>NW_006408660.1:6534681-6669682 GCF_000296735.1 Chrysochloris asiatica
AGTGTCTTGATCCAGAAAATAATGAATTTCTGGATTCTCCTGCAAATTCCCCAGCTATAAACCTACATGACTGAAAATAGAGAACTAGAGATATAAATCTATAATGAAGTCAATTACAAAGTGAAAGAGGGAATAAATGTGGGTACAGCACTTCCAAGTGGCAAGGAAGTCAAGCAGATTTCAAGATTAAAAAACCGCTGTTTTAAGTAGAGAAAAAATTAATAAATTATAGAGTAACCTCAAAAAAAAAATACACCTACACATCAAAATGAAAAAAAAAGGGAAATCAGAAAGATTCAGTAAACATTAACAGAAATGAAAATAAAAAAGAAAACCCACAAACAAAATAAACTCGGCATAGAAAACTATATAGAATAAAAATTCCAGCAGCACTATATACACACACAGAAAAATAAACAGCAATCAATTCATTGTTGTTGTTGTTGTTGTTAAATGCCGTTGAGTCGGGTCCGACCCATAGCGACCCTGTACAGGGTTTCCGAGGGTGTAAATCTTTACGGGAGTAGAAAGCCTCATCTTTCTTCTGCGGAGCAGCTGGTAGTTTCGAACCGCTGACGTTAAGGTTCGCAGCCCGATTCGTAACCACTACGCTACCATACCTATTGATAATTACACTGAACGTAAATGGATTTAAAACATACCAGTCAAGAAAGCAGAAAGGATAAGGAAACAGGATCCTTCGATGTGCTGTCTACAAGAGACGTATTAAAGAGATGGAGACAGCCTAAATGTCTATCAACAGAAGAACGGTTAAACAAACTTTGGTACATACACACAATGGAATACTACACAATGTTGAAGACTACTGATGATTCTGTGAAACACTTCACAACATGGTTGAACCTAGAAGACATTACGCTGAGTGAAATTGTTGTTGTTGTGAAGTGCCATCGAGTTGGTTCCGACTCATAGCGACCCTGTACAGGGTTTCCGAGGCTGTAAATCTTTCTTTCAAGAAGTATCTTCTGTTAAATTCCCTTAATTTTTGTGTATCAGGAAATAATCTAATTTTGCTGTTGTATTTGAGGGACAGCTTTGCTGTGCATCTGATTCTTGCTGGCAATTTTTTTCTTTCAGAGTTTTGTATATGTCATCTCATTTCCTTCTTGCCAGCATGGTTTCTGCTGAAAAATCAGAGCTTAGTCTTAATGATAAGTCACCTCCACTTTTTCACCTTCAGACCTTTGCCCCAGTTCCAGCTTCCCAAACTCTTGCTCCCTGCAGAACTGCAGACTGTCCCCTCCCCAGGTCAGCCTATGACCTGCATTTAAGCACTTGGCCATTTGGCCTGGTTTGCCATTGTTGTTAGGGGGCATCCAGTCTGTCCCACCCTATGCACAACAGAACAGAGCACTTGCCCCATCCTCACAGTTGCTAGGTTTGAGCTCAGTGTTACAGCCTTTCTATCAATCCTTCTCTTTGAGGGTCCTCTTCTTTTTTGCTGACCCTCTGCTACAGCAAGCCCGATGTTCTTTTCCAGTGATTGGTCCCTTCTGCTAACATGTCCAAAATATGTGAGATTAAGTTTTGACATCCTGGCTTCTAAGAAGCATTCTGATTTTACTTCTCCCAAGACAGATTCGCTTGTTCTTGCCACAGAGAATGCAATTTGGAACATTCACACACGCCATTTCTCACTACATCCTTACTCAGAGGGTTCAGAGTAGGTCCCTTATTAGGAAGATACCCTGGGTGATATGTTGCTTTCCTTTCCCTTCTGCCCCCAGCGCTAGATGGAGGAACACTTTATTGCGCCTGCGCTGTACTGCAAAGCCGTTTGAACAGCAAGGTCAGAGGTTTAAACTCATCGCCTACTCCTTGCAGAAACCCTATACAGGGTCGCTATGGGTAGGAACTGACTCGACGGCACTTAACAACAATAGGATAGCACTAGTCCTGATGAGACATTACAGGATAATGCGCTGTTCTGCGGTTTTGTTATGAGCCAGAACCCACACGACAGCACTTAATAACAATAGGATAAGCATGGACTGCTAGCCACAAAGTTGGCGGTTCAAACCCACCAGCTGCTCCTCGGAAACTCTGAGTAGGCGATACACAATAGCACCCATCATACACCAAAAGTATTAAAAGAGCAACACTGAAATTCCATGCTGACCTTTAAGAGTCTTAAAAGTTAATAAAGTACAAACAATTTGTACCAGGAGCAGATGAAATGGGAATGAGCAGGTATGAATTGTGATGCCAATTCAATCTATTAACTAATTCAACAAGAATTTATTGTGCCCATACCGTTTGCCAACAGTATCCACTGCAGTGAATAAGACAATAAAAACAACAAATTAAAAACATTGATTGTTGGCGGTTCAAGATTGGGGGGAACAAAATCAAGTAGGAAAGAGAGACCAAAAGTGAGGAGTGGCTAGGGTGGCATCCCAATATGACAATAAAAACAAACCAAACCCACTACCGGGGTGTTGTTTCTGACTCAATAGCCCTATAGGACAGATTAGAACGGTAAATCTTTAGGGTAGCTGACTTCCACATCTTTCTACCTCAGAACAGCTGGTAAATTCAAACTGCAGACCTAAGTGCTAGCAACTGCCACCTGGTCTCCTTAGTACACTATTAACCAAACCCATTGCCATGGAATAGATTTCGACGCATAGCGACCTTATTTAAGGTTTTCCGAGATTATAAATCATTATGGAAACAGAAAGTCTCATTTTTCTCCCAGGAAGTGGCTGGTGGTTTGAAATGCCTACCTTTTAATTAGCACTCCAACGCCTAACCCACAGCACCACCAGAGTTCCTTATATCAATGTTGTTGCTGTTAAGTGCTATGGAGTTGGGTCCGACTCATAGTGACACTGTATAGGGTTTCCAGGGTTTCGGAGGATCCGCTGGTGGGTTTGAACTGCCGAAGGTCCACAGTCCAGTGCTGATACTATGGAGCCACACCATTAATTCAGTGGGACTGTGGGTGAGTGTGCTACAGACCTCAAAGCCAAAAGCCTGTGTAAACTCAAGCCACGAGTCCCCCTTTTATTTTGTTTTGTGAAGTGCCATCGAGTTGATTCCGACGAATAGCGACCCTGAGGGTTTCCAAGGAGCGACTGTAGAGTCTGAACCGCCGACCTTGCAGTGCAGCGTATTAACCCACAGCGCCACACCAGGACTCCCCACAAGTCCCCTAGTACATGGCAAAAGGGCATAAAGCTTAGAGAGCTGGGTGGTCTTTCTTTTCGAGTTTCAGCCCTTTAGGATTAAGGCGCTCCCGCCTCTCTGAGAGGAAAGTGTTAACGCCCAAAGCGCTAACTGTGGTACAAATGTGCGCAGGCGCGGGGTGTGGAGTGCGCCTGCGTAGAGTGCCGGGCGACGTGGCCGGGTCAGAGCCCGGAAGTGGCCAGAGTGAAACCCACCAGACAATCGCTCGGAGCAGCGCCTGTCAAACTTTGATCTGCTGCTTCGCGCCCCTGTCGGTACCACCATGCTGAAGAAATTCGATAAGAAGGACGAGGAATCGGGTGAGGGGACCCCGCAGACCTGGACTAGGAAGGCCGGTTCTCTCGCAAGCTCTCAGGATCCTGCCCTAACCGGGAGGTCGTGGCCTAGGCCAGGACAAGGCCCTGTGTGAAGGTCCACAGCTGGTCATTGGCAGGCCTTGGTCCCCCACTTGTAAGCTAGGACTGTGACCAGCCCGGTGACCTTGGGTGGACTGGGCTTCAGTTTCCTCTGTTAAAGAAAGAATTGGGCCAGATGCTCTCTTGTTACTTTGTTCATCCAACCTCTTGGGATTCGCCGGTGCTGCTGTATTGGTGCAGGCCAAGCTCGAGTGTAATCTGTAGGACCGCTGCCTTGTGACTGAGAATTCTGACTCATTCATTCATTCAGCAGACCTATAGTGAGCTCTTTACTGCATGCTGTTGTGTGTCCAGATACAGCAGCAGTAGGGCAAGGTAGAAACTAGACCCTTGGGCTGGGAATGTCATCATGAAATGAACAAGATGCTCACTGGAGGACACAGACATCAACCAGAGAATTACACAATTAAATACAAATGTTATCTGTGCTGTGAAAGAAACCTATTCATGAGGAGATGGTTGTTCCTGACCCATAACAGAGACTCAGTTGTATGAATGAGTCTCATGGGAGATAGAAGAAAAACTGTACCAGGGCTGTTGGGTGATTTAGACAGATTGCAGAGCTTTGATTGCCATTCCTGAGGAGTTTGAACCTTATTAGGTAGACAATAGGATGTCTTTCCCTTCTCTTTGTCTGATAGAGTTTTGAAATTCAGGGAAAGAATGATGCTCAGTGTTCTCTATTCTCCTTGGCTGTAGGTGGAGGCTCCAATCCATTCCAACACCTCGAGAAGAGTGCAGTCCTCCAGGAGGCAAGTGTCTTTTGTTCCACCGTGTCATCCATCATAAATGTTCATGATGGACGTGATGGAAATAGCAGCACACTCGGTACTGACCAATAGGAAAGCAAACCTGTGCCTGGAAAGATAGAAAAACTTTTGTTCCTGGACAGATTATGCCAACATTTTTGTTGTTAGTAGTTTCTCCTTCACTTCATAAGCATTTCCTAAGTGTACATCCCTGATATTTAAGAAAGAGTTGTTAATAGATGAGCAAAGAAAAATTAGATTCCTTATGGAAATAAACTTATCTAGACAAGTGTATTTACTTACCTTGGAACTTTTCAGCCCCTTGAATGTGCTTGAGGTGATCAGTGGAAAGGAAATGAACTGAGCTAGAAGGGGTAATAGCCTTGATTGCTTCTTCTTAGGCCCGTGTATTTAACGAAACTCCCATCAACCCTCGGAAATGTGCCCATATCCTCACCAAGATCCTTTATCTCATAAACCAGGTAATAGGGTAAGGCTTGGGGTTGGGGATACTGGTACAGAGGGAGGTCGAAGGTAAAGAGGGGGGTTCCACAAGTTAATACTTTAAGTGATTTGATTGCCTTCATGTGGTTGCAGCCAGTGCCTTAGCTTTGTGTCTCCTGAGCACCCAGTATGTTGCCTTTGATGGAACCTCTGCAGGCTCTGAGGATCTGGCTTGGGTTGATGTGGAAGAAAGAGCCATCTGTCCCCTCTATTCTGAGATTTCTTTCTTGATTACTACAGGGGGAGCATCTGGGGACCACTGAAGCAACCGAGGCCTTCTTTGCCATGACCAAGCTCTTTCAGTCCAATGACGTAAGTACCCCGGCCCCAGCTCTCCTTGACGGAGAGGCTTGTGACAGAGCAGTGGGAAAGGCCAGGAATGTTCGCTTCACCAATCAGTAAGGGTCTTCTTTGTACAGAATAGAGTTTTATTTTCATTCTCTGGCCTTCATACTGAGCTTGGGGTGATAAAGCTTTTTCCATCTCTTTCACAGCCTACTCTTCGTCGGATGTGCTACTTGACTATCAAGGAAATGTCTTGCATTGCAGAGGATGTCATCATTGTCACCAGCAGGTAAGTCTTTGGGGACAGGAGGTGGATCCTCTGATAGGTCCATTGACACAGAGACCCTTTATTCTCTTATGTGTACCACACTTTTGATGTGTATGAGACTTGTGGTTGGCGTAGCTGCCTGGTGCCCTTTTCTTTTCTGTCTCTTTCATCCTTCAATTATTGCTGCCAACACTCAGCAACGCTGTTTCCCTTCTAATTCCCTAATTTGGGCATGAAGCCTCCCTTCCCTTGGTTCCTCATAGTCAACCACGCAAGCTTGGAACTTTCATAAAGGTATCAGTGAGTACTAAGAGAGAACACTAGGAAAATAGACATGGAGAATGAACACAGTGTATAGACTGGCTTGCTTGCTAAGTACGGGATTCTGTATGTGAGGCAGGGGGCAGATGTGATTAAAGCGTAACCCCACTCTCAAGAATTGAGTCACAGTCTTCTTGTTTTCTTCTTGCTCCAGTTTTTTTCAGGGATGGGTATGCATTCATTTATAGATTTATTAACAAAATATTTACTGCATGTCTTGTCAGTTCTTGTGTACAGCATTGGGGATGTAGCAGTCTACACCCCCAGAATTTACAAAGAAACACCCAGATAGTTGAGTTCAAGTTTGATAGCTTAGTCATGGGAAGTGTGACTAGGGGACCCCTGCTTGACTTTGGACCAGGAAAGGCTTACTAGAAGAACTGTCCAAGCAGAGCTCTGAAGGATGAGTAAGGACTAACAGGACAAAGTGGAGGTGAAAGCCCATGCAAAGGCTTAGAGGGAAAGCCTAATCTAATTGGGGAACTTCCATATGAAAGAGTTATGCTTGATGTTCATGGCACTAGAAAGCCACAGAAATGTTTTAGTAAGAGCTGGACAGTGACCTGGTCAGTTTCGAGCTTTATAGATTCCCTTGGACTTAATGTGTGGAGTTTGGTTTGGATGAAGCAATAATCATTGGCAGACTTCAATAGAAATCTAGACAAGTGTGGGAACAGGGGCCTGGCAAGACGTGGGAGGGGATAAGGACTGTGGAATGATAGGCCCAGGACTGTGCTGGCAGACTCCTCTCATGTTAAAGAGCTCCTTACCCCACAGCCTGACAAAAGACATGACTGGAAAGGAGGACAACTACCGAGGCCCGGCTGTGCGTGCACTCTGCCGGATCACTGATGTGAGTCATGCCGCCCCAGCTGGGCCACCCCTTCCACCCCTGTTGTCCTGGAACAACTACAAGTATTTACTTTCTTCCTCCACCCACGAGCTTCTCCACAGCCCAGTACCTGACTCTGGTGGGCTGCTGAGGATTGACGGGGTGCTTTTACACATTACTCCTTGTCTTCATAGAGTACCATGCTACAGGCCATTGAGCGCTACATGAAGCAGGCCATTGTGGACAAAGTGCCCAGTGTCTCCAGCTCTGCCCTGGTCTCTTCTCTGGTGTGTACCTGTAGCTGAGGCCATGCGGATGGGGCGGGACATCGAAGAAACTCTCAGAGCCATTTTTCAGTTAGAAAAAATTATTATTTGTTCCAAAGTCTGAAAATCTCACTCACTTAAGTGAAGAGGTTCAGGGAAACTCTGGGTGAATGGTGGTAGCCTGGTGAGACAGCCTTGACCTATCCCTTGGGGCTTCAGATGGTTGGAGCTTGTATGTTGCAGAAAACCATCTGTCATAGCAGGGAGAGTGAGGGTGGGAGCCATCTGGCGTTTGAAGCCACGATCTTAGAGGACCAGGACAATAGTGAGACCTTGGACTGTGCCTGGAAGAGACCAGAGGCGGGAAGAGACCAGAATCCAGCACTGAGCCCAAGAGGGCTGACTGAAGAGTATCCTGCCTGCCCATGTATTAATACACTCTGTTGCCCACAGCATCTGCTGAAGTGCAGCTTTGACGTGGTCAAGCGCTGGGTGAACGAGGCCCAGGAGGCAGCATCCAGCGATAACATCATGGTACAGGTGAGGTGTAGGCAAATGAGCAGTAATTTGAAACATATAAACATATAGGTAGACAGCTGACATGGCACTGACCAGAGTCAGAATGGATGCTCACTGTGAGATCCTAGAATTCCTTGGCCATGGTAGGTTTTTGTCCCTTAGTTATTGGATTGAAGGAGATCAGAATGCGGGAGGATTTCTAGGACAGAATCCAGTGAACCACTTGCGGGTGGAGGACTTGTTTAAGAGGCTGCCTATTATCTGGTGCCACAAGATTCAAATATTTTGATTATCCGTCTGGGTATTGTGTTTTAAAGTGTGTGATGTTGTGACACAGTCAGCAGTTCCATGGAAAAAAGATGAGACTTTCTCTCCTGTAGGATTTACAGCCTCAGAAACCCTACATAGAGTCGCTGTGAGTCAGAATCAACTTGATAGCAGTAAGTTTGGTGTAGCGACTGACCCAGGCAGGAAGAGGGCCTCCTATATTCAGGCCTTTGCCAAGATGACTTTGTTGGTGACACATGTAAATATATTGATGGGGCCTTCATCTACTTAATTCTTCCGCAGCCCCCTAGTTCAGTTATTTCCTCTCTGAATATTACTTCCTTGTCTGTAAAATAGGAATAAAGGTTCCTACCTCACAAAAGTGCTTAAGGATCAAATGGGGTAACAATATATGAGGAGGCTTCAAAAAGTTCATGGAAAATAGAATTAAAAGATATAATTTTCCCATGAACTTTTTGAAGTCTCCTCACATACATCTGGAGTCCTGGTGTGGTGCTGTAGGATAAGCGCTCAACTGCAAGGTCGGTTTGGACTGCAAGTTTGGTGATTCAAACTCACCAGATCACTTGTAGTTGGTCGCTAAAAGTCAGAACCAACTTAGTGGTACTTAACAAAAGCAACATCTAACATCTATCTAACTCATCTGATGTATACCTGTAGGCATTCCCTTTACATTTATTTGTTCCCTTTCGTCTCTGCCCATTTGCTGATTCTTATTTTCAGGCCCCTCACAACACCTCTCAGTTAGAGAAGCTTCCCACACAGAAGACACCCACAGCTGCTGTATCTTAGCTCTAAAATGCCACTCTGGTAAGGAAACAGAGAAGACAGGAAATAACTACTCATATGACACGTACCTCATCAAAAGAGGAGAAACCTGGACTTCTGGCTTTACAGGACCAGCCATGAGTCCTTGGGAAAGTTAATGGGGTTAAGCACATCTACCTTTAGGGTTGTTGTGGGCTTTAATGTAGGTTGAACATGTCAGGTGTCCTGTTTGGGCCCTTACAACACATGGCAATGTCCAGGGCCCCCAGCTTCTACCTTCACAGATAGACACCGTGTCTCCTCTCATGTCTTTCATTTCTGTTTCCACTCCCTGCAGTGATAGTCATGGTGTCTTCAGGATCCATTCTGGGACTGGGCCCTGAATACAGACACATTTGTGTGCCAGGGGTTGTATACGGAGTTGCTCACCTGGGAAATGAGAAGACTGAAACCCATAGAAGGCAATAACCTGAGCTTCACAGCCTTCTCCTGTTTCTGCCATATCCTCTAGTACCATGCACTGGGGCTCCTGTACCACGTGCGCAAGAATGACCGGCTGGCTGTCAGTAAGATGATCAGCAAGTTTACTCGGCACGGTCTCAAGTCTCCCTTTGCTTACTGCATGATGATCCGAGTGGCCAGCAAGCAGTTGGAGGAGGAGGACGGCAGGTAATTGGCTGTCACTCTCTGGGGATAAGGCTTCATTCATCCCGCCTCTCTAGGCCATCCCAGTCCCTTCTCACTACCCTGTGTTCCTTTCTAGCCGAGACAGCCCGCTATTTGACTTTATCGAGAGCTGCCTGCGCAACAAGCATGAGATGGTAGTATACGAAGCTGCCTCGGCTATTGTTAACCTGCCTGGTTGCAGTGCCAAAGAGTTGGCCCCAGCTGTGTCAGGTAACCACACCTTTCTTCAACCCCTCCTTGAGTTTGTTGAGTGCCCAGGTGCTGGGTGAAAGAAGGCAAGTGCCCTCAGGTAGGTCACCATCTAGTGTTCAGAAAGGAATTAATATACCCAGATAGCATAGTGGGTTACAGATTGGGCTGCTAACTACAAGGTCAGCTGTTTGAATACACCAGCTGCTCCTCAGGAGAAAGATGAGGTTACTGCTCCCATAAAGATTTATAGCCTCAGAAACCCTATACAGAGTTGTTACATGTTGGAACCGACTTGATGGCACACAGCAGCAGCAAGCACAATTGTATGCTGGGCACTTCACAGACATTACATCTTAACCCACCCACCTACCTCTGTTAAACTAATTCTGATTCATAGCACCCTGTCTTAGTTATATCACAGAAACACCACTAGTGGATGGCTTTAGCAAACAAATTTGTTCTCTCCATGTACCATTAGCAAGCAGTAGTTTCCTCTATTCACTTTACCTCTGGCACGCCTCCCTGCGTCTTGTACATTCATGACAGGTATTTCTTATTGTTTTTTTCTTTTTAACTTTTTTTGTTGTGAATTGAATAAAGCTTCACAGACAGAATCATCAGCTTTACATTCAACCAATCATACACTTCATTTCATGTCAATGATTACAATCCCTTACATGCAACAGCAGTTGCCCTGTTTCTTCACTGTGATTCTCACCTGCATTCCACCCCTCTTCCATACCTTCTCAACTTTGTCCTTAGGAAAATGTTGCCCTTTTGAACCCGAATGCTTGACCATTCAATGGTGAGCACGTCTTGCCAGTGTTGTTGCCCCCAACCCCCATCAACCTATCTTCTGCTTAGCTGAAAATTAGGCATGAAGGTGAGTTCCTTCCCAGACCTGAAGGATAGTCAAGGGCTATAGTGTCTTTCTGACCAGGAAACCCAGTTGATTTTTGTTTGTTTGTTTTATAATTTTGAGTTTTGTTCCACATTTTCTCCCACTCTATTTGGGACCCTGTAATGTGATCTCTTTAGAGCAGTTGGTAGTAGCCAGGCACCGTCTAGTTTCTGTAGTCTCAGAATCATGGAGACTGATGTTCACATGCCCCAGTAGTGTACTGGGCTAGTTGATTTCCAGGCCTCTTCAATCTTACCATGCTTCTTTCTTCTGCACATGGAGAGACCAATAGCTGCACCTTATGTGGCCACTCATAAGCTTTCAAAGTCCCAGATGCTACTCAGCCAAATAGGATTTAGAACATTGTCTTTGTGGACTGTGTTATTCCTCTTGACCATGGTGTCCCCTGAATCTGTGGTCCTGAGCCCCTAGGCCCAGCAACTCCTTGTCATAAAATGTGTGATCATATGTTGGAGTTTTCATTATTTGCCCACTGTATGCTCTCATTCATAGTGTTTGCAGGAAAGGTACAAATATCCTCTTTCATATATTTGATTTCAAATATCTCATATATTTGTAGGATATATAAATATATCCCAGTCTTCCTTCCTTAACCATTCAGCCTCTGTTTCAAACCATGTATCTATGCACAGAACACTGTTGTTCTAAGGTTGTATATATATCATTATTTACCTTTACCCTATGCATGGTGGTGGTGGTGGTTATGTGCCGTGGAGTCGGTTCCAACTCATAACGACCCTGTACAGGGTTTCTGAGGCTGTAAATTTTTACGGGAGCAGAAAGCCTCATCTTTCTCCTGTGGAACAGCTGGTAGTTTTGAACTGCTGACCTTAAGATTTGCTACCATACTTCCCTGTATTCACCTATTTTCATCAATTGTCTGCCATGGTTGGCTGCCACAGCTCAGCAGTCACCTCCTCTCTTGCTGTGTCTGTCTCTACAACTCCCAGTACGCATTCAATCCACTTCTCTGTCCCTTCATTTGAAGCTCAGAGTTTTAGGACCATCCTCTGCATGTGTCTCATCCAGCTTTCTGTATCCTACTGCAGAGGGTCCACTCAGCCTTTCTGCTTAGTCCACCGTCTTGCCTCCTCCTTTTTATTTTTTAAAATAAGCAATACATTCTTTTGTTTCAAAATTCAGAATGTACTGAATGGATTTATAGTGAAAGATTTACGTCCTGTCTTTGACCCCCTGTTGTTGTTAAGAGCCATCAAGTTAGTTCTGATTCATAGGGACCCTGTATAGGGTTTCTAAGGAGTGACTTGTTACCACATTTTAACTGTAAAACCAATGTGAATCCTGGCCCAGCCAAATTCACACAAAACCTTAACTGTCACACAGCCTACAGGATAGAGTAGGGCTGGCCCACAAGGTTTTCAAGGCTATTTACAAATGTAGGCTGGCACATCTTTCTCTGTGGGTTTGAAATGTCAATTTTTTAGTTAGCAGTCGAGCACTTTAACCACTGTGCCATCAGGATTTCTTCATTACATCTTAATTGTTGTTGTTAAGTGTTGTCGAGTCGATTCCAAACCATAGTGACCCTGTATAGGATTTCCAAGGAGCTTGAACCACTGACCTTGCAGTTCAAACTACTTTGAGGTCTGACACATTAGCCCACAGTGCCACACCAAGACTTCTTATATCTTAGAGGTGTGTCTTTTTAGTCCCACCTTACCACGAAAGATACTGAGGCCCTGACAAGCGGCAGAGGTGAACTTGAGAGCTGCTCTGATGCCTGTTGGGCTGGCTGGCTGGCTGTGGGCAGGCGTCTGTGAGGAGTTAATAAGACAAGGCACATCAGATACTGAATCACACTGTGGTTGGCACACCTCAGGTGTTTGGCAAACAAGAACCATTGGGTTTTGTAAACAGATTCAGTTCTCTCTACTCTTGGCTCAGATCTCCATGGAGAGGGGAACTGCTTTATTGGTTGGGGAGTGGGGTTGAGTCTGAACAGCCTGAGAGACCTGTGCGTTCTTGAGAATCATCCCCCTGCCTCTCCCTGGAAGGCCTCCCCTGATGACACGGGCAGCTGGCTATTAGCATCTGTCTCCCCACAGTGCTCCAGCTTTTCTGCAGCTCACCCAAGGCTGCTCTCCGCTATGCTGCTGTTCGCACCCTCAATAAGGTAAGAGTCTCTGAGGAGGAACAATGAGGTCCAGCCTCCTGGGAGGGTAGAGGAGGTGGAGCCCTGTTGACACTGACTCTTCTGGTCCCAAGATGAGTCCTTCCAAAAGGCATCTGATTTGGCCAAACACATCAGATGAAGTGATATGGTTGGGGTCTTGTCCTCTCTGTCTCTCTTTCCTCCCAAACAGGTTGCTATGAAGCATCCATCAGCTGTGACAGCCTGTAATCTGGATCTGGAGAACCTCGTCACCGATTCGAACCGCAGCATCGCCACGCTGGCCATCACCACCCTCCTCAAGACTGGTAGTGAGAGCAGCATTGACCGCCTCATGAAGCAGATATCGTCCTTTATGTCTGAAATCTCAGACGAATTCAAGGTACTGGGATGCCCTCGAGAGCGTCCAAATAACCAAGATGCTCTCCTTGTCCACTGTCCCCCAGGCTGCTGTGGACTTGAGAGGCTGCTCAGGCTTAAGGATTCAGGAGAGACTTTGCAATTGGAATTAAGCACATTCCTGCCTCTATACCTATGTCCATATTGTTTGTATTACAAGACTAGTCCCTTACAGACCAGTCAGGGATCCATTTGGTAATCACTTCACTGTTCGTTGAGCACTTGCTGTAGATTCTGCTGTTTTAGAGAGAGGAGCATAGCCATGAACAAGACCAGCAGGTACCTGCTCTCATGGAGCGTGCGCTCTAGTGAGGGGAGGTAAGTAAGTAAGTCAATAAATACTCAAGATCATTTCATACATAGGTAAATTGATGAAGAAAATAAAATAGAAATCCAGTAGAGGTTGCTGGGGGAGCACTGGCTAAGCTTTTCTGTGTTGGTGATATTTGAGCTGAGACTTGAGTAATGTGAGAGAGGGAAGGGAGGAAAGGCAGGAGCAAATCTGTGATGCACAGGAGTGAAAGAGAAAGCCAGTGAAGGGTTGTGAGCTTTGGGACACGCAATGCAATTTTGGCAAGCAGTGAATTCAGAGAGTAGGCAGGGACTCGATCATGTTGGGCCTTTTGGATCATGATAGAGATCTTTGATTTCTAAGGAAGACTTTTATATTTTACTTCTTGTCTTAGTTATCTAGTTCTGTTCTAACAAAAATACCACAAGTCAGTGTCTTTAACGAACAAATTTATTTTCTCATAGTTTAGAAGACTAGATGTTCAACTTCAGAGTGCCACCCCTTCCCCCTGAGTCTAGGAAGTTCACAGCGCAGGGATAGTGGCTCTTGTAAGATATATCTCTTGCAAGACAAAAGGTGATTCAGGCCACATCTGGGGAAACTCCCCTTATATCTGATCAGGATTGATTAAGTGTGGTGCACCCTACCCAATTCCTATAGAACAGATTGTCTGATTGTATCAGAGCACATCATGGGTGTGTATGTGTATGTGTGTAATTACATCATTACATAATTGGCACATTACATCGTTATGTAACTGCCAAACCACTGAGAATTATGGCCCAGCCAGGTTGACACATTTTGAGGGGACATAGTTCAATCCATGACTGTGTTTTGTAATAATTCATCAGAGACATCAAAAAAATATAATGAAAAGTCTTACTCTTCCTTCCCTGAACACCTCTCCAATGCCCACATCCCGTACAACTAGTTCAATATCAACACCAAGAAATTGACATTGGTACAATCTATAAAGTGTATTCAGATCTCACCAGTAATGCATGCATTGTTCTGCTACAGAATAATGCACTGGTCCGCAAGGTCAATTTGAATCTCAAGGTTGGCAGTTCAAATTTACCAACCACTCCTCAGAAACCCTATACAGACAGAGTTGTTATGAGTCAGAACCGACTTGACAGCACTTAACAACAACAACATAAAACTTATTCAGATCTCACCAGTTACACCTGAAATTGCATGTGTATGCACATGCACATGTGTAGTTTCACTTAACTGCCACCAATACACAAGATACTCTATTGTACCATCACCAAAGACTCTCTTGTGTTCCCCTTTATAGCCATACTTACCCCTTCTCCCAAACTCTAGCCCTGGAGACTGTTAATCTGTTTTTAATTTCTATCATAATTTCATAACTATTAGATAAATTGAATCACACAGTGGCATTTGGAAGTTTTAATCAGGGCATACAATAACATGGATAATAATGATGCCGTGTGATAAGTTCTGTAGCATGGTTTATGCAAAGTGAGCAGAAACAAATTGCCTATGGCTTATAAGAATACTTTGTAGACTGTGAAGTGGTACTGTGAGAATTGCATATCAGAAAGATCTTCCTGGTGAAGCCTGACAAGTCAGGAGATCAGAGGCAAGTAGAAAAGGGAGCAGCCTAAATTGGGCAAGAGGAGTAGGAGAGGAGAGGATGGACTCAAGACCTCTTTGAAGAATAGAGGCAGTTGGCAGAGGATGGAGTAAGGGAATGAATGTCATCAAAGATGATGCCATTTTCTAGTTTGGGTTGTTGGTGGTTGATCAGGTGAAGGAAGAAGAGGGTCAGGTTATGGATGAGGAAGGGGAATTTAATACCTGTGATTGCAAGTATAGTTGGAGGTGCCTACAGGCACCAGAAAGAGCTCTGGTGGTGCAGTGGGTTGCTAACCAATATGTCAGCAGTTGGAACCCACCTAGCCCACAGGAAAAGGACTTACCGCCTTGGGAACCCTCTGGAGCAGTTCTACTCAGCCCTAAAAGGTCAATATGAATTGAAATCCACTCAGTGGCAGTGGGTTTGGTTTTTGGGGTATGGGCACCAGATAGAGCTGGCAGCTAGACAGTTGGAAATAATGGGTCTTGAGCTCAGACAAGAAATAAAGACTTGGGAGTCCTTGGCAAACAAGAGAGAGTTAAAGCTGTTGCAGATGAGATTATTGAAGAGACCATAAACAAGAAGAGGCCCAAAGATGGAATGTCAAAAGAAGCAGGCATGATAGAAGGGGATCCAGCAAGATACTGGGTGGGAATCATTGACGGGAATAGGGTAAGAAGAAAAAGTAGGGTGGCATGAAGCTCTTAGACTTACCTTGACATCTGAATAGAAAGACAGAGTTTGAGAAACTCCGAGTCTGTATTGGGGGCTGTTGAGAACTTTGCATGCCACTTCCTCTAAGTGAGCTCTGGTTTCCTGAGGGAAAGGAGGGGCAGGAATTCCTCTTGCATCCTTGCTGTTGATAAAGCAGAAGGACTCAGGTGGTAAACCGATCCTGGTGGCACGGGGTTACTGCTTACACATGTCTGTCTGACTCAGGTGGTGGTTGTCCAGGCCATCAGTGCCTTGTGCCAGAAGTATCCTCGCAAGCACGCTGTCCTCATGAACTTCCTGTTCACCATGCTGCGGGAAGAGGTAAGAGTAATGGTATCTGGGCCTGCAGGGTCTCCTGACACAAAGCGTGACCTGGCAGCTGGCTCTAAGCTTCATTAGGTGTAGCCAGATAACTTGTTAGCTAAGTAAAAGATTCCTGGTGTCTGAGGCTGTTTCTCTGGGGTGGATATGTCCATATGCACAAACTGTTAGAGTAACTGTAATAACTACAATGACTCATCATCTTGACTTTAAAGATGAAATAGACACCCTAAGGTTATACTTGTGCAGAGGTGGGAGGATGTGTGTTCTTTACTGGTTCAGAGAGAATTTGCAGTTCCACAGGTCCTAGGGGTGGTTTCTTTTGAAACTGATGCTAATAATGTGGCATTGTATCCGGTTTGTTTCCTAATGCTAATTAGTAAATCACATATGCATTCTTTCTCAGATGTTACAGCAACACTCCTTAATTGAGAGGAGTTCATGGAGTACATGTGGTCCCAGATATGTACTTAGCTCTTTTCCCACAACCTCACCGAAACCTTGGAGCTATTTCCTTAGGGAGAAGAATACTGATTCTCAGTAAGACTTCAGCTCCTGTACCTGGCACTTTGTAGACACTCCACAATGTGTACACAATCTTGTGGTCTTAAAGCAGGTCTCATCGGCAGACATTATTCCTTTCTCTGTAAAAATCAGGGTGCTGAAGCTCAGAAAGATGAAGTGACCTGCCTGTGGTCACCTGATCAATGAGTATGTGGGCCATGATTGGATCCAGACCTGCCTTGGCCCCACGACCCGTGCTTTTCCTCCTAGACCCTCCTGCCTCCCAGAAAACTATAGATGGTTCTATACAATGCTTAGGGTCCTGGTGTGGCGCTATGGAATAAGCCCTGGACTGCTAACCACAAGGTCAGCAGTTCAGACCCATCAGCTGCTCCTCAGAAACCCTCTACGGGGTTACTCACTGTAAGTCGTAAGTTATTCAACGGCATTTGACAGCAGCAACAGCTTTGTAATAGTTAGGAGTGACACAAATGTTTAAACACTGTGCTGTTAGCTGTAAGGTTGGCGGCTCAGTGTCCCCTTTGTGCCTCAGAAACATCAGCCCTTAAACCCGTGGAGTAGGTACCGGGAGTGAGAGGGAGGGAGGGAAAGGGGAGCTCCTGAGTTCACTTTACAGTGATTTTTAAAAGTCCATTGATGAAGAGTATAGTTGCACAGCAATTACTATAATTCCTATCAATCAGTTATATGAGGGGGCTTCAAAACGTCCATGGAAATTTTTCTTTTTTTTTTTAAATTCCACTTTTCCAGCAACTTTTTGAAGCTCCCTCAAAAACCTGAAAATGTTGAATTGGGAGAAGTTGTGTGATAAATGTATTTGCAACAACCAGAAAAAATATTTTTTAAAAAAAGAGAGAATACCTGCAGAGGCTGATAGGTACAACTGAACACTTGATGGGATTTGGTTCCTTGGTTTACAGGTTTAGAGTCATGGTCACATGGAACATCCCAGTTAACTGACTTAATAATGTGTTCAGTGCTTCTGTTCTGTCTCCTACTATGTTGTGTAGTGCCTGAGGGTCTTCAAAGCTTGCAAGCGACCATCCAAGGCACATGGAAGAAAAAGTCAGAAATAGGAGTAGGAAACAGAGTGTCTGGCTAATTGCCTCCCTGGGCATGAGACCAGGACTGATGGTACCTGGCTGCCATTATTAAACATTTTTAATCAAAGATTTTATTAAAGAATCCTGATGAAAAGGTCAGGGGGTATAAATGCAGAACAGAATTTCAGATTATCATGGAATCTGGACTTTGTGAGGCCATTGGAGACTGGATGAACCAACAAAACATTTTTTTTTTTTCTTGTTTGGAATTGTTACTTTTGTTTTCAGAAAGTGTTAATGAAAATTATTCTGTGTGTGCATGCATATGTGTTATGTACGGATATCAAATAATTAACTAGGGCCTAAAAGTCCTTAGTCCAGGTTCTCAATTTGGGTTGCACCTAGGCAGAATCACCTGAGTAGTTTGTTAAACATATACAAGCTTGGGCCCCAGATCCAGGGGGTTCCAATGTGCAGCAGACAGGGCTAAACTTTAATGTCACCAGTCAGATGAGGAGGCCTGTCCAAAAACCACCCTGGCAGTATATTGATGTTATGTTTTTCTTATGATTGGGTGAAAGTTTACAGAGGAAATTGGATTTCCATTCAACCATTCATGCACATTTTGTTTCATGTCATTGATGACGATCCCCACAATGAAACAGCATTACCCCTGGGCACACCCCACCCTTTTGATCTTGTATGGTTGATCTTAGAGTGGTATCTCCTTGGTGTTACTATTTACCTTATAGGCTTGTCTATCTGGCTGACCCAAAAACTATCCCTTGTGGGGCTGGATCTGACCCACAGACGAGTTTTGCTTGGATTCTACCAAGTTTGAAAAGTATTAAGTTGTTTTGTGCTGTCCGTCAATTCCAACTCATAGCAACCCTAAAGGTCAGAGTAGAACTGTCCTTTGTAGAATTTCCTGGGCTATAATCTTTGCGGAGGCATGGCTGGTGGGTTTGAACTGCTAACCTCTTGGTTAGCAGTTGAGTGCTTAACCATTGACCACCAGTACTCCTTGTGAATTAGTACCCAGTGGAGTCCTGGTGTGACGCTGTAGGACACTGGTCCACAAAGTTGGTGTGAACCATAAGATCAGCGATTCAAACCCACCAGCTGCTCCTCAGAAACCCTATACAGGGTCACTATGAGTTGGCATCAACTTGATGCCACATAACAACATTTTAGAAACCGGATAATTAATACCATGTCAAAAAACAATTACGACCACCACAATAGATTACCAGTTTCTCTTGAAAACATGTGTCAGATCTGGCAAGACTAAGTTGGTAGGACTCCCTTCTCTAGATGAGACTCCACTCTACATTGCCTCAAGGATTCCAGACAGCCAGCTTCATGCTATTATACTATAAGCTTGGCACCTGTAGGCATCTGAGTTGCCACCTCTGTCATTAATAGGTAGCAGAGCACAGATTTGAACTGGAATCATCTTTTTGTCTTATCTCAAAGTTGTAAAGAAAAGTAAAATCCCATCTACTGTTGAAACTGGAAGGGCCACAAATAGCATACAGTGTAAGACTTCTGGTTTACACAGAAAAGTTAATAGAGGCCCAGAGACATTCACTGACTTAACTCAAAGTTGCATCATGAGTCCGTAGCAAATTTGGGACAAGGAGCCAGGTCTCCTTTCTCCTGGTTCTTTGAACTCTGGGCTTCAGATTGTTTTAGAGAAAGAGCCACCTCTCGCTCAGCTTTACCCTTCCCCACTGCAGGGTGGCTTTGAGTACAAGCGCGCCATCGTTGACTGCATTATTAGCATCATTGAGGAGAACTCAGAGAGCAAGGAGACAGGGTTATCCCACCTGTGTGAGTTCATCGAAGACTGCGAGTTCACTGTGCTGGCCACCCGCATCCTGCATCTCTTAGGCCAGGAGGGACCCAAGACCAACAACCCATCCAAGTACATCCGCTTCATCTATAACCGAGTGGTTCTAGAGCATGAGGAGGTCCGGGCAGGTGGGTCTGAGCCTTTTTGTCCTTGAGTTTATGTCATTTGTCCTTGAGTTTATGTCACAGGGAAGGTATCTGGTCCCAGTGGGGATCTGGGCATTTGGTATTCTTGCCTCACAAGGTCAATTTTAAATAATATAGGAAGGACCTTAGATCTCATCTAGTAACGTAGTTCTTACTCTCTCTACTTTGTTTTGATTTCTTTTTCTTTTTACCATAAAATTCATACTTAAATTTTTAAAAAATTTTTTAATGTACTCTTTTCCTCATGCCCCTACTAGACAGATTATCTTCATCTACCAAGCCATATTCATCAGGTAGTAGATCATTTTCTTTTCGTTTATAGTAATGTAATGTAAGGCTTAACTGCAAATGGAGGCCACTTGGATGCAGCAGCTGAGAAGTTTAATTTTGCCAGCTTCTGTGGCTTCATTGTAGTTCATACTGAAAATAGCCCAGACCCATCAAACAGGAGCCTCTATTCTTCTGCTCCCTTCTCCGGAATATAGATAAGAAAGTTGATGCTCAAAAAAGATTAGGGCCTCGTAGCTCAATACCAGAAGAACCTGGATGTGAGTTGTCAGAGTGCTCTAGGTGAATTGTAGTTGCTTCATACACGCAGGTGCTGTGAGTGCTCTGGCTAAGTTTGGAGCCCAGAATGAGGAGATGTTACCCAGCATCTTGGTGCTGTTGAAGAGGTGAGTCTGGGCTGGAGGGCCCTGGTAGACAGTGTCCCTTGGGCCCAGCAGCCTTTCTTTTTTTCTTTTTTTTTAACCGTAAAGGGGAGAGAAGAGTTATACAGTTACTGATTGTGTTAGAGTTGGGTGGGGGTAGACAAACATAGAAAAGCCTGGGGAAATTTGTTATGCAATGGTCACCCAGCAGTGACCATTGTTAACTTGAGTTATGATTTTCTTTAGAAACTGTTTTATTGAATATAATTCATGTACCATTTAATTCACACATTTCAAGTATATAATTCAATGATTTTAGTGTAGCCACAGAATTGTGCAACTGTCACCACAATTTAGAACGTTATCACCCCAAAAAGAAACCGTGTGCGCATTAGTAGTCACTTCCCACTTCCTCCAACCTTCCCGCCCCTACCCTCCTCTCCTACCCTCTGGCAGTCACCTAATTTCCTCTGTGTTTCCATGGATTTGCCTTTTCTGGACATTTCACAAAAGTGGAATCGTATAATATGTGGCCTTTTGTGATTGGCTTCTTTCACCTAGAATAATATTGTCATGGTTCATTCATGTTATATAGCATGTATTATTAGTTCTTTATCCCCCTTTTTGGCACATAATATTCCATTGTATGGCTATATCACAATGGAATATTATCGTGCCCATCCATCAGTTGATTAGCATTTGGATTGTTTCCACTTTTGGGTTATCCTGAGTAATTCTGATATGACCATTATACAAGTTTTTGTGTGGACATGTGTTTTCATTGTTCTTGGGTATATACTTAGGAGTGGGATTGCTGGATCATACTGAATTTTTTCTGTCATGTGTTGTTGGACACAGGGGATTGCATTCCTCACTGGGTAGGCTTTAAGGAAAGAGAGTAGCAATGAATGTGACCACCTCCTAGTTCGAGTCTGATGGGCCCCTCAGTGCATTTCAATATCCCCATTGAGAGGTGCCTAGATACATTGAAGAAGTGCCTGGATACGTCATCTAGGGACTGAGTTCTGAGAGCATTGAAGAGATACGCTTTCTCTCACTGTCCCCTGATGAAGTCCTGCAGGATCCCTCCTGCCGCCCCTGCTGGGCTTCCGTCACGTGCACCTTGTGTTCCGGCTACAGGTGTGTGATGGACGATGACAATGAAGTGAGGGACCGAGCCACTTTCTATCTTAATGTCCTGGAGCAAAAGCAGAAAGCCCTGAATGCTGGCTATATCCTAAATGGTGAGTCTTCCCTTGACTGGCTCTAACTTAGCCCTCCTGGACCCATGAACCCTCCTCATTGCTCCCGAACAGGCATCCCCTCCCTGAACAGAGACATCCAAGTCAGGCTGCTCCCAGCTGGACATCAGTGGTGACCTCATGGCATCACTGTAACCTCAGAGGACCCCGGGTCATGTGGGTTACTCCAGTTGGTTGAAACCAATAGAAAACCAATCAGATGAAGAAGAGTGTAGGTGAGGAAGTGGAGGCTTAGAGAGAAACAGGGTCATACAGTCTAAAATATGTAATTTGAGGACTTGTGAGCATCAGTCTTCCATGGAGCGTTCCTGGGGTATTATCATGCCTTCCAGGCTGTGACCTCTCTCCCACTGGCCTCTAGGTCTCACCGTGTCCATCCCTGGTCTGGAGAAGGCTCTGCAGCAGTATACTCTAGAACCATCAGAAAAGCCTTTTGACCTGAAGTCTGTTCCTCTGGCCACCATGCCCATTGCAGAGCAGAGAACAGGTAATAAAGGCGTTCCTGTCAGGGGCCCTTGCATATGCACTGGCTGGGAAGCCACTAACCCTCCCCAGGTTGAATGGTACTGCTCGGAGAAGAAAATGACCCCTCTGGTCTGGCCACATGCAAGCACATACCTTCGCTCTCTTTCGCACATGGTCTCTGAAGGGTTGGAAGTTATACTCCCTGAGTGGTCTACTCCATACTCTAGACCCCATGTGTATCTGTCCTGCAGAAAGCACCCCCATCACTGCAGTCAAGCAACCTGAGAAAGTAGCAGCCACTCGGCAGGAGATCTTCCAGGGTGAGTTACAGTGCTGTGGGAGGCTCTCAGGAGTCATTCATTCCTCTTGGGGAAATGAGAGTAAGAACTGTCATTTATTGTGCCTCTTCTGAGTGCTGGGCCTCAGAGACTCCTTAGCCATCTGGAGTTAGAGGTAGAAGTTATTGGGCCCACTTGACAACTAAGGATTTAGATGTATAAGAAGAGATGATGTGCTCAGGGTTCAACTCAGTTCTGAGGGGTCCCTAGAGCCCAGACCCATTCAGGATATCTGATTCGGTGTAGTTGGGCTCTAAAGAAAGGGGTGCTTTTTCTTGGGTTCCAGATGTATGCAGTCCAGGTTGCCTTGCCAGTTTCTGTTTAGGTATTCTCCCTCTGGTTCTGTGTTTTTTAAGGGGAGAAACTATGTCTCACTGCCAAGTCATGAGAATTTATTAGGCATCCTCACAAGTTATTCTGGGAAGCACACAGTTGGTTTAACATGTGGCCTGTGGGTTTCAGAGCAATTGGCAGCAGTGCCAGAGTTCCGTGGACTCGGGCCCCTCTTCAAGTCCTCGCCTGAGCCTGTGGCCCTCACCGAGTCAGAGACAGAGTATGTCATCCGCTGCACCAAGCACACCTTCACTGACCACATGGTGTTTCAGGTGAGTGGGAGCCCTAAGGTCTTGTTGGGGCATGGCCCATGGGTAGTCCCAGGTCTGATGGATCCTATGCATTCATGACACTCACACTGAGCTGGTTGGGAGTCCTACTTGATAACAAAAATCTGCCTTCAGTCACTAAGGTGGTAAGGCTCTTGTACCCCTTGACCCAGGACTTTTCCTACTCCTGAGTATAAACTTGGAGATGGGGAACCTAGAGCAGGATGACTGAGACGGAACCAGCCTGGCCCATGGGTGAGAGGTGCACCCTCCTGGCTGGTCCTTTAGCATGGCTGAGGACTAGAACAATGTCTGCGCTTCCTCTCTCCTCTCTCATCTAGTTTGACTGCATGAACACACTCAACGACCAGACTCTGGAAAACATCACAGTACAGATGGAGCCCACTGAGGCCTATGAAGTGGTCTGTTACATCCCTGCCCGGAGCCTGCCCTACAACCAGCCTGGGACCTGCTACACACTGGTGGCACTGCCCAAGGAAGACCCCACAGCTGGTGAGCCCTGTTTAGATACCACCCTGGGATGAGGGTGGGGTAGGCAGCATGGGCACCAGCTGTCTGCTATCTATTAGAGCGTCAACTCCTTGATTTCAATCCTGAGAAAAAGAAAAATAATGGCTAAGTCTTGGGTACTTTTTATATATTATCTCATTTAATTCTCATAACAAACCTATGAGGATAAGTACCGCGCTCCTATGCACAGATGGAGAAACTGAGATGCAGGATCAGTGACTTGTATCAGTTTATGTGGCTGGTGAGAGAAAGACCCCAGATGAGAACAATTGGCAGCAGTGCCGGAGTTCCCTGAACTCAGGCCCCTCCTCACGTCCTCATCTGAGCCTGTGGCCCTCAGCACGTCAGGCAGAGTGCACACCTTCACTGACGTCGTCTGTCTCAGACCAGTACCGTCATTACACCATGCTGTCTTTGTAAAGACCAGGCACAAAGGCTCAAACATCCCAGGCCCACTACTCCAAACAAAACCACCAATGTATTGTCCAGACCTTGGACAGTGGGCTTGTAATTATTATGTGGTCGTAGCCAGTCTGTATTGTTTCTGCCTTTTTTCCTCTTCCCTTCCCTTTAAGGGGACTCCTTAGACCTATGACTTGATTTCCTGTATCCTTCTCTAAGTGGTACTCTCTGCCCAAATTTATGGGGTTGAATGACATGTTGCTGCTATTAATAATCTAGCAGAAGCCTAGGAAGCAGACTCTGTTTCCTCAACTTTGGGATGGTTGCTCCTCTCAGAAATAAGAATAAGAACTGTCATTTATGGGACCTCTTCTGAGCGCTGGGCGCTGGAGGCTATGTAGACACTGTGACAGTTGGATTAAGGATAGTGGTTAAAGGTAGAGGACTTTGGGAGATGAAACAGGGTAATGAAAGAGCACTGGTCTGAGAACCAGACAGCTGGCTTCTGCCTCTTAGCAGTCTTACAAACTTAGACAAGTCACCTGCTCTAAGGACATCCTGACCACTCAGCCATTCTTCCTGCAGTGGCGTGCACATTCAGCTGCATGATGAAGTTCACCGTAAAGGACTGTGACCCCACCACTGGGGAGACAGACGATGAAGGATACGAGGATGAATATGTGGTGAGAAACTAGGTCAGGAGGCATAGTTTTCTGCCTGAGACTGCAGAGCAACTCCCTCCGGACGCTGGCAACAGATGTGACTCCTGTTCTTGGCATCAGAGGTCTCTTGGGAAGTGTGTGTGGATGATAAATTGGGGGGACAAACTTGGAAAGTAAAAAACAAACGAACAAAAACAAATATAAATAGGAAAACACTATCCATAACCCTTAGGAGTTACTTTTGTTGGGGGCAGAAGTATCATAATTGAGTTCATTCTATAGATTATAGAATGAGTTTGCTGCAGGAAGCAGTGCGTGGTTGAGTTCTAAGCAGTGACCCAGAGGTGTGCAGAGCAGGGAGTCTTTCCTCTGGGGATGTGTACCTAACTTCCTCCTGTATCCTCAGCTGGAAGATCTGGAAGTCACTGTGGCTGATCACATCCAAAAGGTCATGAAACTGAACTTTGAAGCAGCCTGGGATGAGGTAGGAGATGAGTTTGAGAAGGAAGAAACTTTCACCTTGTCTACCATCAAGACACTTGAAGGTAAGTCCTGGGGTGCCATTTCTGTCCTGTTTGCCTTTCAAGATCCTTTTCTCCCTTCTAGTCTCTAAGTCCCCTGAGGATCCAAGACCATGTCTACAGCCTATACTTCAAATGCCATTTCATTAGAGGTCGGGAGAAGAGAATGGTGTTCACCCAAAGGGGAAGACAAAATCTGTGGCTTAATGATGCTGAAATTTCTGCTTACAGAGGCTGTGGGCAATATTGTGAAATTCTTGGGAATGCATCCTTGTGAGAGGTCAGACAAAGTGCCGGATAACAAGAACACCCACACGCTGCTTCTGGCTGGTAAGCAGTATTTTCAGGTCTGGAGAGGGGCCTGGGTAGTTAATCTAGATGTCATTGGCTCCTGGGCTAAGAACACCCACTGGCAACATGGAGTTTCAAAATTCATAAAGTTTAAAATTTGGGAAGTATGAAAAGATCTGCAATAAAGCATTTGTCTCCTTACCCTTGCTGGCAGGTGGCCAGTTTAACTCCCAGCAGGCACCCAGTGTTACTGTTGACAGTGTCTGTATAGCCAGCCAGTTATTTTATGGATATAAAACCTATGTGTAAACATTTCCTTTTTAAAACAAAACTCAAATGCTCATGTACAAGTAGTACATATATTGTTTTGCACTTTGCTTTTCTCTTGGCAACACGTTATCTTGGAGATCTTCCCTATTGATAAATAGAACTCCCTCATTCTTCTCTACAGCTTTTATAGTATTTCATGGTATTGTTGTTAGGCGCCATCGAGTTGGTAAGCAGCATTTTCCGACTTCTACCGACCCTATAAGGAGCTCTGGTAGCATAGTAGTTACGAATCGGGCTGCTAACCTTAAGGTTAGCAGTTTGAAACTACCAGCTGCTCCATGGGAGAAAGATGAGGCTTTCTGCTCCCGTAAAGATTTTGTGCATGGTCACTATGAGTCAGAACTGACTCCACAGTTCTTAACAACAACAACAACAACCGACCCTCTGCACAACAGAATGAACCATTGTCTGGTCCTGCACTATCCTCACAATCATTGGTACACTAGAGCCCATGGCTGCTGTCATTCAGCTGGTATTCTATTTCTCGCTGACTCTCCACTTTACCCAGCATGATGGCCTTCTCCAGGAACTGGTCCCTCTTTATAACATGTCTGAAGCATGAGAGACAAAGTCTTGCCATCCTAGCTTCTAAGGACTATTCTGGCTGTACTTCTAACACAGATTTGTTTGTTCTTCTGGAAGTCCAAGGCACTTTTAATAGTCTTCTCGAACACCATAACTCAAATGCATCAATTTTCCTACAGTTTTTATTTATTTGTTCTCCAACTTTCACATGCATTATCAGGCTATTGAAAGAGCTCTGGTAGCATAGTGGTTACGAGTTGGGCTGGTAACCTCAAGGTCAGCAGTTGGAAACTGCCAGCTGTTCTGCAGAGAAAGATGAGGCTTTCTGCTCTTGCAAAGATTTATAGCCCTGGAACCCTTACACAGGGTTGCTAGGAGTCAGAGCCAACTCCACGCCACACAGCCACCACCATCAGGCTATTGAAAATGCTATGGCTTGGGTCAGGCACACCGTAGTCCTCAAACTGACATCTTTGTTCTTGTCAGTGTAGGATTTGTCTTGTGCAGATTTATCTAGTGCAATACGTGATTTAATTTCTTGACTGCTGCTTCCATGAGTGTTGATCCTGTATCCAAGCAAAATGAAGTCTTTGATAACTTCAGTCTTTTCTCCATTTTATCATGCTGTTATTTATTAGTCCAATTCTGAGGATTTTTGTTTTATTTACGTATTCTTGCAACCCATACTGCAGGCTATAGGCTATGGTCTTTGATCTTCATTAGTAAGTATTTTAAGTCTTCTTTTGCTTTCAGCAAACAAATCATCTGCATATTACAGGTTGTTATGAGGCCACATTCTTCTTCATATAATGTAATTTCTCAGATTATTTGCCCAACATACAGATTGAATGAGTATAGTGAAAGAATACAGCCCTGGCACAAACCTTTCCTGATTTTAAACCTGATTCAGTGTTCCTTTCTTCTGTTCAAATGACTGCCTCTTGGTCTATGTACAGGTTTCTCATGAGCACAATTAAGTGTTCTGGAATATCCATTCTCCTCAATGTTGTCCATAGCTGGTCATGATCCACATGATTTCATTGTATGAGTGTACCATATTTTATGGAGTCCTTTGTGTAGCACTGTAGAATAAGCACTGGACCTCAAGGTAAGTTTGAATTGTAATGTCAGCGGTTCAAACTCACCAACCACTCCTTGGAAACACTATACAAGATTGCTATGAGTCAGAACCAATTCGACAGCACTTAACAATTTTATGGAACCAGTCCCCTAGTGATGAACATAAAGGTTGGTTCCTGTACTTATTGCAAACTTGTGTGCTGTCAAGTTGGTTGTGACTCATAGCAACCCTGTATAGGGTTTCTGAGGCTATAAATCTTTATGGGAGTAGATTGTCTTATCTTTTTCCAGAGGAGCAGCCTGTGGTTTCAAACTGCTTACCTTAAGGTTAGCAGCCCAACATATAACCTACTATGTCACCAGGGTTTCCATTCATTACAAACTACTATAGTTAAAAAAAATCACATACACATATATACATACACATGCATAGTCATACCCCCAGAACCTGTACACACTCATTTATTTTGCATATATGCATAGAAGATAACTCCTAAAAATGACTTTACCGGGTCAAGGTGATTTGCATTGGTATAAATATAAATTTCTTTCCATAGGAATTGTATTCCTTTCCATGAACACTCTAGCTTACACAGTGTTATCAAACTTTATGATAACACTCTAGGTGAAAAATGGTATCTTAGTTTTTTTGGGTTTGTTTATTTGTTTTTCATCTTTTTTATTGTAAATATACATGTAACAAAACATCTGTCATGTCAGGAATCTTCGCATACACAGTTCAGTGACAGTGTAATTTTAATTTCTATTTATGTTGAAGCACTATTTGTATTCCCTTCTGTGGGAACTGTTTTCTACTCGGTTGGCTGGTCTTTTGTAATAGGAATGGGATTTTTAAAAAGCATTTTGTCATAGATATTTTTAAACATACACAAAAATAAAATAACATAATGAGCCCTCACCTGTTGGTTTGCCAGCTGCAACAGCTAACAATATTCATACCACCATCTATTTTCCCTTCCTTGAGGTAAAGCAAATCCCAGATTGTACAGCATTTTATCTGTAAATGCTTTTGTATCAGTGTTTTGCTAAAAGATAATGACCCTTTATTTTTTAAAAAAGCATGAGGACAGTACAACTGTCACACCTAAAATAGTTAACAAAAAGAATAGGGTGTGTTCCCCCCCCCTCCAGTGTTTATAAACAGAGCTAAAAGAATGTTCTGCTTCAGTGCCCAGCTGACAGCTGCCACGCCCATCTGCTTCCGGCCACATAGAATCAGCCAGTCCCCTGGGTCTTAAAGACACCTGCTCTGTGGTTCTTATGGGACTGTCCCCATCATCTGCTCTTAGATTCAACTTCTGTGGCATCAGGCACAAGTCTTATATGCCATTATTTCATTTGAGCCTTGGTAGGGGCCTGATATATAATTATTACTGTTATTTCCTCCATTTTATTATTGTGAATACTGCAGCTCTGGCCTCACTTAGGGATGTCAGCCCTGTTTTCTTTGTTCCAGGATCACTGCCTATTTCAGTTGATCAATTCCCGCAAATGCTACCCCTACCCTCATCTCCATAGTCTCTTTCGCTGTACACACCTACACTTGTCTCGTCTGTTCTAGGTGTGTTCCGGGGTGGTCATGACATCCTGGTGCGTTCCCGACTGCTGCTTTTGGACACAGTGACAATGCAGGTGACAGCCAGAAGCTCAGAAGAGCTGCCAGTAGACATCATCTTGGCATCTGTGGGATAAGGGGCCAGCCTGTAGAGGTCCTACTCCTAACCTTTTCCCCCTACACTACACAGAAGTCTGTGAGCCCAGTGGAAATTCCTTCACAACTTCTGTATTCAGAAACAATTAAGGATTATTGAAGTTTTGTTTTGTTTTTTTAAGATTCTCATACATACCACATCCCACCCCCAAGAATGCCAGGAAATAATTTATTTTTTTAATAGGGATGACTTTAGCTTGTCCTAGACCTGTGGCCCTGCCTGCAGGGGGAAGGTATTACAAATGATACATTGTAAATGAATAAAATGCTCACACTTCCTCTTGAATTTCTCTATCCTGAAGAAACCATCC
Source organism: Chrysochloris asiatica (assembly GCF_000296735.1). Taxonomy (NCBI): domain Eukaryota; kingdom Metazoa; phylum Chordata; class Mammalia; order Afrosoricida; family Chrysochloridae; genus Chrysochloris; species Chrysochloris asiatica. The sequence continues at coordinate 6,563,643 of NW_006408660.1, forward strand.
TATCTCTATAAATAAATCAGCATGTATTTATTGAAAGACTGCTTCTTCTACAGACTGGTGTTTAGGAGCTCCCCTTCGCTTCCCCACCTTCAACTCCAGTACCTACAAAGGATATATATACCCTTTACACTCACAGTGCCATAGGGCTTTGGCTATTGTACTTAGTGTACCATATTTTATGAAGTCCTTGTGTAGCACTGTAGGATAAGCACTGGACCTCAAAGTCAGTTTGAATTGCAAAGCCCTGTCCCACCCATCATCGTCCCCAGTACCACGCCCAGGGACAGCAGAAAAACAAGACGCTGAGGACAAAAACCAACAAGCATTGAGTTCAGCTCTTATGCATGGACTCTCACCACCACCTTCCAATTACAGATGACAAATGGAGGCTCTATAGGGTTTGGATAATGTACCTGAGTGCTAATTAGCATCAAACTTCAAGGTTTGCACTGGGGTTCAGTCCAGGCCAGAAAACGAACAGAAATCAGCAGAGAAGAGCATGCTCATGGTTGTAGATGCAGAAATCCCTGTGGGGGTCTCATGGAGCAGGCTCAGGGAGTTGGGTAGGTTTTGACGTTTAAATAAGTATGTGGGGGTGGGGGAGGATCCTGGTGAGTCCATCTCATTCTGGTGCCCACCAAGAAAATGTGAAAGTCATTTGGGTGATTCACCGACGTTTTCCGGGCAGCTCCATTTTCTGCCCCAAAGTATGAAGCAGCAGGACTGCAGGGTTAGGAAAACGGAATTTGCTCCTCAACGACCCGGTGTCCTGGACCTATTGGTTCCCCCACGCAGGCTAAGTGACGGACCTATGGCCTCTGCTCTAGGGGGGCCCTCCCATCCCCGGCCCGGAGTTTCCACCAAAGAGGTGGACTAGCCCCTGCAGGGGAACGAGCGAACACCGAGAGCAGCCGAATCAAATCAGAAATCAATTACACTCGTCTCCCAGGAAACTTCCTTAAGACTCGGATTAAGGGCGCCTGCCTAGCCAGGTTGCCGAGGGAAAGGGCCCGCGAGCCCGGAAATCACGCAGCAACGTGCTACCACTTAGGGGAGGGACTGACCTCTGGGGGCGTGGCCTACGCCGCGCGCGGTTCAGCACGTCGGTGGTCCGAACGGAGAAGCGGTCCTGCCACTGGACTGAAGAGAGGTGACAGGCTACGCGGGGCTGCCGGAGCGGGAGTGAGGCGACCAGGGCGGTCAGTCAAAGTGAGGGAGGGCGGAAACCGGAGGGGAGGTCGGTCGAGGACAGGTGGCGGGGCCACCTGCCTCCTCAGCCGCTAACGCGGGTAGTATAAACAGCTGCCTCCCCTTCCTGCGGTGCCCCACTCGGAAGCCCCCTCAGAAAGTTGAGGAACCTCAACTCTGGCCTCTGGAGGGTCTCTGGGGCAGGCCTGAGGGGGGACCTGCAAAGAGGACCCACGGATGGGCAGGAAAGAGGCTGAGTGCTCTCTCCAAGGATCACCTTCCTCGCTGCCCTGGTTGCCATTCTCTAGGTTCCCCTGGGATGCCTGGGGAGAAAAGGGAAGGAGTTGGGGGGCTAGACGACGGGACCAGAAGTGACCACAGAGACCTAATTTTTTGCCTTTCTTGGCTGAACCATTAAACCAAAGAAAGAAAGCTCCTTGGAGAAGTGTAAACAAGTATTTATGGTGCATCCTTTAATTTAATTTAATGTTTTGCACGATCCTAGACACTGGGGTCTAGTAGTGAACAAAACAGTCATAATCTTTGTCCTGCTGGAACTCCTTGGGGGAAACTTAGGCAGATGGTTGTTTAGCATTGACAGTTGGTGATCTGGGGTGCTTTGGGACTCCTAAGAGGATTGTGAACAAAGGACTAAAACCTAATACTCATTTGCTATACCAACTTTCCCTCCTGATTTGTGGTTTACAGGTTGAGAGGCAGTGTTGGAGATGTGTGGCAGAACATCCTGTCACCTCCCTATAGATGTTCTTACAAGAGCCTGTGCCTACTGTGACAGGCAAGGCCAACAGCAACTTCCCAAGTGGAGGGACCCGGACAAGTATAGCCCCTCTTACAACAAGAGCCCTCAGTCCAACAGCCCAGTGCTGCTCTCTCGACTGCACTATGAGAAGGTAACCACTCTATCTGTCTCAGACCAGCTTCTGGCTCAGCATTCTGGCCAGCCATTCCTATTAGTTGGATGTGTGCTAAGGCCTCTGGGATGACATTAAACACCAGCTATTACTGCTCAAAGGAGCTCTGGTAGCATAGTGGTTATGAATCGGGCTGCTAATATCACAGTTCGAAACTACCAGCTGTTCCGTGGGAGAAAGATGAGGCTCTCTGCTCCCATAAAAATGTACAGCCTTGGAAATCCTGTACAGGCTTGCTATGAATCGGAACCGACTTCACGGCACATAACAACAACAACAACATTACTACTCAAGGAGTCCTGATGTGGTGCTGTAGGTTAATGCTTCAGACAGCAAAGCTGTTTGAACTGCAAGGTCGGTGGTTCAAGTTCACCAGCTTCTCCTCAGAAACCCTATACAGGGTTGCTGTGGGTCGACAGCACTTAAAAACAACAACATTACTACTCAAAATGCAGAGAAACAGCTATAAATATCATTAAACAGCTGTAAACATCCATTAAGGTGGAGGGTCAGAGAAAAAGAGGAAGACCCCCCCCAGCAAGATAGATTGGCAAAGTGGCAGCATCAGTGGGCTCAAGCGTGACAACAATTGTGAGGTTGTCCCAGGACCGGGCAGTGTTTTGTTCTGTTGTGCATAAGGTCGCTATGAGTCGGTACCAATGGCACCTAACAACAACATTATTGATCTGGTCTGGTCCCCGCTTGACATCCTCTCTGGGCCTCAATGAAAGAAGTCTTGTAGCCTTAGGATAATTTAGGCTCAATTTTAAGTGTCTTTTCTATAAAAGACCATAATGCATGCCAAATTTACATGAGCCTTGTATTTGAATACATTTTTTAGAAGATGGCAGCTTTTGGTCCTCACCAATCATCAGTTATCTGAGTATCTTAAAAAACAACAACAGTCAAATCTCTTACGAGGCCAGCTAAATCAGAATCTCCTGGGCTGGGGTTAAGTTAAAGTCAGTTTAACCAGAAACATCTCAGATAATCTTGAATGTTAAAAGTTTCTTTTGTTTTAATCTTTTATGTTTGTCTCTTACTGAAGCTAGGAAAAGAGGTACATGATTTGGTTATTTGAAGTTTGATTGTGTTTATACTTTGAAAAAGTTCTTAGAAAAATGTAACTGAAAAATAATGAAAGACATTTCAGTGCTGGAGTGACCAATAATTCACTGTCATGTTTTAGTTCTTTTCCTTATTCTTGAAGTGTGTCTAATATTTAATAAAGGCGCTTCATCCCAGAAGTTAATAGTTTTTCCATGTCTTGACTACTTTAAATACCCTTAGATATATTTTTTTAACTCACTATTATTTCTCTTATGTATTTTGGTTCTGGTTGACCCATAATGGTCAAATCATTTTATAAATTTGATTGTGCTTCTGGTACATACTCTTGTGATATAATATGCTAGTTAAGAAAGTCTAATTTCTATATTACAGAGATCACATTAATTCTGAAATAAACAGAACAAATATTTCTTTGGTTGAATGAAGCAGTTTACATTGAGTCATTTTCAGAGGATGTATACTTCCCTATTGAAACTAAAAAAAAAATAATTTTTTTTTTCAGTGAGAAAGAAATCAAGATAAAATAAATATCATGTTTAGAGAAAGATGTAATTTGGTATGAGTAGAGAAAGGGACTAAATGTGTGAACCTACTCTTTTTTTTTAACTTGGTTTTCTTTAGAATTATAAGATGAATATTAGCTGGCAAAAAAAATTGTTCCTAACAGATGTAAAGACAAGTGCAGAAAGATTGTGACTTGTTCTTGTCAGTGGGGGACAATATTGGGGCTCAGACCCAGACAGCTGTCCCCATTCCAGAGAATGCTTCCTAGAACTAGGAACGGGAGAGGTAGAGCCCCTAGACAACACTGCCTTCTTTTTGGGTCGGTGGTATGCATTTGTTGATGGATGTATTGTTTAATTTTATTAAGATTGCTCGGGCTTCCTATTTTCGATAAATATCTGAGGTTTCTTTTTCCCCTGACTTGTAAATTATCAAGCAAAATTAGAACCATTTCAACAATGCATTAGTCCAAATCAACCACCAGCATTAACGTATAACCTGCAACATTTGCATTTGAAACCACTAAATTGCAAATTATTTCCTGTTTCATGTTTGTTTTTACCCCAGTGCAACCAGCTGTCTGGTCAAAAGTCCAGAAAAAGTAGAGAAAAAGATGACTAATACTGATCACTATTTCAGTATTTTAACTTCTCAGATACTTTCTATTCATTGTACCCGATAGGGGGCAGCCTTTCTTTTAGGTTTGGTTTACAGTTGTTCAGTCAACACATTCAAGTGTTAGAGTTAAAGGTGATTGTATTTGTGAGAGCAGGATCTCTCAAACCTCAGCAATATTGACAATTTGGGCAGAATAAGTCTTTGTTGTGGGGAGCTGTCTTGTGCTTTCTAAGTTATTTAGCAGCATTTCTGCCTTCGACTCAGTAGATGCCAGTAACAATCAGGTCCTTTAAACCAAAAATATCTCCTGATGATGTCATGCCCCTTGTTGTTGTGTTTGTTGTTGTTAGGGGCTACTGAATCAGTTTAGATTCATAGTAACAGAAACACTACTAGATCTTGCACCATCCTCCCAACTGTTACATTTGATCCCATTGTTGCTGCCACTGTGTCAGTCAATCTTGTTGGGTCAGGGGTCTTCCACTATTTCGCTGACCCTCCATGTTACCAAGCATGGTGTCCTTCTCCAGGGACTGCTCCCTAAGTCCCACCATGCTGGCTTCTGACTGCACTTAAACCAAGACGGATTTGTTTGTTCTTCTAGCAGTCCATGATATTTTTAATATTCATAACTCAAATGCATCAATTCTTCAAGGATCTTCCTTATTTATTGTCCAACTTTCTCATGCATATGAGGCTATTGAAAATACCATGACTTGGGACAGGCACACCTAAATAGTCAAACTGATTTCTTTCCTCTTGAACGCTTTAAAGAAGTGGGTTGCAGCAGATTTGCCTAATGTAATATGTCATTTGATTTCTTGACTGCTACTTTCAAAAACATTGATTGTGAATCCAAGCAACATGAAGTCTGACAACTTCAATCTTTTTCCATTTTTTATGATATTATTTATTGGTCCAGTTGTGAAGATTTTTGTTTTCCTTACACTGATATGCAATGCACACTGAAGGCTGTAGTCTTTGATATTCCTCAATCCTGTATCATTTGCATGCTGCAGGTTGTTAATAAGTCTTCCTCCAGTCCTAATGCCACGTTCTTCATATAATCCAGTTTCTTGGATGGTTTGCCCAACATACAGATTGACTAAGTATGCAACAAGCCCCTAAGGAGTGAGACATTTGCCTCCTGTTGAGAACCATAGGTTCTTGCAAATTTCTGATGAGTGATTATTGCAGTTGACCATTATATAGTGATATTTCTTCTCATTTATGTTTTTTTAGAGAGGAGGGATTCCTGGAGAGGGGATTTACAAAACTCTTTTCATCCATTTGCTCTCTTCTTCCTATCCCTGATGAGGTTAACACTTCCATTTATTTTCTGTCCCTTCTCATTTCTTCTAGGTCCTTTTTTCTCTTAGTTTTCTTACACTTTAGTTTCATTCTTCATGCCTCCGGGCATACAATAAACCTAGACTGTATCGATTTTTGGACTCCTGGTGTGGTTCTGTAGGATAAGCACTGGGCTGCAAGATCTGTTCAAACTACAAGGTCAGCGGTTCAACCTCACTAGCCATTCTTCGGAAACTCTACGCAAGGTCACTATAAGTCAGAACTGATTGGATAGCACTTAACAACAACAATATATCTGTTTTTAAGAACAAGATAAAAGGCAAGATCTGGAGGAAGCTGGACACAATCCTACCAGTAGCACTGTGGAGAGATTTCCTTCACTCAGAGAAGCCCTTCTGAGAGAGTACTAGTACTAAAGATTTCGTTCTTGAAATTCAGCCCTTTTGTGACTTTTCTGGTTCTATTTTTATTTCTCTGGGTGCTTTTTCTTTCTTTTCTTTTCTTTTTTTTAATGTAGTACCTATTTTGTTACAACAAGATTTTAACAAAGGATTTCATTTTCAAGTATGAAGTATTTCAGGGAGTAGGTAGACTCTAAGCTGATAACAGTGGCCAACGTTACCTTTTTATCTTTTCTAAGAAACTAGGCTCACATCAGTCTTTCTTGTTGTTAGGTGCCATCAAGTCGGTACCGACTCATAGTGACCTTATGCACAGCAGAACGAAAAACTGCCCGATCCTGGGCCAACCTCGCTACTGTTGCCACGCTTGAGCCCATTGATGCTTCCACTTTGCCAATCTACCTTGCTGAGGGTCTTCCTTTAGGAGGTTTGAAATGATCACTTTAAGAAAAAATTGAAATATCTTAACAGCCATAGCTTTGAATTTACCTGATAGCAAAATCTTTAAAACCAGCCACGAATATGCTACTCACCTACATGTTATTCAAGAAGAGAAAAATATGTCAGTGTACTGTCAAGAATACTGAAATGTTTGCAATTTTCTCTTGTCTTCAAAACGATTACTAAATTGCAATTCATTATTTTATTTTTCTAGTCTGGCTTCTCATTTGTATTAATGAAGGTGATGGCACAGACTTTAACTGTTCGGAATATCCTGATTTATTGTTCATGTGCTTCCTAGGTTGGATTCTTGTTGTTAGGTGCCATCGAGTCAGTACCAACTCATAGCCACTTTATGCACAGCAGAACGGAACACTGCCCAATCCTCAACCAACCTCACTACTGTTGCCATACTTGAGTCCATCGATGCTGCCACTTGGCCAATCCATCTCGTTGGGGGTCTTCCTCTTTTTCTCTGACCCTCCACCTTACCAAACATGATATCCTTCTCCAGTGACTCATACCCTATAAACTCCTTACGCTTCTCTTGTATCCTAACTGAACATTGTCACTGCTTCTCTTTCATCCTCCCAAGTATGTAGCCTAAAAAGGAAGAAAGGTGGGATGTCAGCTTCTCCCCAGGCCACAGCTTTTGCTCGCCGTTTCAGACACGGTCAGAAATGATCTGTCTTCTCCACTGCATACATCCATTCAGACACATGCAACAGCATAGAGAACAGCTAAGCCCATGTCTTCGAATACTTCCACATCCTACAACAGGCATGCTTACAATCAGCTCAAAAGTGCTAAAAGGCCCTCAAAAAATTAGGAATCATATCATTCCTAGTATAAAACAATTCAGAAACATCCAGTTCCAAAGCACACTGAGCACACTGTTCATTCCAACAAGAAGTCTCCAAAGAGGTAATTAATTACACTATGGTCCTTAAACTAAATCCATCCTATAGCTTGTTTACATAATTAAAGGTTTGTAGAACTACAACTGTGCTTAATTTTTTATGTATTCTCTGATTGCTCTCATGCTACAGGAGCAGAAATTCAGCTGCTTTAGTAGTTGCAACAATGACTGTATAGACTGTAAATCTTTACGGGAGCAGAAAGCCTTATCTTTCTCCCGCTGAACCACTGGTAGTTTCAAACTGCTGACCTTGAGATTAGTAGCCCAACTTTTAACCACTATGCTACCAGAGCTCCTTCCTCTCCATTTGTTGTTGTTAAGTGCTGTCGTGTCAGTTCTGACCCAGAGCAACCCTGTGTAAGGTTTCCAAGTAGTGGTTGGTGAGCTTGAACCTCCAACCTTGTGGTTCAAGCCAACTTTGCAGTCCAGCGCATTAGCTCACAGCGCCACACCAGGACTCCATCCTCTCCATGTTGTTGTTGTTAAGTGCCGTTGAGTCGGTTCTGGCCCATAGCGACCCTGTACAGGGTTTCCGAGGCTGTAAATCTTTACAGGAGCAGAAAACCTCATCTTTCTCCTGTGGAACAGCTGGTGGTTTCAAACTGCTAACTAGCGGTTCGCAGCCGGATTCGTAAACCGCTATGCTACCAGAGCGCCTTCTTCCTCTCCATAGTAGATGCTAATTGATAATTTACATGAGCTAAACCTTTTTGTATTCTCCACCTAACCCAAGCCGAATAGCCTGCATTCTAATAAATATCACATAATGATAAATCACTAAAATTGTATCCAAGTAGAATTTTTTTCCTTTTAATGGTTCCTCTATTCTTTATATTTTAATTACTAATAGTAATATAATGCATGTGCTAAGTTTGGTTTTATAAATTTCATTATGATCTCACTGGATCTTCCCATCGTCTATGGCAGAATGCAGACTCATCTGAGCGTATCATTACTCCCATGCGATGGGGTTTGGTTCCTTCTTGGTTCAAAGAAAGTGATCCTTCCAAGCTGCAGTTCAACACTACCAACTGTCGTAGTGACACCATGATGGAGAAACAGTCATTCAAGGTAGGTACCTGGTCTAGGGGAAAAGCACATTCAAAGTAGGTCAAATAGTATTGCTATAAAATCTTAGAAAACTTTATTAAAAATATCAAAATGGAAAGCTGTTGTTTCTCAACATATCCATCTGGATCTATACATTTATGAAGGTCTGTTTCCATCTCTCTAATTTTACTTCTCTGAAGAATTCAGGACTCTTCAGTTTATACTATGTTGAAACAACAGTTTTGACATCCTCAAGGGACTCAGATAGTGTTCCTTTTGAATATTATTTAAATTTGGAGAACAAAAATAAGTCTAAAGGGGCAAGATGAGGACTGTAGAGTGAATGCTCTAAAGTTTCCCGAGGAAATTCTCATATAACCCTTGCTACCCTTGGAAAATGAGCAGGTACAATTGTTGTAATAGAAAACAATTCTTAGGCACAACTTTTCTGACCTTTTTCTCACCAATACAGTTTTCAATTTTCTTATAACTTCTTCCTAATAAGCCCCTGTTATCCTGTGTCCTTAGAAAAACTAATCTATCAAGATTAGTTTTTCCAAAAAACAGTTGTCATAATCTTCTGGGCTAATCTCTCTGCCTTGATTTTAACTGGCCCAGCAGACCCCCTCAGAAGACACTATTGTGATCAGAATTTTTTTTGAAGGCACCCAAATGAGACTAAGACAGGTATATGACTGAGTGAACTTGTCTTCAGCCATCCACTGATCAGAGACATGTTTTGACACATTTTATTTGGAATAAACTGGAACCCTAGTAGCAATACTTTTCAGGTCTTGTTTCACACAGAGCTATCAGTGCCTTCTATACCTGAGAAATAAAATAAGGTTCTCTTTGAAACCCTCTTGAGGTTACAGAAAGGAGCCCTGGTGGCACAGAGGTTAAACCCTTGGCTGTTAACTGAAAGGTCAGAGGTTTAAACCCACTAGCCACTTCACAGGAGAAAGATGTGGCAGTCTGCTACTGTGAAGATTTATAGCCTTGGAACCCTATGGGGCAGTTCTACTCTGTCCTATAAAGTCGTTATGAGCCGAACCAACTGAACAGCAATGGGTTTAAGGTTACGAAAAATGTTCCCAGTTATTAATGTTGGAGTGGTGTTCCATTTATTATTGTGTAACAAATCATGCCAAAACTTAGTTGTTTAAGACAATAATATATTATCATCTCCTGATGTGATACCGTAGGAAAACTACTAGACCGCAAGGCTGGGTTAAACTGCAAGGTCAGCAGTTCAAACCCACCAGCTGCTCCTTGGAAACTCTATGCGGAGTCACTATAAGTGGAAACCGACTCAACAGAACTTAACAACAGCAAATATACTCTGTGGGTTGACTGGACCCACCTGGACATGTCTCACTTGGGGGTTTCTCCTACAGTTATAATCAGATGGCAGCTAGGGCTAGATGTCCAAATGACTACGCAGTCTGATATCTCAGCAGGGATGGCTAGAAAAACTGGAAGACGTTCAACATACCTACTTGGGCAGTGTTCAGGTATTTGGATTTCTTACATGGTGGGACATAAAGTATATAAAAGCATCTAACTCACTAACAGACAACAGGGACTTATGGTGACTTTGGGAAAAAGATGAGGCTTTCTACTCCCGTAAAGATTTATAGCCTCGGAAACCCAGGAGTACAAGGTCACTATGAGTTAGAACCGACTTCACAGCATGTAACCACAACCACCACCAATATGATGACTGCCTTAATCCAAAGTTTACAGTTTAAGTCAGCAGGGCAGAAGCTGCAAAGTTTTGTAACCTGACCTTGGAAATCACAAGAATTACTTCTGATGCAGTCTGATAGTTATACAGAGCCAGCCCAAATTCAGTTGAGGAGGGGACTGCATAGAATGTAAATACAGAAAGCCATGTTTCACAGGAAGGCACTTTAGGAGATTAGTAATTATAAACCCACCCATGCACTGCTGTTGAGCCGATTCTAAACCATAGTGACCCTCTATAGGTTGTTTAAGACTAAATCTTTAAAGGAGCAGAAAACTCCATTCTCCTGAAGTCACCCTAAGTCCCTGTTGTTTGTTAGAGAGCTGGTTGCTTTTATGTGCTTCATGTAATTTTCAACATCTGCATAACTGGATGCTATTATCACCACTTAATACCTAAGAAAAATGAGGTTCAGAGAAGTTAAAATCACTTCTCTAAGATCATACTCTAGTATACTGAGATTTTAACTTAAGTTTATAAAACATTACTATCTCTAAAACTGTATCATTTCATGTTTTCCCTCAGGTGCCTCTGGGAAAAGGAAGGCGCTGTGTTGTTCTAGCAGATGGATTCTATGAGTGGCAAAGGTGTCAGGGAACAAACCAGAGACAACCATACTTCATCTACTTCCCCCAAATCAAGACAGAAAAGGTATCAAAGTAACAAAGATCACAGTACATATTTGGAAATAAATTAACCCAAGAAAGGCATTCTTTTCTTTTACAAAGTTGTTGTTTTTTTTAAATAGCAACTCTAGATGTGGAATAAAAGAAAAGAACTGCTTTATTGAGACAGAATTCACCGTTATCTATATGTTAATGTGGGGATTATTGCCATTATATAAAGATAGTAAGTCTTCAAATGCGTGAATACAGGGTATCTTTCTATTTAGGCCTTTACTTTCTTTTAATTATTTTTTTTTAACTTTTTATTTTGAGTTAAGTGAAGGTTTATAGAACAGATCATCACTTTTACATCCTACAAATTAAGCACTTCATTTCATTGTGATTGAAGTCCCCTCAATGTTAAACATCACTTTATTCTACTTCCTGGCTGTGATTCTTGTTTCCACTTCTCCTTTCCCAACCCTTAATGCTGTCCTTTTGATCTCAAATGGTTGACCATTCTATGGTGTGTGTACCTCACTAGTGTTGTTGTTCACCCAATATACCTGTTTGTTGATTGGGTGACACATAGGGAAGGGATGAGTTCAGTTCTAGACTTGAAGAGTGTCTAAGGGCTGTAGTCTAGGGTTTCCACCAGTCTCTAAATGGTATGCCTGGTCTTTTTTATGATTTTGAGTTTTGTTCCACGTTTTTCCCCATTCTATCCTGGACCTTGTAGTGTGATCCCTTTCAGAGGAGTGGGTAATGGTAGCCAGCCACCATTCAGTTCTGGTCTCAGGGTCTTGGAGACTGATATTACTGTGGTCCATTAGTCCATTGGACTAGTTGATTCCAAGCATTTTTAATTTTCATCACTCTTCTTTCCTTTGCACAGGAAGAAACTAATAATTGCACCTTATGTGTCTGCTCTTTAGCTTTCTTTATTCTTTTTCAAAACTTTTTATTGTGAATTAAGAGAAGACTTACAGAGCAGATCATCAGTTTTACATTTAACAAATCACATTCTTCATTTCATTAAAATGACCATAATCCCCTTCATGTACATCGATGAACAATGTTTACCTCTATTCACTTTTTTTTTCTTTTTAATGTTTTATTGTGAATTATGTGATAGTTTACATGGGAGAACATTAGTTTTACAGTCATTCTATCATATATCGTTTCATTGCCATGGTTACAATCCCCTCCATGCATCATCAACCAACCAAAAGGTATACCCTGCAAGCCTGCGCCCCACACCCCCTGGTCGTCAGCACACAGCCCCTCTCCCTCTCTGGATCTAAAGTCCCCAGCTGCTCCATTGCTTCATGTCATCGTCTTTGCCTCCATCTCAGGCATCACTGCTTCTCTGGGTAGGGTCCCACTCTCCGTTTTTCTCCGTTGATGGTCCTAGGGACCTCCGCTTCTAGGCTGAAAAGTTAATCACTCCCCTCCTTCCTGTAAAACATCTATCTTTACATTTCCAACCCTCACAATCAGTCCTGGTAATAATTATTCTCTACTGTATCACAAGAGACCTATGTGCATTTCATTTTCAGCCCTGCCTAGACAGATTGGATACTACTCACTGGAGACTCTACCTTCCTCCACGCCCTCTGGATCTAAGTTCCCTCTTGAAAGCTTGTAAGCCATTCACTTCTTGCCTTTGTAGCCCCCCGACTTCCCCATTTTGGGTAGCCAGTGTCCAAGTTGTCCATGCCTGTCTACTCTGTGTGTGGAGGGTGTGGGAATGATTCTTGCTGTAAGGATTTGTTTCCTCTTTTGAGCTACTGCATCCATAGGTGTAGGTCAAGTTCATCAAATTGTATCAGATTACTCTTTTTTTCCTCTTCTTTCTTCTGGTTGAGCTCTGATCATCCAGTCATTGAAGCCAGCTCAAGTGGGTATTATCTGCAAGTGTGGGTGTTCTTGTGCGTATCCCTTCTCTTCTTATCAGCTGGATGCTTCACTCTCCACTCTAGTCCTCTGTGGCTATGTCACTGACTCTGGGCCCAAGAGTCCCCAGGTCTTGCCATACTACTGGCCAACCAGGTTTCCACCCGGGTTCACAGGAGTCTATTGAACACTGTAGGGCTTAGCTCGCTGCTTCATTGCTGTTTTTCCCTCACTTCCCCTACGAGCGTGGTCACCAATCAGAGCGTTTATTCCCATTTAGTCTTAGTCTTGGAAGAGGGTTTGCACTGAGGACTCATTAGCTTTTAAGATCCCAGTTGCTACTCACCAAAGTATGATATGAGTAGTAAAACCTTTAAATATGTATGGGTATACTTACTTTTCCCCTCACATACCCATTTAGCCTTTGTATTTATCTTTGTATCTACTTAAACATTTCTATTATTGCAGTATTATGCATGCATATAAGTGTTTACCTCTGTTTCCTTTAACTTTTGCCCTCCTCCTCATGTCTTAACCTTCCTTCATCTTTCTTCTGCCAACCTCCCTTTTGTTGTATATTGCCTTTCCTGTGTCCCAAGTTAATAGGTGTGTGGCCTTTAACATGAAATGGAATGCATAAAGATCAATAGCCTAGGCATTAATGAGCTGAAAAGGCCTGGTATTGGCAATTTTGAATCTGACTGATTGGCTTATTATGCTGGGAACAACAAATTCAAGAGGAATGGTATCCCATTCATCATAAAAAAAAAAAATTTTAGAAGTCACTTGAAGTACAATGCTGTCTGTGATAGGATAATATCCATATACCTATAAGGAAGACCAGTTAATACAACTATTATTTGAATTCACATGCCAACCACTAAAGCCAGTGATGATATTGAAGAATCCTGCCAGCTTTTTCCCACCACTCACTTGTCTGTCAGTATGTCATACTGTGGTGGCTTGCATGTTGCTGTGATTCTGGAAGCTGTGTCACTGGTATATTAAATAGCAACAGGGTCACTCATGGTGGACAGGTTTCAGCTGAGCTTCCAGACTACAACAGACGAGGAAGAAAGAGAGACGGACTACTTCTGAATATTTAGTCATTGAAAACCTTATAAATAGCAGTGGAACATTGTCAGCACCAGAATATTGAAGCATGATAAAGAACACCAGAATATTGTCAGATAGAGTGCCAGGAAATGAGCCCCTTGGGTTGGAAGGCACTCAAAATACCATTGTGGAAGAGCTGCTTCCTCAAAGTAGAGTTGACCTTGATGATGCAAATGGAGTAAAGCTTTCAGGACCTTCATTTGCTGATGGGGCACAACTCAAAAGTGAGGAGAAACTGCAGTAAACATCCATTAATAATCAGAAAATGGAATGTACAAAGTATGAATTTAGGAAAATTGTAAGTAGTCAAGAATGAAATGGCTCAGGTACATACACACAATGGAATATTATGCTACCTAGAAGAATAACAAGCTACAAGCCACCACATAGCATGGATGAACCTTGAGGACATTATGTTGAGTGAAATTAGTCACAAAAGAACAAATATTGCATAAGACCATTGTTGTAAAAGCTTAAGAAAAGATACCCATACTAAAAGGATAAAAGGGGAAAAAAAATTCCTTGTTATCAGGGGTGGGAGAGAGGGGACGGTGGTTAGAGCACAGGGTAGGGGATAGACACATCATAGTGGTGTTGAGGAGGGCAATGTACAAGAAGAGGGAGGGGGATGGAAGAACAAGGTAGGTAGGGAAACACTTAGGCAGGTTTGCACGTGCTAAATGGGACAGAGGTAAATAGTGATGTATGCTAAAAAGAAAAAAATGGAGTGAATAAACATCAATATCCTAGGCATTAGTGAACTTAAACGGATTGGTATTGGCCATTTTGAATCTGACAGTCTCATGGTTTACTATGCTGGTAATGACAATCTGAAGAGGAATGGTGACATATTCATCATCAAAAAGAATGTTTCAAGATCTTTCTTGAAGTACATCACTGTCTGTGATAGGATAATATCCATATGCCTCCTAGGAAAACCAGTCAATTCAACTATAATTGACATTTACTTTACGTACCAGTCACTAAAGATAGTGATGATGAAATTGAAGAATTCCATAGACTTCATCAGTCTGAAACTGATCAACATGCAGTCAGGATGTATTAATAACTACTGGTTATTGGAATACAAAGATTAAAAACAAAGAGGAAAGAATGGTAGCTGGAACATATGACCTTGTTTTTGATTTTGAGAAGTTTGGTGTTTTTCTTTTGGGGTCTATCTTGTTTCGAGTTTGTTCAACTTCTTGAATGACTACCTTCTTGTCTTTCATGATGTAGGGAAGTTTTCTTCCAGTAACTCTTTTTTTTTTTTTAATGTTTTAGTGTGAATTATGTGATAGTTTACATGGGAGAACATCAGTCTTACATTCATTCTATCGTATATCGTCTCATTGCCATGGTTACAGTCCCCTCCATGCAGTCCTTCCCCATACCCCCAAGGTCTTCAGCACACAGTCGCTCTCCCTCTCTGGATCTAAAGTCTCCCGCTGCTCTGTCGCTCCGCGTCATCATCTCTGGCTCCATTTCAGGCATCACTGCTTCTCTGGGTAGGGTCCCGCTCTCTGCTCTTCTCCCTTGATGGTCCTAGGGACCTCCGCTCCTAGACTGAAAAGTTAATAATTACCCTCCTTGCTATAAAACATCCACCTTTACATTTCCGACCCTCACAAACAGTCTTGATAACAATTATTCACTATTGTATCACAAGAGACACCTCTGTATTTCATTGTATCAGCTCCGCCTAGTCAGATTGAATACTACTCACTGGAGATTCTACCTTCCTCCAGGCCCTCTGGATCTAGGTTCCCTCTTGAAAGCTTGTAAGCCAGTCACTTCTTGCCTTTGTAGCCCCCCACCCCCCATTTTGGGTAGCCAATGTCCAAGTTGCCTATCCCTGTCTACTCTGTGTGTGGAGGGGGTGGGAATGATTCTTGTTGTAAGGACTTGTTCCCTCTTCTTCCAGTAACTCTTGAACAGTATTCTCTGTAGAGTTTTTTTTTTTGTGTGTCTCTTGCTGTTCTGGAATTCCTATCATGTATAAGTTATTCCTCTTGATAGTGTCCCACATAAATCTTAGACTTTCTTTGGATTTTTTTAATTCTTTTTTTCTTATTGTTCCTCTTACAGATAAGAGATTTTTCTTCAATCTCAGTAATTTGGCTTTCCATTGATTCAGTTTTGTTTCTTTGTCCTTTCAGTATATTATCTATTTCTAAAGTCTTAATGTTAATTTTTTTTTATTTCTAATTGCTGTTTTTGTATGATTCCCATTTTTCCCATTGTTTTGTCAATTTGTTTCTTGATTTTTTTCCATAGTATTGTCTTGAATTCATCAGTTTTCTTGGTCTTTCTTTCAGTCTATTGATATTGCCTAATTAGTATCCTTTTAAATTCCTTAACAGGTAGTTCTGATACCATTTCTGGTGTTAATATTTTCTGACTGTATTTTAGTCACTTGTTTGAGGCACTCTGTCTTGTTTCTTTGTTCAAGCTGAAGTTGTTTTCTCAAAGACATTGTGGTGATGTATTTATGTTTAGATTGTATATTGGTATATTCACAGGCACTCACCATCTATCTCCTGGTAGATGTGATAGAGACCAGAAAAGTGAATGCTGTTAGTTCTTTGTTTACTACACTTTTTGTTGTAGTGTAGTTCAGGGTGGTGTCAAGAGCCTACAGAAGCAGGGATACTATTCCCGTACCTGACCCCAGGCAGAGGAGGGGCTGCACAGGAGGACTCCCTGGACAGGCCCCATCTACCAGGAGGGCACAGAAACAAGGGAGAAGCATTCCCCCTTGCAACTAGCCTCCAGCTTTGTCCTGTGCCCACAGGCTGCTGTATCAACAGCCACTCACAGACATTCAAGATGACTGTACCACTCCACGCTGTCCTAGGGTCGGACCATTTTTCTCTTTCACAGTTTCTGTTCAGCTTTCTCTTCCAGTCAGCACTCAGTCTACCTCTTTGTTGTATCCTCTGATGCTCAAGGTTCCAGGATCACCGTCTGTATCAGTTTTACTCAGTCTTCCATATTCACCTCAGTACATTGGATTATATGCCATATTGTCACAGTCTCAATCTCTATACATTTCCCTATTCCTGTGTTTTTATATATAAGTGAGGTCATTCAATATTTGTCCTGTTGTGATTAACTTACTTCACTCTGCATGAGTTTTCAAGCTCCATCCATATTTTAACATTTAGTAAGATTTCATTTTTCCTGCTGGCTGAGTCATATTCCATATGTACCACATTTTGTTTATACATTTATCCACTGATGGGCATTATTCCCACCCTTTAGCTATTGTGAGTATTGCTACAGTGAACATCAGTATACAGGTATCTCTTTGAATCCCTGCTTTCAAGTCTTTTGTGTATATTCCTAGAAGTAGAATTGCTGGGGTTTATGGTAGCATAGTGGGTTATGCATTGAGCTGCTAACTGCAAGATGAGCAGTTCAAATCCACTAGCCGCTCTGTGGGAGGAAGATGAGGCTTTCTATTCCCATAAAGATTTATAACCTTAGTTGGAACTGACTCAACAGCAAATGGCAGCATGGTAGTTCTATTTTTAAGTTTTTTACCACCTACACTGTTTTTCACAACTGAGCCATTTTGATTCCTATCAGCAATAAAGAAGTATTCTGATTTCCTCATATTATCATCAGCATTTGTTATTTTTGTTTTTTTAGTTTGTTTTTAATCTTAGCCATTCTAGTAGAAATAAGTTGGTATCTCACTGTGGATTTGATTTGCATCTGTTTTATAGTGATGATGTTGAGCATCTCATGTGTTGGGTGGCCATTTGAATGTTTTCTTCTGTGGATATCTATCCAAGTCCATTATTTATCTTTTTGTTATTAATTTGTCAAAGTTTTTTATATATTTTGATTATTAAATGCTTATTGGAGTCCTGGTGTGACTCTATAGGATAAGCACTGGACTGCTAACTGCAGGATTGGCAGTTCAAACACACTAATCACTCCTCGGAAACCCTATACAGGGTTGCTGTGTGTCAGAACCAACTCAATAGTACTTAAGAACAGGTTCTTATCAGATATGTTTTCCTTAGATAGTCTTCCTCTTGGCTTTTTTGTTGTTGTTTTTGTTCCCTAACATCATGAAAGACAAGAAGATAAGCATACAAGAAGCTGAAAGAACCTCAAACTGGATAGATCCCAAAAGAAAATCACCAAGACATACCATAATGAAACTTTCCAAAACCAAAAATCAAAGAATCCTGAGAGCAGCTTGGAAGAAATAAAAAATTACGTACAAAGGAGAACCAATAAGACCAAGCTCTGAAAGAAAATGATTGCCAACCAAGAATCACATGCCCAGCAAAGTTGTCCCTCAAATACAATGACAAAATTAGGACATTTCCTAATAAACAGAAATTAAAGACATTTTGCATTAACTGGACCAACTTTACAGAAAATGCTAAAGGGTATTCTTTGGACTGAGAACCAACAACAGCAGATGCAACCTAAGGTTATCACACATGACACCACCACCCAGAACTCAATCCAGATATGCTAGTATTTAAAGTAAAACAAGGAGTCCTGGTGTGGCACTGCAGATGAATACACTGGACCACAAGGTCAGTTTGTATCAAAAAGTTGGTAGTTCAAACTCACTGGCTGCTGCTCGGAAACCCCATTACACTGGTTTGCTATGAGTTGCAACCAACTCAACAGCACTTAAACAATACAACAGATAAGAAAATGAGAAGAAAACCCACAAACAAAATTAACTCAGCTGATAAAATTATGTGGAACAAAGAATCCATCAGTACCACACACACCAAAAAACACACAGAAAAATACCAGTAAATTCATGCCTGTTGATAATTATAATGAATGTAAATGGATTATATGTACTAGTCAAGAAAAATAGCAGAATGGATAAGAAAATGGGATCCTTAAATATGCTGTCTACAGGATACGTATCAAAAAGATGGAGACAGACTAAATGCCCATCAACAGAAGAACGGTTAGACAAATTTTGGTACATACACACAATGGAATACTACAAAACATTGAAGAATCTTGATGAATCTCAGCATGGTTGAACCTGGAAGACATTATGCTGAGTGAAATTACTCAATCACCAATGTTGTAAAAAAGTTTTTGAAGGTTTTCTTGACAAAAGAAATAATCTATGATGGTAAACTGCCAAAGGGAAAATTATTCATGGAGTAGAAGGTTTGTTGTTAATAAGTGCTATCGAGTCAGTTCCGACCCATAGCGACCCTGTATAGGGTTTCCGAGGAGACGCTGGTACACTTGAACCGCTGACCTTGCAGTTTAAAGGTCTTTGCAGTGTGGTGCATTAACCACAGCGCCACACCAGGACTCCAAGCAGAGGGTTGTTGTTGTTAAGTGCCGTCGAGTCAGTTCCAACCCATAGCAACCCTGAACAGTGTTTCCGAGGCTGTAAATCTTTACGGGAGCAGAAAGCCTCATCTTTCTCCTGCGGAACAGCTGGTAGTTTTGAACTGTTGACCTTGTGGTTTGCAGCCCGATTCATACCACTATGCTACCAGAGCTCCTTATAGACAGAGGGTAGACACATGTTAATATGGGTGCCAGCGCAGGCAGTATACAACAAGAGGTCGGTTAGCAGAGGAAAGATGAAGGTAGCAGGAGACACAGGGAGGAATGCAACAGTTAAAGTGAATAGAGGCTAAAAATGTTAACTGTTGGTACATGGAGAGGATTGCATTCACGTAATGAACAAAGTATATGATTTGTTGAATGTTAAACTGATGGTCTGCTCTGTAAACGTTCACTCGATTCATACACACACAAAAAAACTCCAGATGGCGGAGTCACTCCATGCCAATTGATAGCCCTCAAGTTTTTCTTTTCTCTCTTTGCTGTTGTTCAGCTTCCTCTTCCAGTGAACTATCTTCTGAAGTTCAGTGTTCCAGCACCACCACCTGTATCTGTTTCACTTGTTCACCCATGTCTTTGTTGCAGACGGTCTGCTCAGTGTGTCTGCCCACTCCATGATAGGGCTTACTTACTGCCTTTCATCTGGCAGCTAAAGACTTGTCCCTTAGGGATGAAGTGGTCAGACAAAACCTCATACCTCCCCAGAGCAGAGGAACTCTCTTACTCAAACCACCAAAAGACTGCCCTTACCCCAGTCTTTTTGTTATAAGCACCCCAGAAAGGTCTGTGAAGGGCTGTGCATATTCCTCTGATGTCTGCAAACACCAGGGGTTCTGTACTCCCATTGTAACCCACACTGCTGTTAGCAATGCGATGCTTATATTTAGAAGCTTACCTGCTTGTACGGAGTCCCTGTCTTCCCCTTGTTGCACAAGTAAGCCAGTGTTTGCATCCCATCTCTCTTTGGAAGCCCCTGTCTTTCCTTAAATTTCAGGCTAGTTGGTTGCTCTGTGACCTCAGTTCTTTGATAACTTCAACAAAACTGATAATTTCATAGGTGATCTAGGCCTTTTTTGTTGTCACTTAGGTTGGGAGTGAAACTCTTTCCAGCTTTCTATATTTTGAGCCCTTGAATTGAACCTTGAATGGCACGTAGGAGCTAGCGTAGTGAAAAAGGACAGGAAAGACATTTTGAGCAGAGGAATGTGCTCAGACAAGACACAGGGGTAGAAAATTGCATGAATGCTTCATTTACCAATAGCTGGTTTGGGGTCAAATTAACATTGTGAGTGACAGTTGGGAGGAATAGTAGTAGAAGGACCTGATTGTCTGGTGAAGGTGTTAAACTGTATTCTGAAAGTATTGAGAAGCCATGCATATACAGCTTTGGTAGGCATTTTCCACCAAGCTTCTGTTCTTTGGTGATCAAGATTGGTTAATAAGGCATGGGCTGAATTACTTCTGAAATGATTGTCATGTTCTTAAGTCTATCCATAGTACCTGTGTGTAGAAGAGGCTGCTGAATATCTAATTTCTCCATGTGTTTTGCCCTCAGTCAGACAATATTGCTGCTGCAGATAGTCCTGAGGAGCGAGAGAAGGTATGGGACAACTGGAGACTACTGACGATGGCTGGGATCTTTGACTGCTGGGAGCCCCCAGAGGGGGGTGACATCCTGTATTCCTACACTATCATCACAGTGGATTCCTGCAAAGGCCTGAATGACATCCACCACAGGCAAGTCACACTGCTGTTCCTCAGTCCAAAAGAATTCTGAGGAAGGTTATATCCCATTGCTTTTAGATGGGCAGCTTTGGAATTCAAAGTTTCTTTATGCATAAATTTAGAGAGTAGCAAATTACTAAGTTGCTTCACAAGATGCAGTTATACTTGACCCTTGAGCAATGTGGAGTTATTGGTGCTGACCCCTTGTACAGTTGAAATTCCAAGTATAAGTTGGTTTTTAAAAACATTATATAATGAATTAAATGAAGATTTACAGGGCAGATCATCAGTTTTACATTCAACAAATCATATACTTCATTTCAATGATTGCAATCCCCTCCATGTAACATCAGTTATCCCACTTCCTTCTTGTGATTCTTGTTTCCATTCTACCCTCCTTCCCAACCTTTCTAAATTATGTCTTTATGTAAATGCTACCTTTTTTATCTGGAATGGTTGACGATACCTTACTACTGTTGTTGCCTCCTCTATATACTTATCTACTTCTTGAAATCAGTTCAGCCATGAGGGTGAGTTCACTTCTACACCTGAAAGGTGACCGAGTGCTATGGTCTCAGGTTCCAGTCTTTCTGATCAGTACATATGGTCTTTTTTTTTACAATTTTGATCTTGTTCCACATTTTCTCTCACTCTTTTCAAGACCTTCTAATATTATGCCTTTCAGAACAGTTGGTAGTGGTAGCTAGGTACCATCTAGTTCTTCTGGTCTCAAAGTCATAGAGACTGGTGTGCACGTGATCCATGAGTCCATTGAAATAATTGATTCCAAGCATTGTCAATTTGTCAATTTTCATCATTCTTCTTTCCTCCAAACGGGGAGACCAGTAGTTGCACGTTAGTAGGCCGTTTATGAGCTTTTAAGATAACGGATGCTACTTACTAGAGTAGGATATAGAACAGTATGTTTCAGGACCATGTTATGCCAATTGACCATGGTGTCCCCTGAAACTGTGGTCCTGAACCCCCCAGGCCCAGCACCTCATTCCTTCTATGTGCTTAGTAATGTCTAAGCAGTTTCCATTTCATAACCCCTCCTTTTCCCTCTGTATGCTCCCCTACATTTATAGATATGTTACAACAAAGGTAAATATCCATGTACAAATATCCTCTGTCAAACCTTTATGTATCTGTAGGTATACTCCCATACCTGTTCAGCCTGTGTATCTGTTACTGTATATACCCATAGATCACTATTATTGTAGGGTTGTATATATAACAGTATTTGCCTTTATTCCTTTTAACTCTTGCACTCTTTTCTGTGCACATATAACTTTGGACTCCCCCAAAATTTACTAATAGTGGACTCCTGGTGTGGTGCTGTAGGATCAGATCTGGATTGCAAACCACAGAGTGGGCAGTTCAAACCCACCAGCAGCTCCTCAGAAACCTGTATAAGGTCGCTATGAGTCAGAACTGACAAAACGGCACTTAACAACAACAACTGTTGACCATAAGCACATTTTCAAAACGAGATGAAAAGGTATTTACAAAATGTGCAAGCTTTTTATGCCTGCTGGCAGTATAGCTACTGCAATGATTTCATGAATTTCCTTTTCTTTTTAACAATGATCCTTACACTAGATTCATTTATCTTGAAAGGGCAGGCAGTCTACAGTACATACCAAGTGCTGTCTCCTGAGCAATAGGCATGATGGACTCCACATCAGTGACAATGCGGCAAAGCCATAAAAATGGTCCATGACAGTAACAACTTCAAGAAGTACTGCTAGGTCAACAAGATCTAAAGGAGTACAAGAAAGATTGTTTAGCATATGGACTGAATGTCAAATGAGAAAATTGGAATCTTTGTTGTAAAGAGAAAGCACTATCTATATATAAAGACCTTAGAATTGCCTCCTTTAGTGACAGTAGCGACTTGTTGAGTGGTTTCAAACATCACTACATTTTCCAGTGCCATCAGCTGTCAGGCAAAGTAATTGGTACACCAGAATGCACTAGGATCTAGTCATAACACTATCACTATTCATTGTTATTGCACCTGGCTTTCCTAGGGTTGGATCTGGTGCCCTGTCAGGTTGTGCTTAGGGAGCCTCCATGGCAGCAGTCAGCCTGTAATGCACAGAGGGGGACTGTCCCTTGTGATGATCTGAGCTAGTAGTAGACTCATGTTTCTCTTCCTTCTCTCCCTACCCTCACTCACCTCTTCTAACTAATATCATGACCACTCTGCTAGGATGCCTGCCATATTAGATGGAGATGAGGCAGTCTCAAAATGGCTTAACTTTGGTGAGGTCTCAACTCAAGAAGCTTTGAAGTTAATCCACCCCACAGATAACATCACCTTCCATCCAGTCTCCCTCGTGGTGAACAACTCCCGTAACAACACTCCTGAGTGCCTGGCTCCTGTTGACTTTCTTGTCAAAAAGGTAAGAACCTGTGACCATTAGTCTCTTTTCTAAACTCTCTTTCTGTCACTAAGGCCTTCTTAACCTTTCCCAAATGCTTGAGCAGGGTGATCTCAGTATTGTCCTCCTTTTTCCTAGGAGCTAAAGGTAAATGGCAGCAGCCAGAGAATGTGGCAGTGGCTAGCCACAAAGTCACCCAAAAAGGAAGATTCCAAAACTGCCCAGAAGGAAGAGTCAAATGTGCCTCAGTGGTCTAGCCAGTTTCTGCAGAAGAGCCCTCTCCCTGCCAAGAGAGGCAGCGCAGGACTTATGGAGAGATGGCTGAAGCAGGCCAAGGAAGAGGAACCCCCAGCTAAGCAGCCTCACTGTCAATAATTGACATCAGTTTGCTGCACTCTATACTGCTGCTAATAGTTCCTTTATATTATGCGTGTGTGTCAGGGGCTTAAATAAGTTTGTTTTTTCACTGTATAAATTATATTTGATAGCTGTATTTTAGAAAATGATGCTGGTGGGGGAGTTCTAGATTCTACCCACTTTTCTCTTGGTTTCAGTTCTAAGGAATGGGTTTTGTCACAAACATATGAGCACTGGGACTTTCTGTGGATACTACTTTTTTGGAAAACAGTAAAAAGGCTTAGACACCTTGTTGCATGTCTTTTCACATAATGATTGCAAATCTAAATCATTTCGCTTGAAACCAACTTGAGTGAATGCCTGTCTTATCCAGGACTCGGAGAGGACCTAAGACCCTCTCCTTAGCACAGAGAGCCTTGGTCTTGTCTAAGCCCACTTGTTCCCATGCACAGACTCCAACATTGGATAGAGCAAGGCACAGGATGCCTTGCAGGTGGGACTGGAGATTTCATGCTAAGGGGTGGAAATGAAGCTGTCTAGGGTAACCCCCTACCTGCCCCACCCCTGTGCTGGGTGGGCTCTGCAGGCTGCATCACTTTATAATTAGATACCATTTTGGTTATCTCCCTACCCAGATTATTAATTATATGACAGCAGGGACCTATATTTCTGTCTTCCCAATGTCAATAAATAAGGAGCTCTGGTAGCTTAGTGGTTACCAATCGGACTGCGAACCGCAAGGTCAGCAGTTTGAAACTACCAGCCGCACTGCAGGAGAAAGATGCGTTCTGCTTCTGTAAAGATTTACAGCCTCGGAAACCCTGTACAGAGTCGCTATGAGTCGGAACTGACTCCAGGGCACATAACACCAACAACAAATGTCAATAAAGAGTAGGAATGCCATTTGTATTTAATGTACATGCCTGTGGTACAGTTGGGGAAGGCCAGTCAACCAGAGATCGATCACACCTGCTGAGGATGGGATGCTCCTGTAAAACCGGAGGGAAGTTGTCAGGTGCAGAGCAGCAGAGTGGAGTGAGCACAGGGACTGTGTGTGTGAACTCCCTGATCCTACCAGATACTCAGATGTGGGAAAGGATGGAAGAATGTCAGAGAGCGACAGGGCCTGGCTCGCTTCTTCCTCTTTAGGGCGGCTAGGAGGAAAGAACCCACAAACTGCTGCCCTAGAACGCAGACCACCCCAGTAACCCAGGAGAACACGGGGGCTGTCAGACTTAATGTGTGGTTCCAGCCGCCGCGCAGACCCCACCTTCTGTGGGCTCGGGCTGAGGCCTTATGCAAATAAGGGATCGGAATTTCCGCCAATCGGAGGGGAGCTCCGAGACTGAGTTGCAAACCGAGGTCGGGCGACTCCTGGTGCTGCACGCCTCCAGTTGGCTTCCGCGGGCGGGGAGCAGGGGGACGCGTGGCCAGCAGAGGATCTCCCAGCCCCCTGCTCCCATTTCCTGCCTCCACCACCTTGTTTTTCTTCAATTCCTTTTTTTGAGTGCCTTCCCTTCCGGTTGAGGAAGCAGGATTGGCGGGTGAGGTTTGCTCAGTACCCGCCATTCACTGGGAAAAGCGGTGCGTTTGTGCTTGTGGTTTCTGCGCTTTTGGGGAGTTTGGTTGTTTTGCTTTACTAAGACTCTTTTAAAATATAATAATAGATCTGAATTTGCACTGTGTGACTATTTTGTCATATTTGCTTTAAGTTTAATGAACAAATCCAAAGTGAAAAACCCTTTTTCAGTTCTACCTCACCATTGCTTTTCATACTTGCAAATAAATTTGTGGAGTCATTTAATCGTAAATGAAAAAATATATTTAAAATGCCTGCATCCTCATTTAGGATTTTATATTTTCACATAAATGTGATGTCAAAAACACATGCTGGTATCTGAGAACATGGGAGTTTCAGGTATGCATCATCTTGGGCAATTCATTCTGCAACTTGATTTTTCTATCCGGGTCATCAGGGAAATATATCTTCAGCTTTATTTGTTGTTAGTGGTGTCCGTGAGTTGGTTCTGACTCAAATACAAAAGAAAGAAACACTGTCTAGTCCTGTGCCATCCTTACAATCATTGCTTTGTGTTGCAACCACTGTGTTAGTCCAATTTTTGAGGGTCTTCCCCTTCTTTGCCTGCATGATGTCCTTCAGGCACTGTGTGTGGGACCAAGTTTCGCCATCCTCTCTTCCAAAAAACATTCTGGCTGTACTTCTTCCAAGACAGATTTGTTAATTCTTCTGGCAGCCATGGTATAGTCAACATTCTTCAACAATATAATGAAAAGGAATCAATTCTTAGGTTTTCCTTATTCACTGTCCAGTTTTAGCATGCATATGAGGCAATTGAAAATACCATTGCTTGAGATAGGCACACCTTAGTCTTCAAAGTGACATCTTTGTATTTTAATACTTTAAAGAGGTCTCTGACAACAGATTTGCTCAATGTAACATCATTTGATTTCTTTACTGCTGCTTCCATGGGTGTTGATTATGGATCCAAGTAAAATGAAACCTTTGATAACTTCAATTTTTTTTCCCATTTGTTATGATACTGCTCATTGGTCCAATTGTGAGGATTTCTGCTATCTTTATGTTGAGGTATAAGCCATATTTTGATCTTCATAAGCAAGTGCTTCAAGTTCTCTTAATTTACAGCAAGCAACTTTGTGTCATCTACAAACCACAGGTTGTTTATGAACCTTCCTCCAATCATCATATAGTCCAGCTTCTCAGATTATTTGCTGAACATATAGATTGGATACGCATAGTAAAAGGATGCAACTCCGACACCCATCTTTCCTGATTTTAATCCATGCAGTATCCCCTTTTTCTGGTCTTGGTCTAGGTCTAGTTTCCACAGGAACACAATGAACTGTTCTGGAATACCCATTCTTCGAAATGTTACTCGTAATTTGTTATGATCCACAATATTAAATGCTTTTGCATAGTCAATAAAGCATGTTTCTGGTGTTCTCTGCTTTCAGCCAAAATACATACGACTTCAGCAGTGATACACCCCTTCTGCCATGTCCACTTCTGAATTCAGCTTGAGTTTCTGGAAGTTCCCTGTTGGTACTGCTGCAACTGTTTTTAATTTATTTCAGAGAAATTTATATGTGTGTGATATTACTAGTGTTTGATAATTTCTGCATTCTGTTGGATCATCTTTCTGTGGACTGGGTACAGATATTGAACTCTTTCCATCTGTTGGCCAGATTTCTTAGTATATATGCGTGAGCATTTCCAGTATTACATCTGTTTGTTGAAACATCTGAGTTGATGTTTTGCCACTTGCTGGAGTCTTTTTTTCCCATCAGTGCCTTTGCAGCTTAGACTTCATCCTTCAGTACCATTGGTTCTTTATCATATATTACCTTCTAAAATGGTTGAAGGTTAACATTATTTTTAGTACAGTGACTTTGTATTCCTTCTGTCTTCTTTTGATGCTTCCTGCATCATTCAGTATCTTGCCCATAAAATCCTTCAATATTTAAACTCAAGGTGTGAATTTTTTCTTCAATTCTTTCAGCTTGGGAAATGTCAAGCATATTCTTCCCTTTTGATTTCTTAACTCCATTTCTGTACATTTCATTATCATTCATCTTCTTGAGCTGCCCTTTACAATCTTTTTACTTGAATGTCATTTTTTCTGTTCTCTTTATTACTCTATGTTCAAGAGCAAGTTTTGGAATTTCTGCTGACATCCATATTTTGCTTTTTTTTTTTTCTTGTCTTTTTAATGACCTTTTGCTTTCTTCACATTTGATGTCATTCCCACAACTTGTCTAGTCTTCAGGTTTTAGTGTTCACAGTGTCAAATCTATTCTTGAGATGGCCTCTAAATTCAGCTTCACTGTTGTTGTTGTTAAGTGCCGTCGAGTCGATTCTGATCAAGTCGATTATGATCCATAGCGACCCTGTATAGGATTTCTCAGGAGCAGTTGGTGAACTTGAACCACTGACCTTGCAGTTCAAACGGCTTTGCAGTCTGGCACATTAACCCACAGCACCACAAGCTAAATTGTCCTCCACTTTCTCCTTACTAGAGCATTAAAGCATCTTCTGCCCTGTGTTTTTAACTGCCTAAATCTAATTAATAAACAGAGATACCTCCCTGGCCTGTCTGACACTGGCATTTCCTCTGTTGGTTATGTCAGGTCAAGCCAGGACCTCAATTGTTTTTTGCAGCAGGTAGAGCAGCCCTAGGATGTGGCTGCCCAGCCCCTCCAGTGAGTACCAAGATACAGCCCTTGCCCATCCTGCTGCAATCAGCTTTGGCTCCAGGCCTTAAAGGATTCTCTCTTGTTCTGCAGCCTTCCAGAGGTACCTCTGGTCAGAATAGAAAGGTGCCCACCCCGTCTGCTATCTGGAGTCTACCTGGACCTAACACTTCCTTGCAAAACTTGTGTGCTGAAAACCAGTCCCACTTTGTACAGAAGTAGAAACAGACTAGGCAAGGGAGGGATGTGGCCAAGAGCACACAGCTTGTACCAGATAAATTGAAGACAAATCCAAGGGGCTTCTGGACTGGGAAGGGTGTCTCAGCTTGAATTTGGACAAGAGCCTACTTGCTGCTGGGAAGAGATGTGTTAGAGTGGGAAAGAGAGACAGTGAGGGCTATTTCAGACTCCCAGATTCTCACCTGGGCCTGCCCTAGACCAACCTGCACCCCCTTACCCTTTTCATCCAGAGTGAGGAGTATGTGGCTAGAAAGGCGGAAACCATTCTTTGGAAAGAGACACTTTGATTCAGGCTGTATGGGAAGGTCCCAGAGAAGCAAACTTCTAACCAAATCCTCTGCACCCCTACCCCCCAGGACTTGATTTGCCAAGTTCTGAATTAGGAGGACAGGTACTCACAATTGAACTCCCAGGAACACAGCAGCAGAGACACTGAACGTTGGGAGAGGCCCAGAACCTCTGGATTGGGTGTCCCTCCTGCAAAGATATTTAAGGATCCCCCAGTATTCAGTGAATCTGGGAAGAGAGGCAGGCTGCAGACTCCACAGGAAACACTCTCCATGGGCCACAACTGGTTTCAGTGAAAGGGTTAGACAATCAAGCTGAACAACATAGAAGTGTGGTGGTGGTTATGTGCCGTGTTGTCAGTTCCGACTCAGAGTGACCCTGTATAGGGTTTTGAGGCTGTAAATCTTTACGGGAGCAGAAAATCCCATCTTTCTCCCGTGGAACAGCTGGTAGTTTTGAACTGCTGACTTTAAGGTTAAGCAGCCCAACTCTTAACCACTACACGACCAGAGCTCCTAACATAGAAGGGTAGAAGGGTTTAAAGAGCAGTGT
Source organism: Chrysochloris asiatica (assembly GCF_000296735.1). Lineage (NCBI taxonomy): Eukaryota > Metazoa > Chordata > Mammalia > Afrosoricida > Chrysochloridae > Chrysochloris > Chrysochloris asiatica. The sequence goes on from NW_006408660.1 coordinate 6,592,579, forward strand.
TTCTCAGCTGAGGCCATGTTGTGAGCAGACAGACTCCCAGTCCCTAAGTGAGTAAGCCATGAACCTTGGCTCGCACCTGAGAGTCTGGGAAAGACAAGAGGAAGTGGGCAAGAGAAGGGACCTCTGCTCGGGTTCTCCTCAGGATGGATGGAAAAGCCTCTTCGATGTTAATGGCAATGTTGTAGTAAAGGCTTATGGCCCCAGTGCAAATGCCTAGCCAGCAGGCTAGGTCTGACTTCCACTAGCTTATGATGTCTTTTGTCTTAGTCTCCTTCAGGACCACCACCATATGAGGCTTCTTGTCCTTTGAAGTTTCTGGAAAGGCCTTCATAGAAGACCTAACTGAGAGGTCTCAAAGTGGGGGACTACAGGCCATATTTGTTTGGTTCATACACTTATGTGTGTTTCATCCATACAGTACTTATTTTGGAAGTTCACACTTTTAAAGTGAGAGGTTTCACACACACACACACACACACAGAAAATTGGTTTTTATTTATAAATTCTTAAGAGGAGCCTCTAACAGCTAGACCCCATGGGGGGACTGTGGCTGAACTTTGATACCCTTCCTAAGGCTCCCATATAGCACAAACCACTACAGCCTCCAGAGAGGGACTTAGAAGGGTATTTTAGGAGACACTTCTGGCTAAGATTAAAAAAAATGAAAAACTCTTGCCAATCCAGAGCTCACAGTCAGCAGAAGCAAAGACTGTGGCTTGGAAGGCAATACTAATTCACAGCACTGCATAGACACACACATGTATATGTACATACACATATATGATTTGTTACAGGGAACTGGAGTGTAAAATTTTGGGGGCTGATTAAGCAGTGTGGAAGGCCATACTCATATATCCACATTTGTTGTTGGAGCTGGAAGTATAAGAGCAAGCAGTCAGGATGAAAGATCATGAGCTGCTACCCACTTCAGGTGGAACCTGTCGTCTAGTTGTGTGACTCTTTTACTTCCCCTGGAGTCTATAAGCCTCTGTGCTTGAGACTCCTCACCTCCATCCTAAGTAATGGATTTGCAATGCAGCCGCTTGGCTAAGCTGTAATTATTGTGTACTTCCCATTAAGCTGGACCAAAGGCCAAGTCTTGCCAGATTTGGGAGAAGCAGTCATTTGCATATGCTTTGTCTCACCTTACTAGTGTGAAGTAGCATCTGGGCCTGTGATTGCTCTACCTTCCCCAGCAACTCCAGGTGTTCTGATTCCTGGGCCAGGTGTCTATATTTAGCTCTGTGATTGAAGTTCTCAGCATCTGCAGCCTACCCTCATTACCAAGCTCAAAACAAACAAGAATGGACACAGGTTCCACACTGTTCTTCCAGGGATCCAGCTTATGCTAGTGAGGTTTCTGCCCGCTCCGACTCTTCCATCCTGGCTGCCTGATCTTGTACTTCTGGTTCCAGCATGAGACACGGGTATATGCGTATGGACTTCCAGAATGCTTAATCAGCCTCCAGAATTATACACTTCAGGTCCCTGTAACTACAGTCTTTGATCTTCATCAGTAAGTATGGTAAGTCCTCTGCGCTTTCAGCAAGGAAGGTTGTATCATCTGTATATTGTTAATGAGTCTTCCTCCAATCCTGATGGCCATGTTCTTCTTCATATAAGGCAGCCTCTCAGATTAATAGCTCGGCATACAGACTGAATCAATGTAGTGAATGAATACAACCTTGTCATACACCTTTCCTGATTTTAATTTTTAAATAGCAGCAGGGTCACCCATGGTGGACAAGTTACAGCTGAGCTTCCAGATGAAGACAGACTATTTAGTTACTGAAAACCTTATGAATAGCAGTGGAACACTGTCAGCACCAGAATATTGAAACATGATGAAGAGCAACAGAATATTATCAGATACAGTGCCAGAAGAGGAGGCCCTCAGGTTGAAAGGCACTTAAAATGCAACTGAGGAAGAACTGTCTCCTCGAGTAGAGCTGACCATGATGACGTGAATGAAATAAGGCCCTGGGATCTTTATTTGTTGATGGGACACAACTCAAAATGAAGAGAAACAGCTGTAAATACCCATTAATAATCAGAACATGGAATGGACAAAGTATGAATCTGGGAAAATTGGAAATTGTCAAAAATGAAATGGAATGCATGAACAGCGATATCCTAGGCATTAGTGGGCTAAAATGGACTGGTATTGGCCATTTTGAATCTGACAATCACATGGTTTACTATATGCCAGAATGACAAATTGAAGAAGAATGGCATCATATTCATCATCGAAAAGAACATATCAAGACCTGTCTTGAAGTATAACGTTGTCTATCATAGGATAATATCCATAAGCCTGTAAGGAAGTCCATTTAATACCACTATTATTCAAATTTACACACCAACCATTTAAAGCCAGTGAGGATGAAATTGAAGAATTCTACCAACTTCTTCAGTCAGAAATTGATCAAACATGCAATCAAAATATATTGACAATTATTGGCAATTGGAATGTAAAGCTTGGATTAGTACTTGGAAAATATGGCCCTGGTGATAGAAATGATGCTGGAAATCTCATGACAGAATTTTGCAAGACCAATGATTTCTTCATTGTAAATACCTTTTTAAAACAATATATAAAATGGCTATACACATAAACCTCTCCAGATTCAATACACAGAAATCAAATTGACTACATCTGTGGAAAGAGACGGTGGAAAAGCTCCATATCATCAGCCAATATACAGCCAGGGGCAGACTGTGGAACAGACTGTCAACTGCTCATATGCAAATTCAGGCTGAAGTTGAAAATTAAAACTAGTCCATGAGAGCCAAAATATGACCTTGAATAGCACCTAACAACAACATTACTTCCCTAATAAACTCCATAATTATGAATATTGTCTGTGAGTTCTGCAATAAATTATTGAACCCAGCATAGAAGTTGAAAGTGCCACAGAAGGAACAATTGATGTCAGCATTGGTAACAAGGATGAAGGGTAGATGCATGTCTGATCTTTTAGGAATTGACCTTGGGTGACTGATGCTGTTGGTGATTCTTCCTCACACCCCTGTCCCCATTGAAGTTAGAGGAGGTCAGATGAAAATGTCACACCACTTTTGCATTATGTATGTATGTATATTGGGAACACAATAGCTTTAGAGGATAATCACTGGACTGAAAACCACAAGATCGGCAGTTCAAGCCCACCAGTCACTTTGAGGGAGAGATAGGGCTCTCTGCTCCTACAAAGATTTGTAGCCTGGGAAATCCTATACAGGAGTAACTTAAGAAATATGTATGTATATGCAGATATCTTGTGGTTCTGCTTCTCTGAGCCATGGTTAGTACAGGAACCCAAGCTCTGCCAACTCTCTAGCCTAATTTATGTCTGCTCCCTGTTTTCACCACATCCAACTTTTCATCGTTCTCCAAATTAAGATGTTTCTTTTATAACTTGGGGCTTGTGCTTGTGCTGGCATTTCAGCCTGGGATGTCCCCATCCATAAACTTTTGGTCTACCTGTCCTCCTGCACCTGGCTGAACGCCTCCATCAGGGAGCAGATCTGATTGGTTCCCATCCTGCCCCTGCTCCTTTAGACTCCCAGCCTGGAGCAGTCAACAGTGGGTGGCCAGTCAGTGTGTGCTAACAGAGTGACTGTAGAAGGCCTTTGGCATAAAAGATCTCATTTTGTTTTCCCGATGCTTTTACAACTACCACAGCCCCCATTTTGAAAATGGAAGTGCTCCCAATGGTAGTTCCTCTGAGAAGAACCAGAGGCTTCTGCTGCCTCAGACTAGTGGTACACACAGAACAGTTAATGTGCCCTTTGACCACATCACCCAAGACTGATGCTTAGAATAAGGAGGTGTGCTCAGATCCTCCCCAACAGGCAGAGAGACAGGGATGGACTAGGTTTGCCCAAGGGAGTTCACTGGGTGAGATCCCACTCTGGTAGCTAAGGCTAGCATCAACTTGGAAATAACAGTATACAACTTAGGATAGGATCAACTCTCTGTCAACCAGTTCTCTCAGCTTCTCTCTGCCATGCTAGTAAGTCCTCCCAGCCATGCATACTCCCTCTTGGCTGTGTAAGCTTTTCTGCCTGTGGCCTCCCCACCATAAACCACCAACTGGTCCAGCTCATAGTGAATGTATATTGGTTGCTGCCCTCATAGCAGGAACTTTCTGTCATCTCCATTGACTGGGCCACTGGGCGTCTCTTCCAGGCCTTTTACTATCGGGAACCCCTTCTGGGCCTCTTACCAATTTCAGTGTACTAGTCTTTGATCCATATTACAGCACTTTTATAAGATGATCTGACTGTGGGTAAGGGGGAAAGAGAGAGAGTTTTTTGATGTCACAAAATTAGCAAAGGTAACAGGATTCTCTGCAACTTGATGGCTTGCACTAGACTGGACTGATCTGTGCTTATGGATCCAGACACAATTGCAACTGGAACAGAAGTTTCTTCTGATCAGGGAACATGCTTTATTTACTCTTCAAAGTGCTGGTTTGCTAGGTATTATGAACTGAAGTGTGTCCTACAAATCTGTGTCAACTGGGCTAGGCCATGATTTTCAGGGTGATATAATTAATCTGTTTGTATCTGTGATGTTAATGAGGCAGGATTAGGAGCAGTTATGTTAATGAAGTAGGATGCAATCTACAGGAATAGGGGTGTCTTTCTTTTTGAACAGGTATCTACTTTTCTTATGTTAGACCATAGTTAGAAAATTAATTTAACTTTGATCACATAATCCCTTGCATATTCTTAAAAAGAAAGGATCATATGATCACAAAAATAATTAAATTTCTCCTGTAAAAACTGGTCATATTTGATCAAAATGTAGGCTACTACATAATTCAAATAATACAAAGCCTGCTTGGGGTCAGAAAATCCCGAAGACATTAAAGTGTGACTCTGCCCTAAAAGGTGTGAAAATTTGTCCTTATGTTGTGTTGGTGGAAAAGAGTAAAACAGAATAATGATTACAAGTATGCTGGAGTCCTTAGATGGTACAGTGAGGTTGGAGGTAGGTTGTATAATGAGGCAATCTCTTTGTTTTTTTGTTTTATTATGAATTATGTGGTAGTTTACATGGGAGAACACTAGCTTTACAGTCATCCTATTGTATATCCTTTCATTGCCATGGTTACAATCCCCTCCATGCATCATCAACCAACCAAAGAGGGTATACCCTGTAAGCCTCCCTGCCCCCTGTCGTCAGCACACAGCCCCTTCTCACTCTTTGGGACTAGACTCTCCAGCTACTCCATCTCTCCGCATCATTGCCTCTGCCTCCATCTCTGGTGTCACTGCTTCTCTGGGTAGGGTCCTGCACTCCGCTCTTCTCCCTTGATGGTTCCAGGAACCTCCACTGCTGAACTGCAGTCAATCACTCCCCTCCTTTTGCTACAAAACATCTACCTTTACATTTCCAACCCTCAGCAGTCAGTCCTGATAACAATTATTCACCATTGTACCACAAGGGACCTATCCCGGTCTCCTTTCATTTGCCCTGCCCAGACAGATTGGATACTACTCAGTGGAGATTCTACCTTCCTCTGCACCCTCTGGATCTAGGCTCCCTCTTGAAAGCTTATAGGCCAGTCACTTCTGAGGCAATCTCTTTTGAGATATAAAAGGTATTAAACAAGTGAGCAGAGATCAAGGGACCTACTACCACCAAGAAAGAAGAGCTGGGAGTAGATCACATCCTTTGGACCCAGTGTTGCCAAACTGAAATGAGGCTTGCCTCCATTTCAGGTTCCCCACTGAACACATTCCTCTTTTCCTGATGAGTTTAGAGAAAAAAGGGTAGGGGATGATGCTAATATGACTATGATTCAACTGTGGGTAATAATTGATAAACCAAGGCAATTGTGGTTGTAGATAATTATAGAAACTGTAATTGTGAAAAAGTGGACTAAGGGACAGGCAAGTGCTCAACTAGACTAGTATAGTGACTGGGCTGAAAGTCATTTAAACATTTTGCTAGTTGATACTTCAAGGAAAGCTCAGAGCAAGGGAATAATATTCTCTCTTTTAAAGTTTTTTAAACACCAGAAAGAGTGAAATTGGGATGATCTTTTAGAGACACTTACCAGGTCAGATAAGGATCCCTGGTGGTATAGTGGATTACGAGCTGGGCTGTTCAGCTCAGCAGTTTGAATCTACTAGATGCTCCACAGGAGAAAGATGAGGCTTTCTGCTCCCATAGAGATTTACAGCCTTGGAAACCCTATACACGGTCACTATGGAGTTGGAAAAGACTCCACAGCATAGAACCACCACCACCAGATCAGATGAGCACCTGTAGCAGATCTGAGCCTGGTGCTTAAGTTACCTCAAATAGAAAGGGTTTTTTTTCTCCACCAGAGGACTAATTGTCAGTGACTGATTTGGACTGGTAAATGTATCAGAAGAGGGAAGTAATCCTCCAATTGTTATGTATGCGAAAGAACTCTTAACCAGAAGGCTATAGAGGGTGATCTATGGTGAAATTCCTTTATGTAGCCTTTTGCCTTGGTTCTTGGAAAAACATCTTGGGAGAGTTTCCATCCTAAGCCTTGAGGAGTTAACCTAGTTCTTTGGAGAAACTTAGAGGACTTTCCAGGTTGTTTTCTACCCAAGGTTACTTTTGCCCAGGGAAGAAGGCAGTCTCTGCCAGCAGAAAAATGTCACTTTTGTACAAGACCTAAGCTGATTGACATCTCATGAGTTTATGATTCTCCCAAATGACTTCCTGGGTCAGTGGTTGGCAAGTGGAAGGCAGAGAGGCCTGCACTGTTGAGAGAGTCTGCTCATGGCTGGGAAGGGCCTGCTGGATGGCAGAGATATGCTGAGAGAGCTGTCCTGGTTGGGCACTGTCCTAATTGATGAAGATGATCCTGTCTGGAGTTATATCCTGTTACTTCTAAGTTGATCCTACTTCTGATTTGACTCCCTAGTTGTATCCCAATAAACCATTGAACTGTAAGTACAGTTCATGAGTTCTGTTCTGTAGCCAATGCAATGAATTATTGAACCTGGCAGAGAAGTACAGAATGCTGGGGGAAGGTAAGGGATGGCTGGTGTTAGAAATGATAAAGTTGGAGAGTGGAGTCTGACCTTTACCTTGTAAGAACCAGCTTTGTGCTAATTCTGATTTTTATCCTTTGGGAATTTAGACAATTCCTGTTGCTAGATTACAGCTCCATTTATAGATGCTTCCTAGTGCGGCACTGTTGGATAAGCATTTGACTGCTAACCACAAGGTTGGCGGTCCAAACCCACCAGTCCTTCCTTGGAAATGCTCTACAGGGTGGCTATGAGTTAGAACTGACTCAATGGCAGTTAATAACAATAGTTTAGGGAAGAACAGTGTTGATCCACACCAAAAGACCACAGCCCAGAACACTGACCTCAGCTTTTAGGGACCCCCTCAGCTTCCCCACTGACCTCCTCTGTCTTGATTAATGAGTGCAGAGAGAGAATGAGGCCTGAGTTGTTGCTACACCCCTATGTTGGTGGTGGTGGTGTGCCGTGGAGTCGGTTCTTACTCATAGCAACCCTGCATAGGGGTTCTGAGGCTGTAAATCTTTACAGGAGCAGAAAGCCTCATCTTTCTCCCATGTAATAGCTGGTAGTTTTGAACTGCTGACCTTGAGGTTAGCAGCCCAACTTGTAGCCACTACTTATTGTCACTACCCTACCAGAGCTCCTTAAACCCATATATTACAGACAAGTAAACCAAAAGGTTTGCACCTGGTCCTTTGCCCCCTTTGTACCAGGATCACTTTCTCCTGGAAGCTCACTGCTTACCAGGTGCTTCCAATGTTCAACAGACATTGAGGCTCCTTGAAGCCAAGTCAAGGGGGTACAATGAGCAAATGGCAGGCTCAGGATCCCTCTCCCCTTTGCCTAATATTGAAGCTGAGTAAATCCCAGCCTGGCATTTGCTGGCTGTTATGATTTCCCAGAGTCTTAGCAGCCTCTTCATTAGGGTTGTTGAGACTTGAAATAAGGGCTGTGTGGCCCTCCTTAGAGGATGCTCACATGTGGCTCTTCAACTAGGGTCCTCAGAGCTAGGACCCTGTCCACAATGGAGGTCTCTCAGGAAGTCAGAGAGCAGCTCAGCTGAAGAATCTGAGTGAAGAAGGCAGAGAGAGGTGTGACCTGTGGTTAAAGAATGGGACACTGGAAGGGTGGTTTTGCAGGAAGAGAAATTTCAGAGCGTGGTGGTAAGGTCCAAGGTGTACACATGGGAGTGTAGGTCAAGTCAAAGGAGAGACTAGCATGAATATCAGGTCTATAACTGGTCTCAGGCATGGCTGGGTCTGGGTACTCCCCTGATGGCAGGCTCCTGTCCCTCCACCTCTTGGTTCCTTTTTCAGGTAGGCTCTATGTGTTGACAAAGAAGGCCACTGGCAACTCTGGCCCCATGTCCCCACACTTTTGTGATCCCATGGGAAAGACAACCCATCTTTCTCCATAGGTTTAGGAAAAGTTCCCAAGACTGACTTCTTGAACAACTAACTGATTAAGCATCCTGTCATGAGATCATTCCTGAGGATAGAGGTACATCAGCAGAGAGGCACGGGGAGATGTAAGGGCCACCAGCACCAGAGAGGGAAGTAGCTGGTAGCACCAGATGGTGTGAGCATCAAAGGGCAGACTTTGGTAGAAAATATGGAAAGGCAGTGAGGAGAAACAATGATGCCCTTGTTAACCTAAAGGGCAATTTAGGGCTCTGGAGTTCATGGGATGACCTCAGAGAGCAGGCAGTCAGTAGGATGGGGAGTTTAGTTAAACAGTTCAGCCATGGCTCAGAAATGGGGCTGAAGCTCACAGGTAAAGAGATCCTCTGCTGAGCAGTTAAGTCAGGAGTGTCCATCAAAGGCAGATGCTCAGAGGCCTTGGTCCCATGGATTCCCTTGTAGCAGCTCTTCCCAAATCTCAGAACTGCAGAACCTCCTGGGGAGCTGGTCAGAAAACAGATACCTCGGTCCAGTTCCAGACATTCTGATTTAGACAACTAGGTGGAGCCCAGGTTGCTTCTGGGCTTAGAACAAGGCCTCTTGCTTGAGAAATGGATGGTGGGCCACTGGAACCTCAAGTATCCCATTTAATTGATCAGTAGCACCTCTCCCCCCTCAAAAAAAAAAAAATCCTAGTAGGCCAAAGCCTCCCATACCTATTGGCTGCTGGCCCTGCAACAATGTTGACAGACCTGGGCTGGCACAGTGGACCAGCAGCAGGTTGACTGCCTCCAACCAGAACTGCAAGTAGCTGAGGCTGTTACTGGTCAGCAGGAGGTAAAGGGGTGACTGGCAGAGAGGGTGGAGTTGTTAGCTCCTGCCCACAAGTGCTGTAGTCTCCAATCAGGATCCGCAGACAAACACACCCTCAGGCAAGTCTAGCACCACATTTCTAGCTTTGCCCACATTAGTCACTGGAGAACCATGTGGGGCAAGGCCACACACACAGGGAGATCCCTTTACTCTCTGAACTTCTACTTAGAAAGTACTGTGGTTCTGAGGAGTTTGACTGATGGCTTTTCTCCCCAGTGGCTCCAAAACTTGGAAAGAGTAGGCAGACACTGGTTTTAGCTGCTGTGTTCTTAGCGTCTATCAAAGGACAGGGCAGGCAGGCAGAAGGCTCACATACACATGTGGTCCTGCAGCTCCTAGTGGGGTATGAAAGGACCAGAAAAGTGGAGCAGCCACTGTGGGTGAAGGAAGCTTCCAGAAAAAGGGCCTGAGATAGCCCTGCAGGGTGGTAAGCATTGGAAGGGTCTGGCAGGGCAGGCCTGACTTAGGCCATGGGGTACCAGCAGGTCAGTGGCAACTTTCCTTCAAGCTTCCCTTCCCCAACCTAGGCTCACTGAAAAGACGTTGATTTCCTAGGTCTGTCTCCTCTCTCAACTGCTTTTACAATGAGCACCACAGAGGCAGTAAGAACTCCCCTTCAGAGCTCACCCAGTGGAACATGTCTCCCATTGCCACCAGGGTTTCCTTTCTAGGAACATCTGTTAGAATAGGCTTTAGCCTACTGTACAACTGGATGAACAATCATTCCACTATCTTATAGGCTGGACTCCATCCCTGGAGCAACCAGGCTGCTGCTGCCTCCCCCGTAGCTTCCACTTGCCCCTGCTTCCCCAGGCCCCATCAAGAACCAGATTGCCAGTTTACCGCTCTGCCTTTTCAAGGATCCCAGGGCCCAGAATTCAACCTAAACCACGCACCATCCCTATTTCTCTAGGAAGAAAATGAGAGCTGTTCAAAGGTTTAAAACAATTTATTGTGCCAAAAAAAGACCAGTGGGGTGAAGTGAGGAGCCGCGCAATCCCGTGCCACGAACGATTGTTTGTCGCGCACCCAAAAGCAGGGGGGTTGGGGCTGGGGAGGAGCGGCACAGCGACCACATCCGCGAGTTCCGGCCCCCCCACAACCTGAGGCCACTTGGGGACCGACAGGCGCAGCTTCAGCCGTTAGCGCCTAAAGGCCAGTAACCATGGCGACGGTCGTTGCCAAAGGCAAGAGCCAATAGGGGCGTCGCCGGGACTGTTTCAAAAATCTAAAGCTAACAACAAAAAAACTACATTGTTGGGGAGGGGAAAGGACCGAAAAAGGGTAGAGAAGGGCTCGGGGTCCCCTCCCTACGGCTCACACCCAGGGTAAATTGTATAAAACTTACAGACACTTGGGATAAAAAAAAAAAAAAACCAGATAAGACCCAGCAGGCCCCAGAGGGCGCCTCCCATCGGGTCGGGTCGAAGCGCTCACTTGCGCCCCTTGGGCACTTTGGGGACGCTGGGCTTCGCTGCTTTCTTCACCTTCTTGCCCCCAGAGGACACCGCCTTCTTGGCCTTGCTGCCTTTGTCCTTCTTGGAGGGGGCGGCAGCACTGCCACCCGGGTCCTTCTTGTGCGAACGCTTCTCGGGCTTCTTGCTCTTCACGGGCTTCTTGTCGGCGCGCCGGGGGCCGGCAGCGCCCGGGGCCGCTTTCTTGGTCTTGTGCGCGGTGGGCGCGGGGGCGGCCACGGGGCCTCCACGCCGCTCCCCGCCGCCCTCTAGCTTCTTGCGGTTGAGCTTAAAGGAGCCGTTGGCGCCGGTGCCCTTGACCTGCAGAAGCGTGTCGTTCTGCACCAGCGCCTTGATGGAGTACTTCAGGTAGGTGCGCCCGTTCTGCTGGTCGAACCACGCCACCTTCTTGGCCTCGGTGTAGATCTTGGCCAACGACGAACCGTTCCGCTCGCCCAGCCTGCGGATGGTCTCCACCACCAGCTGGCTGTACTTGCCCGGTTGGTTCTTCTTCTTGCTGTTCTTTCTTTTCTTGGACGAGGGCAGCGCCGCCGATCCGCCAGCTTTGGCGGCCTTCTTGACCGCCCCCACGGTGGGCGTCAGCGGCAGGGCCTCCTCAAGTTCCACAGACATGGTGGCGAGCGGATTGGTGGCGGGCGGCGCGCGAAAGCCTGGGGGCCGCGCCGGGAAGAGAAAGGCGAGAGGCCTGGGGGGCGCCGGAGGACTGGGGGCGCGCGGCGGCTCCAGGCGGGAGCGGCCGCGGCCGGGCCTGGGGCCTGGCGGCAGGGCTGAGGCGGGGACCAGGCCGGAACGAAGCTGGGGGCAGGAGCCGAGGGCCGGCTCGGAAGGCCGGGCCTGGGCCGGAGTCAGAGCGTGAGGACCAGACCGACTGAGCGCTACTGCTATTGCTGCCGCTGCTGCCGCCGCTGCCTCTGCTGCTGCCGCCGCTGCCGCCACCGCCACCACTGAGACTCACTGGGCGTGCGTGCTTCGCTCTTCATGAGGATGGCGCCCCTCCCCGCTTTTATGGCTCCACTGCGGACCACGTTGAGAACAACAACAGCCTGGTCAGGAGCTAGCGCCAACTTGTGCTTTTTGGAACCTCTTCTCCGGCCGCTGGCTTTCTGGACTGCACCTCCCCAGCGCCGCCACTCCGGCAGTCGTGCGTCGGGGACCGTGTCCGAGGCCACGGCACAGCGGAAAAGCAGTCTGCGCCCAGGAAGGGCTTCGCAAACGGGAATGGAGAGGAGCACCCTAGGCTGCGGGAGCGCAAGAGGAGGGGGGCACCCCGTTTGGGAATGAATAGAGTGGGCCCAGGAGGAAGCCCCACTGCCCAGAGCTTAGCTACGCACAGCCAAGAGTATGACACAGATACCCGAGCCCTGGCCGGACCCAGGGGACCCCAAGCTTGCTCGCAGGATGACCTTTAATTTGTTCCAACTAACACAGGGCACGCCCTCATGTGGTCGGCTGGGGCATGTGAAGTGCACAAGGACATCTCTGAGGGGGGCTCTCCGTTGATCCAAAGAGGCTAACAGATGGGAGGCGCCCGCCTCACGCTGGAGTCTTGGTTTTGACTCAGGAGGCCTGGGCACATCATTGGAGGTGGAGGATAGCTGCAGTCCATCCCGGGACATTTCCTAGCCTCCCTCCTGCCCACTGCTGATACTCACCCACCATGTTTTGTAATGTGCAAGTAGCTGTCACCATACACCCTAAAGTCAAATAGGGGCTTCAGGTGGGCCAGTGTATGTACAGGGCTGCAACCCCGGGAGGAACCTCCATGGGAGGATCGGGGAGGACAATTTCTCAGAGTTGGGTTCCCACTGCACCGTCTCGTCTGGGGAGGAAAATTATTCAAGGGACAGGGTAGAGGAGAGTGGGGCCTGCAGGGGTCTCCAGACTGCAACGCCCCACAGATTGAACCTGGTGGGCTAGAGCTGTTGAAGTCCTTCTGGGAGACCTGTGCAGGCCTGGACGCCCTGAGTTCTGGAGTCCAGTCTTTATCTCAGCCAAAGAACCTTTATTAGCGGTGCTGAGATTACCATGAGATGCTTGGACAGGAGAGAAAGGCCCTTTGGGGTATGTGATTTTAGGCCCTGGCACTCATGAGTTTGGCAGGGCTGAGGGAACTTCAGGGAGCTAGGGTTCCAAGGTTGAGGGAAAGGTTTTTTGCTAAGAGGGAGAGCTGGAGGTAGTGACATCCTGAAGAAGGGGTGGTTGTTAAGGCCCAGTTCTGAACTTGGACCACACCAGGCTACTTTTTAAAGCATTTACCCCTTTCACAGACTCCTTTTTTGTGTGCTGAACAAACTAGAGAATAAGCCCCCAGAGATGAGGAAACTGAGGTTGAGAAAGGTGAGAATGGGGAGGCAGATTGGAGCCCTGAGCTTTGCAAGCCTATAAAGGAGACTCTGCCCCTCACCCAGGAAGAACTTCAGACAAGGCAATGACAGAGAAGAGACAATGCCACCAGCTGAGCCTTGGGGGCTGTGCTGGGGAGCCAAGGGCCTTACAGATCACACCCACTTGCGGAATGGCCTCCTGCCTCAGAGTAGCTAGGTTTTTCTGGGATGGGCTGCTTGGGAGAACAGAGGCAAGGGTGTAATGAGAGAACAGTGGCCAGGTGTGGTCTGTGGATCTCTAGGGCCCACTGAGGTGCAATTTCCTAAGGAAATTTTTTCAGAAAACACCACAAATTTATTGACTTACAGATCTGAGGTCTAAAGACTGATGTAACTCTTACAGAGCTAAAATCAAGGTGTCAGGAGAGTTGTGTTTCTTTTTCAGCATCTAGAGGCAAGCCTACAGACCTCACATGGTGGGAGTTGAGTGGGGCCCAAGGTGGGGAAGTTGGATGGTGGAACACTCACAGGAGAAGGTTAGAACTATAGTACCGGGAGGAGGCATGTGCTGCCTAGAGCTTTCTGGGCATGCTCTGCTGAGGCATGTTGTGCTGCTCATCCTGCCTTCCTGAGCTGGGCCTGCTGCAGGCGATGCCGGGGGAGTTTGAGTTTCATGTTAAGGCAGAAGGGCACAGGACATTTGGTCTCCCAACTGTGTTATGGGGAGATTGTATGGTGGTCACATCAGGGACAGGATAGGGACAGGAAGACCACAGAGAGAGCTGGCCCAAGGAAACTAACTAGATGGCCTCATGAATGCTGGAGGAAGACAGCTTAGTGACTGGCTGAGAGGGGTTGCTACGCCGTTCTCCTGAAAGATCAAAGGGGGGATAGTGGGCCATTGTGTTACTGATGGAAACCCAGCAGTGAGACTGAAATTTGTCCAGCTGCACATGGTGAAAGACCCAAAAAGTCACCAGAAATGAGACTTGAGCTGAGTTTAGCAGGAACCCAGGCCAACTGTATAGCACAAAGAAAGGACCCTAGAATGGTAGATAAGGAGGTTGTTCTGTTGGAGATAGAGGAATGACAGTCTGAAAGGAAGGAGAAAAACAGTGTGCATGCCAAAGAAGTTCAGGATGGGAGAGTTTTAAGAAAGGGCTGGTTCACCACAGCACAGCACATTTACAAACCAGCATCCAGCCGTGAAGGCCCAGCTCATCAATCTGTGGCCCTCGTACTTAGAGAAGCAGTTTACAAAAACATAAATTACTTCCTGGAATGAAAAATCAGGGGATTTCAGTCAAAATGCAGCCCAGATTTCTCTGAATAAATCTGAGCAGCAGGAGGTCCCTATAGATGGGCCTGGCTCCCAGCTTCCACTCACCTGGGTGAGTGCAGGCAGGAAAGCAGGCTCCAGAGGCCTGGCCATAATTGGAGGAAGGCAAGAAATCCAAGGAGAGGGAGACTCATGTAGGCTAAATAGTGTGGCTCAGACCTGGCAGGAAGGGCCCCTGGCAGCCCAGAGAGGAGAAGCTGGGTGGGCTTCTCAGCCTGGGCAGCGGAGGGCATGGTGAGAGGGGACAGCCTGTGAGAGAGTTTGGGGAAACTAATTTTAGATTTTAAGAGCTGGCAGGGACCCAGAGTTTCATCCCACTGGCCTCATTACATAAATGATGAAACTAAGGCCTGGGGAGGAGGGGTAGCCATTTGTCCTGTCAGCCAGAAAGAGGTCATGACTCTAGTGCTGGCATCCTGCAGACTTCAGGGATGCCTCAAAAACCCTGTCATCTCTCTAAGGAAACCTTTGATGAAGAAGGCCCCAGGTGGCCTACAAAATAGGACAGAAGGAGCATGCAGAAGTGGTGAGCCTAGCTCAGCCCAGGATAAGTATACGTGCCCAGACTGAGGGCACCCCTTCCCTGGGGACGGGCCAGGCTAGGGGAAGCAATGAGTGCAGAATCAGATGATGGCTTATTCTCTTCTTCCCTCTCTCTCCAGGTAGGCACGTCCAGTCCTGGGACCCCAAATACCATCCATACGATGGTGACCTGGTGTCTGCCTCCAGCCCTGACTCTGTCTCACTTGTGACCCTCTGCCCAATCCTGTGCTCTGTGAGTTGTGTAAGAACGGGGCTGGGTCTGCCTCTTTCTTGCAGTATTCATCCCCAACACTGGGCAGCCTGGCACCAGCCAACAGGCAATAGTCATTTACTCTCAGGTTGATCCCTGATATGGCTTTGCCAGCAGCAGCAGCAACAGAGAGAAGGATGGGGAGTTGGGAGTGCTGGTCTGGGTGGATCTGGTTCCCCACAAACTCTAGGTGTGATCTACGCAGCCTCAGTCTCCTTAAAAGGGGCTGAATGTGGAACATAGTCTCTAACCCTGATCACCAGGCAAGGTGATGGTGGAATGTGCCAGTGAAGCCTAAGACAAAGTTCTATTCAGTGACACTGATTACATTCATAAAGTTGTGCTCAGCCATTCTCACCCTCAGTTGTTCTCCATTAACGTAAACTCACTGCCTCCTAAGTTTCCTTAGAGTTGCTGTTATCAGTTTGATCCCATAGAAATGCAACTGTGAAAGAGCACAGTAGGTGCTCAAGTCTTTGCTAGTTATTAGTTATGCTACATTGTTGGCTTTTAAGATTATCTAAGGACAGTAGGAAGGAGCTCTGGTAGCGTAGTGGTTACGAATTGGGCTGTAAACCTTAAGGTCAGCAGTTTGAAACTACCAGCTGTTCCACTGGAGAAAGATGAGGCTTTCTGCTCCTGTCAAGATTTACAGCCTCGGAAACCCTGTACAGGGTCACTATGAGTCGGAACTGACTCCAAGGCACATAACAACAACAGCAAGGACAGTAGGAGTCCTGGTGTGGTGCTGTAGGATAATCACTAGACTGCATGGTCAGCTGTTCGAACTCACCAGTCAATCCTCAGAAACCCTATACAGAGCTGCTGTGAGTCAGAACTGACTTGAAGGCACTTAACAATAACAACAATAAGGACAATAGTTTCAGGGGTTTATTTAGCCTTTATGGCTCCAGAAAGTCTGGATTTCATGAGAATTTGAAATTCTGCTCTATATTTTTCACCTTTTGATCAGGCTTCTTCTATAAATCTTTGATCTGAAACATATGGGCACCATCCAGTTCTAGTCTCATGACAAAAGAGGCAAGTAGCCACACTGTTAAGACCTCAGGCACTATGCCGCTAACTAGGGAATAGAACAGAAGCACTAAATATACTAGTAGGCCTCAAGATGAAGTTCTTGACTCTCAGCCAATTAAAGACAAAGTGCTTAATGCAGTCGTCCCACCAGCCTTTGATGGCTCCTGGCCTGCTGATAGGTGTACTCCTGAAGTGAGCTGGCACAGTACGATGGCCAATGTATCACACTCCTGAGCAGCATGTGCCATCTCTAAGGAAGATCTTCAAAGACATCCCTATTGCTTAGAGGACCTCTGCAAACAAACTGGTTCCTTGGGTGCCATAAGAAACCAGAATCACGTCCATGTGGCTCAACAATCTTGAAGTACTGTGAGATCTGTAGAAAACTGCTTCCATGCCTTTAAAGCAGGATTCAATGGTGCAACAGTGCCTGCTTCGTAGACAACTCTTGACGTTCCAGCTTTTGTTGCATACGTGTAGCCTCTCAGACTTGGTGTCATCTTTAGTAAGAAGTTCAGTGGCTCTGCTAGACACTTAATGACGCAAGTGCATACAATGGCTAAAGAAGCCCAAATGAGTACTGTCAACCAATGGAAAACTTTCTCAAGAACGTTAACTCATATTTAATTCTGATTCCAGACATCATAGTTGAGATTGACAAGTTTCTAGACGTGAATGAGAAATTAAAGGAACAAATAGGGAAATGGTTGCCATATACAAAGGTTGTTTGTGATTCTGATTACTGTGATTAACAGGTGCAGCTTGTTTCACAAAGCGGAGGGAACACTAGCAATGGGAAATGACAGTGATGGTGGGGGGAGAGCCACTAGCTAGGGGTAATCCTGAATCTAAGTTACCATCTGCCACCAGTCTCTCCTCAACAGAAGCACAGCTAGCAGTCCTCAAACACACTGGAATTTGTGAGGAAAGGTTTGGGGGGCTTTTGGGAAAACAGCCAAGTAGTTTAAAATCAAGGACTGAGGACTGGCAAGTGATGACTAAACTTAAACCTTTTAAAGCTGGGGGAAGCGGGGGACTGGATGTGTGATGTTTTAAAGGCCCGTCCAGCTTCTGAAATGCACAGGGAGTCCAGCTGGGCCAGAGGGGAAGCCCAAAAACAAGGCCCCCGATGTCACGTGCAAGTCTGCCTAACATGGCCCCAAGCCTGGGGTCCTGTGTCTCTGTGAGCCTCAGTTTTATCCTCTGTGAAATGGGTATACTATACCAGTACTCAAACAGGTCCAACAGATAGTGTCTAAAGGCCAAGGCTGGAGCCTGGGATTTAGAAGGCTGAGAGGTGCCTTGTGTGTCACAGTCCTGGCTTCCAAGAAAGGGAGAACATGCTGATGGGGCTCCACACCCATGGCCCAGGATCAGAGTCGGGCAACTGCAGGCTAGAGGCCCACCCAGAGTGCTTGACCTGGAGAGCTCGCTCAGCTGTTGGGAGTGTCAAAGTGCCTGTCTCCCCAAACATGTTTTAAATGGAGAGGTTGATTCCAGCCTAGGGTGGGAGGGAAAGTGCCCATGCTGGAGGAGGGATTTAAAATGTAAATAGAGACACTTTAGGGGGTCTTTGGGGTCCTGGTATGGTGCTGTAGGATCAGCACTGGACTGCAAACCACAGGGTCAGCAGTTCAAACCCACTAGCTGCTCCTCAGAAACCCTATACAGGATTACTGTGAGTCCGAACTGACTTGACAACACTTAACAACAACAAAAGGTTTCTTCAGCATTGTAGAGAAGACAGAAAGTCATCAGAGGAGACTATGGGAAGGCTGTCTTTAAAATGCAAAGGTGTATCATGAAGCTCTAGATGGGGATCTTGTGAGCAGCTTGGGCCCTTTAAACTGGGAAGATGAACTCTGAGGGGCCTGTGATCTAGGGGTGACTGACTCAAGATCAAAGGATCCAACAAGTAGATGCTGAGAGGATGCAAAATGTGGAGACAGATAACAACAGAGTCCTGGGGATCCTGCCCCACAAAACCATGCAGGAGTAAAGCTGCCTCTGTCCCAAAGTGG
This sequence comes from Chrysochloris asiatica, assembly GCF_000296735.1. Taxonomy (NCBI): domain Eukaryota; kingdom Metazoa; phylum Chordata; class Mammalia; order Afrosoricida; family Chrysochloridae; genus Chrysochloris; species Chrysochloris asiatica. The sequence continues at coordinate 6,610,865 of NW_006408660.1, forward strand.
CCCAAACCACTGGCTCCTGCTACAACTGCTGCAGACCCCTGTGCTCAGTGCACCTGCGGAAGTCAAGTCTTCAGAAGTGTTTTCATGTTATGTTTATTTTCTCCAAAACAAAATTAAGCAGTCATTATGAAAAAAAAACAAACCAGAACTTTGTTGGACTTACCATATCGGCGTTGTTGGTGTTAGGTGCCATTGAGTCGGTACTGACTCATAGTGACCCTGTGCACAGCAGAATGAAACACTGCCAGGTCCTGGGCCAATCTCACAATCATAGTTTCTCTCGAGCCCACTGCTGCTGGCACTGTGGCAGTCCATCTTGTAGGAAATCTTCCTCTTTTTCTCTGACCCTCCACCTTACCAAGCATGATGTCCTTCTGTAGGGACTGGTCCCTCCTGATAATATGCCCAAAGTATGAGAGATGAATTCTAGCCATCCTGGATTATAAGGAGCCTTCTGGCTGTACTTCTTCCAACACAGATTGGTTTCTTCTTCTGGCAGTCCATGGTACTTTTCATATTCTCTTCCAACACCAAACTCAAATGCATCATTTCTTCTCTGGGCTTGTTTATTCACTGTCCAACTTTCAAATGCATATGAGGCTATTGAAAATACCATGGCTTGGGTCAGGTGCACCTTAGTCTTCAGACTGACATTTTTGTTCTTGAACACTTTAAAGAGATCTTGTGCAGCAGATTTGCCTAAGGCAATGTATCATTTGATTTCTTGACTGCTGCTTTCATGAGTGTTGATGGTTGATCTGAGCACAATGAAATCTTTGACAACTTCAATCTTTTCTTCATTTATCATGGTATTATTTATTGGTTCAGTGGTGAGGCTTTTTGTTTTCTTTACATTGAGTTATAACCCATACCAAACGAAGGCTGTCATCTTTGATCTTATCAGTAAGTATTTTAAGTCCTCTTTGCTTTCAGCAAGCAAGGTGACATCATCTGCATATTGTAAGTTGTTAATGAGCCTTCCTCTAATCCTAATGCCATGTTCTTCTTCATATAGTCCAGTTCCTCAGATTATTTGTTCAGCATACAGAATGAATAAGTGTGGTGAAAGAATACAACTCTGGCACACAACTTTTCTGACTTTAAATTATTCAGTGTCTCTTTGTTCTGTTTGAACGACTGCCTCTTGGTCTATGTACAGGTTCCTTGTGAGCACAACGAAGTGTTCCAGAATACGCATTATCTGCTGGGGCTCACTGTTGTTGGAGGGCAAGTCCCACACCTATCACTACTGACTGGACATCAGTCCTGTTGACAGTGACCAGCCTGTTTTTGTGTGCATAACACATGCCCATTTATTTTCTCAAATAGGACATTACACAACTGTTCTTCAATTGTTATTTTTTCATTGTGTCTTCTGGGCAGGCACAATCTCCTCTCAGAGTCTGGAAAGTGCAGACATCCTGTGGTAACTGTAAGCATCCCCCGCAGTTGGCTTCTGCTTGCTTGTCTAACTTCATCTAAAAATTTCTACTCCCATCTGAGTCTGCTCACCCTCTGGACTTCCTATGGTAGCACTCAACTCAAGTACTGTGACTTCACCTCCCTGCTTTTTGGGGACTCTCCGCAACTACTGCTAGGCGTGCCTTGTGTGTGATGAATGGGTCAGGCTGCCCAGGCAGGCAGGAAATATGTGAACAAGGGATGAAGGGCTTCTGAACTTGGGTAAGAGGCTCACTCCCACCTTTTCCAGAGTAGAATGGAGGAGCAGAGGTCAATCTGCATTTGGTAGACCAATGCTGGGTCAACACCTCATAGGGGAAAGCAGGATCTCTTGCCTTAGGGTCAAAGTCTTCTCTTTCACAGATTTCTTTTTCCTGTTCTGGGCCCTGCTTGAGTCCCCCTCCCACCCTCACCCCCACCCCTAGAATTCTGCCTCTCCCCAGCTTTTCCTTGTCTCTCCCTTCCCCAAATCTGGGAGGTGTTTGTTCTGTGGGAGGGAGTCTAGAATTGTCCAAGCCTCCCATTCAAACTTTTGGTTTCCACAGTTGTGCAAGCTCAAGATTTGTTTCCTGGCCTGATACGTGTAGTAGAACTTGGCATCTCTTCTCTAGAAATCAGGGAGCGAGGCTCAGAGTCATGTGACCATTGTGGAAGGAGGTTCCAAGCTACCATTCCAATCCTGCTAAACAGAAATGCTCTCTCAATGTCCTCCTGACAAGTCACCCTGATGTTGCATCCAAACAGCAGGACCTATCCTGGCTGACGTGCAGGCAAGGGAATCTTGGCTTAGTTTACTTTTCTTTCTTTCAAGGAAACATTCTTGGGGAAGAACATAAAGCCACAAAGGCTAGGAAAAAACTCAAAGCCCAAAGAGTCCAAGCATTTGCCTTTTTTTATTTTTAAAACTTTTATTGTGAATTAGGTTGCAAGTTTACAGACAAGATCATGAGTTTTACATTCAAGAAATCATACACTTTATTTCATCTCAATGATTGCAGTCCCCTCCCTGCAACAGCAGTTATCCTGCTTTCTTCCAGTGGATCCTAATTCCATTCCACCTACCTTCCCATCACTTCTCAACTTTGTCCTTAGGAAAACGTTGCCCTTTTGATATTGAATGGTTGACCATTCCATAGTGAGCATACCTTACTAGTGGTGTTGTCCTACCCTATAAACCCATCTACTGCTGGTCTGAAAATTGGGCCAGAAGGGTAAGTTCCTTTCCAGACCTGATGGGTGGTTGAGGGCCATAGTCTCAGGTTCCTCCAGGCTCTTTCTGACCAGTAAACCTGTTTTGGTTTGGTTTTTATTAAATAACTTTTTGAGTTTTCCTCCACATTTTCTCCTACATTATCTGGGATCTTCTAATGTGATCTCTTTCAGAGCAGTTGGTAGTGGTAGCAGGGTACCATCTAATTCTTCTGGTCTCAGAGTCTTGGAGATTGATGTTCACATGGTCCATTAGTCCATTGAACTACTTGATTCCAAGCCTTTTCAATTCGAATCACTCTTCTTTCCTCTACACATGGAGAGCACCTTAGACAGCCACTCATGAGCTTTCAAGATCTGTGAGGCTACTAGTCCAAGCAGGATGCCGAACACTGTCTTTGTGGGCTGTTATGCCAGCTGACCATGGTGTCTCCTGAGACTATGGTCCTGAGTCCCCAGGACCAGCAACTCATTGTCTTGAGAGGTTTGATAATACTGGAAGTTTTCATCACTTTGCCCACTGTATGCTCAACCACATTCATAGTTGTGTTTGCAGTAAAGGTAGACACTCATGTACAAATATCTTCTTTCAAACTCTTACATATTTGTGGGATATATATATATTCCAGTCTTCCTCCATTAACCATTCCTCCCATGTCCCAATCCATGTATCTATGCACAGAACACTATTGTTCTAAGGTTGTATATATGTATCCCTATTTACCTCTGTCTCCCTCTTCTTGTATATTATCATCCATATCACCCAAGCTAACATGTATCTACCCTGTAGCCAGTGAACTACTCACCCCTCCCTCTCATAACCTGGTCAACTTCAAAGAATGTATCTTTTAGTATAAAAACCTTTTCTTAAGTTTTTATAACATTGGTCTCATACAATATTTGTCTTTTTGTGGTGGAACTAATTTCACTCAGCATAATGTCCTCCAGGTTCATCCATGTTATGAGGTGCTTCCCAGATTCATTTATTCTTCAGTGCTGTAAAATAGTCCATTCTGTGTATGTACCAAAGTTTGTTTATCCAGTCTTCCATTGATGAGCTCTTAGGCTGCCTCCATCTTTTTGTTATTGAGAAGCATTTGCCTTTAACCCCATACTTGGTAGTTCAGTAACCTGGACCCAGAGAGCTCAGGATGGGTGCTTTTGAGGTAGCACAGAGAGCACAATCAGGAGTCAGGGTGTGTGTGGGTATATTTTTTAGCATAGCCTACTTGCCAGAAATTGAACAATTGTACAAGGGTAGGACTCCTGGTGTGGTGCTGTAGGATTAGCACTAGACTGCAAACCACATGGTCAGCAGTTCAAACGCATCAGCTACTCCTTGAAAACCCTATACAGGGTCATTATGAGTTGGAACTGACTTGACAGCCCTTAACAACATGGGTAGGTAAGTGTTTCTACTTCTACTGTCTAGATGAGGAAATTGACATTAATTGGGTAATATTTGGCCAGATCATTTGCTATTTGCCCCATTTCAAGTAGCATTTGGGTTGCTTTATAGCACTTGTTAAGTGCCGTCAAGTCGATTCTGACCCACATAGTGACCTTGTACAGGGTTTCCAAGTCTGTAAATCTTTATGGGAGCAGAAAGTCTCATCTTTCTCCCATGGAACAGCTGGTAGTTTTGAACTGCTGACCCTGAGGATAGCAGCCCGATTCGTAACCACTGTGCTACCAGAGCTCCTTCTTATAGCACTTAATCACTTTTTAAATTTCTCCTGTCCTATGCCTCTCACTCACATTAGAGCAGGGACCTTGTCTAAACTCACAGGGCACATAGTAAGCCCTCAATAAATACTTGTCAAATGAAGGAATGAGATGGGAGTTCAAAACAGACATGTTTACCCTTGCTTACTAGCCTCCTCACAATGGCCCACTTCAAGTGCATGACTGGGGAAGTAAGCCCAGCCATCCCACCCCAAGGTCTGATGGAGGCTCTCAGAGTTTAATAATGTGGACAGTTGCTTGATCGTCCTCTCCTGGGGACCCTGAAATCCTGTAATAGTCAAGAACAATTGCCCTGGGATAGTTTCCTCCTGAGATGTTACTCAGCAACTGCCCAGTGGGGACTTTACCTCCCCTCCCCCCCTCCCCCCACTTAAACTAAACTCTCTTGAAAACTTGTAAGCCAGTCACTTCCTGCCTTTAGGTAGCCAATGTCTAAGTTGTCCATCCCTATCTACCCTGTATACAGAGGGGATAGGATTGATACTTGATGTGAAGTCTCCTCCCCTCTTAGTTGGTATTTTGAGTTACTACATCCATAAGTATAGGTCAAGTTCATCAAATTGTAGCAATTTGCACTTGTTTCCTTTATCAAAAATTGTTTTTTTATCTTCCTCTAGTCAAATTCTGATTATTAAGCCATCAAGACTAGGTCAATTGGGTACTATATCTACAAGTTGGGTGTTCTTGTGCATCTCCCCTCACTTCATATCAGCTGGATGCTTCACTCTCAGCTCTAGCCCTCTGTGGCTATGTCCTTGTCCATAGGCTCAGGAGTCCCCAGGTCTCACCACACTTTGGACCAACCAGCCCTTCCTCTTCTCGCTTTCATTTCCAGGTCAATGGGAGTCAGTGGACCGTGGTTGAACTCAGCCCATTTCTTCATTGCTGCCTTTCCCCCTCTTCCACTCACTAGTAGACCAATATGGTCGCCAGCAAGCTTACATGCCTGTTTATGTGTTCCCTTTGAGTTTCAGTCTTGGAGGGGTGGAGTTTGTCCTGAAGGAACTTGATTTCTTGCCTTGATGCCTGCTCATTCCTTTTGTCATAACATTTATCTCGCTAAATTATCTTTCATTTATTTATTTCGTATCTGTTTCTGTCTTGTGCAGCATCAAATGGAGATTACCTGGAAACTTAAAATCTAACTCCTGGGCCTTTTCTGGGCTCAGAATGATGTTTGTGAAAGCAAGAGAAAAAAAACCACATGAAACGCTCTCCAAAACTGCGTTTCCTCCCTTTATTCTTCATTAATCAGACAAGTGTTCTTCAAGAGGAGGCCCTTGAGGAACATTTTAGAATCACTGAGGGGCCTGTCTCTAACCCCTCTTGACATGAAGAAAATGAAGTCCACAGAAGAGGCAGGGTAGTCATCCTGGGGCCTCTAAGTTAAACTCCCAAGTCAAATTCTCAGTCCAGTTTTGTTTGAAAGTAGTCGAGGAATAACACTTTGTGGATTCCAAACGGAAAAATGCGAAGTGCAGGCAAGGCTGAAGAGAAGAAGCCCCCTTGTGAAGACAGACATTCGGATCATGCACAGCCTGGTCTGTGGGCAAAAGGCAGCCACCAATAGGCAAGGAGATCATCTAACTGGGAAGACAAGTCACTATTTTAGCTCAAACAGTACCTTAGAGCCTCTTGTAAACCTAGACCGCCTTTGGGCCTGTCCGTCCTCCCATGGCGCTTGCATGACTGAAAGCCTACCCATGAGTCTTCCTACAGTCAGGGTATTTCTCACCCCAACAATGGGACTGCCTGGCCCTGGCTTCTCATCACACTTTCAATGTAATATCACTTCCTCAGAAAATCCCTTCTAGAACTTTCCCCTCATCTGAAGTAGGTTGCCCCCACCACCTTTCCTTTACTATCATGTCTTGCTTTTTCTTTATAGCATTTTATTACTCCATGAAGTTTCTGCTTTTAGGTGCTTGTCTTTTTCCCACCAAAGAAAGGCTGTCTTTATCACCAGCACATAGAAATAACCGATAAATATTTGTTGGAATGCATGGACCATGCAGAGCTCTCCTGGAGAAGAGATTCAGCCTGATCTTTTCTGTCCGAGGTATTAAATCCAGTGTGCTGGGTGGACCTGGAAGGGTAGGGGCAGAGATGTAGCTCAGAGGAAACTATCTCCTGTGGGTTTCCCACTTCCAAGATCTTAAGATTATGGATAAGCAGAGCACCTTAGTAGTTGAAGAATGAGAATTAGAAAAGGTGCTAAGTCTTATTTCCTTTAGTAGATTGGACATTTCTGACAATGCATGTATGAAGGGCTGGTGTGCAAATCAGGAATGCTGTCATAGGCAGTTTTGTGTTTGGGGATCAGGATGTCATTTAGGAAGGACAAACAACCCTCAGATGGCCCAGAGAATGCTGCATAGTTCAGGCAAGTTGTGAGCAAGGCCTGGACCAATGGTTTTAGAGGCATTTGGGGACAGAAAGTCAAGAAGCCTTGTGATACATCAGGCAGTGCTGGCTGCTGACTCTAGGAGGTCAGGATGGGGAAAGGACTGCACTGCTTTTGGGGGGCAACAATGGGTCCCCCCAGAATTGTCCTTTCAGCTGTTTAAGTCCAATATCACTTCATAATGAGAAGGAAAAAGATGAGGCTTTCTGCTCTTGTAAAGATTAACAACCTAGGCTGGGAGGGAGGGTGGAAGGGAACTGGAACCACAGGGAGGAAGTGGGATAACTGATGTTACCAGGAGGGGACTGCAATCATTGAGAAGAAGCCAAATGTAGGATTTGTTGAATGTGAAACTGATGATCACTCAATTCATATTGAAAAGTTTCAACAACAACAAAAAAATTTACATAAGATGCTATGAGTCGAAATTCACTCTGTGGCACTGGCTTTTTAGTGAGGGGTTGAGTCCTGGTGCAGATGTTAAAGCGCTCAATTGCTAACTGGAAGGTTGGTGGCTGGAACCTAGCTGCCAGGGAGAAGGATGAGGCAAAGATTTACAGCCTTGTAAACCCTAAGGGGGCGGTTCTACTTTGTCCTACCGGGTTGGGGTGGTGATGAGTCAGAATCCACACAATAGCAGGTCTGTTTTTTGTTTTTAATGAGGGTTTGCCCAAGTATTGCCCTCTGGGAAGCAATACAGTATCCATATTTAACTTCACTTACTGAGGCAGCTGGTGCCCCAAGGCCTGAAATGATCGGGATTATATCTGGATGGTGGTCCCTAAATTCCTAATGTAGGAGTGCTGGGTAGAATCTGTTACCCCAGAAATTCCCCAAGAGGATCAGATTTTGTTCTTATTCCCGTAGCGCCCTGGCAATATGGGAGTGGACGCAGCGAGTTTACAAACGGGAAAACTAAGGCTGAACGAGTCGGCAGCCTGAGGAACCTGCCGCGAGAATTGGGTTCTAGGTGTTTTCTGCCCTGCGGGGCTGCGCGGCCATTACGTGCAGGCCTCGAGGCGGACCAGCTTCGCCCTCTGCCCCGCCCCCATAAGGTTGAGGGCGGAAGACGGACTCCTGGCCCCGCCCCTCATTGCTGGAGTTGGTGAGGCCTTCCAACCACCTCACTCCCTGGAGTTCTAGGGCCTGGCAGGCTGCCATGACCCTGCTGCATATCTTGTGTGAACATTGTTATTCATAGGATGCTGGCCTGTTTTTGGACTGAGTGGCCCAGTGTTTCCCAAATTTGCTCAATTATAAAACCACCTGAGACGCATATTAACATGCAGACGCCTAGTCCCCTTCTTTATAAAGATTCAGACTGTAGCTGCAGGGTGGGGTGTGAATATCCAAGGTGATTCTTGCGATCAGGAAAGGGAGTGTAACAAAGCCCAGATGTTTGGACTCTTCTTGGGTATTATAAGGAGTCCAACGACCCCCGCAAAAACTAGGCTCTGCAGTAGTCATCTTCCTACAGCGGGGTTCTCTTCTGGGGGTGCAGGCTTTGGCCCCAGAACCTCAGTTCTCCAGATAAATGGCCTTCCCTTGTTCCACCACCGCCCACCCTATTCCCCCATCTTTATTTTTTAAAGGTGAAGTCTTCACGGCAGTTTGAAACCCTTCTGCCCCACTACTTTGTGAGACTCCATATGTACTTAACTCCCTGTGTTCAGAGCTCCGGGGGATCCCTGCCTTATCCCAAGTACCCCAGAGGTGTGTTCCCTCTTACCACCGCCTTTGGCCTCACTGGACAATGGGTTCCTGAAGGGCAGGCCTTGCATGGCTAACCTTCCTGACAGGTTGTCTGTGAACAAAGAACCCATGGTTTTCTTTCATTATTGCCAGAGGAGAATGGCTAGCCAAAGATGTCTTAAGTTCCACTTAGGTCAGCCCCAACTTGTCCAGGACACTTAGGAAATGAAAACCTGGTTGTTGTTTTAAGTGCCTTAGAGTCACTTCCAACTCATAGAAATTCTGTATACAGTTTGCAAGGAGTGGCTAGTGAGTTTGAACCACCAACCTTGTGGTTAGCAGTTCAAGGTTTATCCTACAGTACCATACCAGGATTCTAGAAACTTGGTTGTTGTTTAGTGCCATTGAGTTGGTTTCAACTCATAGCAACCCTGTACAGGGTTTCCAAGGAGTAGCTGGTGAGTTTGAACTTTCAACCTTGTGATTTAAACTGACCTTGTGGTACAGTGCTTTAATCCCACAGTACGATACCAGAAAGCTGGTTATTAAGTGCCATTGAGTTGGTTCTGACTCATAGTGGCCCTCACAGTGTTTCCAAGGAGCTTGAACCACCGACCTTGCGGTTCAAACTGACTTTGCAGTCTAGACCATTAACCTGCAGTGACACACCAGGGCTCCAGAAACCTGGTAGTTGTGAGATGGAATGAGCCCAAACACAAACACCCAGGTGTAAGGTTTTTTGGAGGTCGGAAGGAAAGAGAAGAAGCGCTGGAGGGAAGGATTTTTATACTGATCGAAGAGGAGGGCGGGGTTGAGATTAGGGGAGGTAGGTGATAGGTTGACTAGGGATGACGTGCAGGTAGGGAGAGAGGAAGTTCATTTAGGAAGTTCCGGTAGGGAGAGAAGTTCCGTAGGGAGACCGAAAACGTGGTAAGCAGCCATTTTATTATGTATGTGGCTGAGGGTTTCTATTATTCCAGCCTTTTGTTGTTATGGGTACAGAGGCAGAGGTCATTTCTTCTGGAGCTGCTTTCTGCTTGAAGGGGAAGAAGAGGAGGGAACTATGTATCTGGCTGGCTGGTTCTGTTGTTTGACAGTGGTTGGTATCGGCCATGAGGAATTCACCCCGTCTGGTTTGTGAAGGCCCTCAGGAGTTCCTGAAGAAAATTTTGAAGACAGCGAAACAGGCAGGGGTCAAATAACAGTATCAGGAGGATTACAGTTAATGGCCCTAGGAAGGGGAGGCGCCAAGGCCACCAGGAAGACATTAGGGTCCAACCCTGGTTTGCTGTTTATGATTGCCTAATGCGAATTCTGTCCTTTAATTCCTTTACCTTGCTGAGGACTATGTCAGACCCATTGACAAAGTAACAGCATTCCTCACCTAGGGTCTGGCATATTCCTTTCTCAGCTGTGAGGAGGTCTAAACCATGTTGGTTTGGGAGTACTACTTCAGCTAGTGAGTTAACTTGATTTTGTAAGGCAAGGAAGGTGTCTGCTACCCTCTCCATGTCCCTGTTCAAGGTCTCTCATAATTTTTTGTTCCTTATCAAATGGGGTTAAGATTCAGGTCGCAGGGATTAAATATGTGATCCCACACAGGTTGTTGTGTGGGTAGGCATTTGAAAATCTTTTCCACATAAGAAAAATATTCCTTTTGGCCCACATGTTGGGTTGCTTACCTTTGTTGTGTCACTGCACCAGGAATTTGGTAGGGAGAGGGAGGAAAGGTTAGTGATGTTGTGGTCATGAATGCAGGTGAGGTTGGTGGAATTACTGAGGCCAATCTCCACGAGGAGAGGTCCTGTGTACTGTATGGTGGTTGTGTTAGGATATGATTTAGGGACTGGGTCGGCAGGAATGACTGAGTACCCCAAGTCCCGATAGGGCAAACAAAGTCAGCTTGGCGGATGCTGTCAGGATCTAGCCACGTTCGTAGCCCCGGCTTCTACACTGATCTTTTTCCTCGCTGCATCTGCCACCCCTCCACCCCCGTCAGACATCCCTATTTGGGTTTGATATGTCCAGCAGACAGGCTTGTTGCACCACCTTTTGCAAGCTGTGGATTGGGAAGCTATGCAATTAGAGAGTTTGATGATTCCTCAAAACTGCGTGGTGACAGGTATTTGTCCCAGATAGCAAGCAGAGTGCCTAAAGGCCAGGACACTGGAGCAGTCCATGGCTGTATGAGGGGTTGAACATGTTTTGTCATTTTGGCTAAGGCATAATGTGATCATTAAGGTTGAGATAAAGAGTATGGAGAGCATACTGGGATGATGATAAGTCCCACTATGAGGAGAAAGAGTAAGGCAAAGAGTATCCAAGAATGGTGAGGCCATTCATGGGGGAAGACAGAGAAGAGGCCTACTGCAAGGATGATAGTGCCCCAAAGGGGGCAAGGATGGCTGGGTGGCAAGTTAACCTGGAGGTATGTCTAAGGGAGTATGTGGAGGTAGGGCTAGCCAGCAGAGAGCTTTCATCTGGTGAGAAATCAGAGAGAGAGTGTGCCCTGGAGAACCAGAAAAGGTCAGGAGTGTTAGCCTTTGGAAAGAACCACTGGAGGTCCTGGTCCACCTGGTCGAGGAAGCAGGAAAATCAGTTGACTAAGCAGGAGTCATGCATTTATTCCTCTGGGATGTGGGTGGGTTTGAGCTTGGTCAATCCTGTGAAAGAGGTAGAGGGGGATGTCTGGTTTAATATCCGATTTGGGAGTGGGTGAAACTGTGTGTGCCAGTTTTATGTGTGACATATGGAACCAGGAAGCTCTGCCAGCTAATCTGGCTGCTGTGGGGTGGAGTAAGACCTTGAGGGGTCCTTCCCATTTTGGTTGCAAAGGGCTTGGGTTGAGGGTTTTCTGGTACACATGGTCACCAGGTTGGACCTGGAAGTGTTGTTGTTCCATTGGGTGGGATTTGGGTAGAAATTGGTCCGCCTGGGTTCACAACAAATGACGGACCATACTTAGGGTTGGGATACAGTCAGCATGTGGGGTGAGATGGTTGGGAGGTTTCCCAGGAGAAATGGTCTTCCACATATTAGTTCAAATGGGCTTAAGAAGGTGGGTTTTCAGGGGGCCGAGCTTAGTCTTGTTAGTGCTATGGGAAGTAATTCTGTCCAGGGCATGTGTAACTAATGAAAGCTTGGGTAATTGTGTTTTTATAAGGCCATTTGCCCTTTCCACCTTGCCAGATGATTGAGGTCTGTATGGGATGTGGAGTTTCCAGGTAATGTTGAGGGCTTGGGCAGTGAGTTGGGTGATCTGGGAGATGGAGGCAGAACCATTGTCTGATTGTATAGAGTGTGGGAGACCGAAGGGCGGAATCATTTCAGTTAAAAGAGCATGTGTGACTGCTGCGACACCCTCCGAGGTGGTAGGAAAGGCCTCGATCCATCCTGACAAGGTGTCTACCATGGTTAGGAGAGGTACTTGTGTTTTTTGTGAGGGGGCGTGTGTGTGATGTCAATTTGCCAGTTTTCTCCTGGTAGACAGCCACGGGCCTGAAGGGTGGGAAATGATTTGGGGTGCAATGCTCCCTGTAGGGATGTGACTGAGCAAGTGGGGCATGTTTGAGTTATTTGTTGGAGTAGTGAGGGCATTGGGGACAGTAAAATATGGGTCGTAGGAGGTGGAGTAAGGGTTCATGCCGTACGTGAAGGATATTGTGTATATCTGTAAGGATGTGTGTGGCCTGTGACCTGGGGAGAATATATAGTCCTTTGAGAAGAAGCCAGTCCCCAGAGAGTGTGGCTCCCTTTTGAAGCCATTCTTGTGTTCCAAGGGGGTTATAGAGGGGTGTTATAAGGGAAACAGCAAGCATTTGTGTGGACGGAGGTGGGAGTATGGACGCTTGTTTTACTTTGCGGTCAGGCCTTGTTTCCCTGTGAGATGGGGTCATTGGTGGATTGATGACTCCTGCTTGTGTTGGGAGTTTTGCTGTTTGAAGTAGTTGTAAGACTAGGGGACCGTTGTTTATAGGGGAGACTTTTGAGAGGTTATGTTAAAGGAAAGCGACATGGATTCAATTACCCTATCTGAAGATACAGTGGCATAGCCGGCCTGGCGTTGGCCTGTAGGTGAGGTGATAGAACTGCCATCAATGAACCATATATGATCCGGGTGGGACAGCTGGGTGGAGGAGATGTGTACAGGAGGGAGATGATATAGAACCTCCGTACAGGAGGGACAGAGATCCCTCGTGGTTATAGGGAGGAGGGAGGCAGGGTTGGGGCGGGGGGTGTAACATTCTAATATAAAGTTGGGATTTTCAATGAAAATCATATGGAATAATTGAAGGCATGAAGGGGAGAGGTTTGAGACTGCTTTGTGGGTGAGTAGATGTTGGAGGTGGTGTGGAGACCTAATAGAAGTAGGTCTGGGTGAGAGATTGAGGTTAGAGAGGTCTTTAGCCAATGCTTAGAATCTGATGCAGCATACAACAAGAACAAGCCAGCCGGTGAGGTAGGCGTGGCAGTTTTAATAGGGTATAATATGAGGGCGGATTTGAACTTGGCTAGAATGTCTCATCCTAGGATTGGAGTAGGACACTTGGGTAGAACTAGAAAGGCGCTGTGGATGGGGTATCATGAAGTGAGCATGCTAGAGATTCTGTGATGATGGGCTGTGAGTAGGGACTCCATCAACCCCAACTATTAATGTAGGGGTAGGGTGTGTCCGCCCTGAGTATTCTCTTAGAGCTGAGTAAGTGGCCCCGGTGTCTAAAAGAAGAGACTGGCTTACCTGGAACATTGACCATTACCCTGGTTTCTCTGTGAGTTATTTCCGTGGGCGCCGGCGATCCTGGGCCCCTTCAGTTCTCTGTGGCCAGCCCTAGAAGCTCTGGTAGAGCAAACCCCTTCACTTGGTGGGACTGGGGAGCTATTGATCCCTTCCCTCTCTGGAGAAAGGCACAATCAACCTTCCAGTGTCCCTCCTGTTTGCAAGCAGGGCATGGGCTAGGGGGAGGCCAAGGGCTAGGGCAGTTTTTTGCCCAATGACCCTCTTGGTTACACTTGAAGCAGGGCCTGGGCAGTGCCCCAGAGGGTATTCTATCCCTTCTTTGGTCTGGAACCCTGTAGAGCATTGGCCAGTAACAGGTATTTAGCCTTGTATGTCTGGGGCCAACAGAGATGAAATGAGTGTTAATAACCGATATGCCTACTGGGGATGTTGGCTCTAGTTTGATGTATTTTTCTAGGGCCACTATTAGACGTGATAGAAATTGGGCAGGATTTTCGTCTGAATTTTGGGTAATATTTCTAATCTGTTGACTGTTTTATGAGCCTTCCACAAGGTGAAGACTCATATGATCTCTAAGTCCACAGTTGGCGTGGCCTGGTTGATAATCCCAAGAGGGATTTTCTTGGAGGAACTGCCTGAGCTTCCACTGGGTTTTTGTTGCTCATAGCATCCACCTCGTCAGAACTGAGAGTGATGTAGAGGTCATGTCAGGTGAGGTAATAGGATTGAGTGAGGTATTTGAATTCTTTTGACGTAGGTGTCTGGATCAAAGGAGACATTTCCTAGCCTCTTTTTGATTTGTGAGAAGTCAGATAGGGGAAAGGGAACATGGACACGGACAATGCCCTCTGCCCCAGCTACCTCGCGTAATAGCATCAGGGGTGCAGGTGGTGGTGGGTATTGGGATCGATAAGAGTGGTCTCAGGACCAAGTATGTGGTGGAGAAGGAGGGTTCAGCTGAGTAGGTGAGGCTTGACCGCCAGATGGTGGTGGAACAGAGCCATGGGGAGAAGGAGAGTGGGAAGAGGAGGTAGGCGGGGCAGAGGAGGAGGAAGGGTTGTATGGGGGTGTGTGTGCAAGTGGGGGATGGACATGGTCTGATGGGTCAAAAGAGGAAGCATCTGGGAGGGAGCTTGGGTCTTGGGTAGGGAGTGGGTTTCTCATGGGCTAGAAGGATGTGAGAAGAGGAGCAAGTCAGAGAGAAGCATGAGAACAGAGAGAAAAGAAAGCCTGGACGTAGGGGACCTCAGGCCATTTGCCGCTGTGCTGGCAGAAGTTATAAGGTCATGAAGGATGTTGAAATTGAAGGTGTCATTAGGAACCATTTTCTTGATTACAGAAAGAGTAAGCGTCATGGTGGCTTGATATCAGGTTGTAACCCTAGCACCTTAAGATTGTGCAGGAGACAACCCAAGGGTGTGGAGTGAGGTGATTTAGACGGTGAGGTTCCCATGAGAATTTCAGGCTGGAGAGTTAGGGTGAGGATCAGGAAGCCTCTGAGGAGAAGGGCAAAGAGAGGAGCATCCTCATCTCTCTTCCAGACCCGTGAGAGAAGAGAAAGGAATTGCGCTGATGGGGTGTCTCCTGAGAGCAGCAATCCTGGGCCACGGGCTGAGAAGAGTCCATCTGGCCTAGTGCTAGGGCTTAGATTTGACAGCACAGAGGACCTGAGAGAGGGAGGCATGCCCAAACACTCACCCTGAGATTGTTGACCGGTGTGTGGTTGTAAAAGTCAGCAACGGCAATGGATGAGGGCCCCTGGGTGGGTGTTTGGCGGGCAGATTCAGGAGGGACAGCCGGGAAAGCAGATCAACCCGAAAGCTGTGGATCATCGTGGTTCCTGGCAAAGTCCCTCCTGGGTTTCGGCACCATAAATGTGAGATGGAATGAGCCCGGAACACAAACACCTATGTGTAAGGCTTTATTGGAGGTTGGAAGGAAAAAGAGAGAGGTATTGCCGGGGGAAGGATTTTTATACTGGTTGAAGAGGAGGGAGGGGTTGAGATTAGTGGAGGTAGGTGATAGGTTGACTAGGGATGACTTGCCAGTAGGGAGAGAGGAAGTTCCAGTAGGAATAAAAGTTCTGGTAGGGAGAGCAAAAAAGTGGTAAGCAGCCATTTTATTATGTATTTGGCTGAGGGATTCTATCAGTAGTTACAGTGCAAAAGCTCCCCTGACTGACCAGTCCCAGTAACCCCTTACCATACCGACAAACAGCATGCACCCTCCACTCAGACACTTCTCAGCCAGCAGTCACAGAGGGCGAGTTGGATTTTACCATGGTGTGAACCATATCTTCCAAGTTCAGTCATGGCCAGTGAAGCAAAACCAGAAGGAACCCGAATCTGTAAAATGTGGGCGAACCAGGACAGTAATAGCAACGGGAAAAATTTGGGTCAATGCTCCTGCTAGAAAATGCTCCTTCTTAGAAAACAAGAACATAGCAACTGAATTTTGTGATTTAGAGTTGAAAGCTATGGTGCCCAGCTCAAAAATAGCAGTCAACTAAGCAGCTCTGTGGCTTGCTCTCCATATTTCTGACTTCCAGACAATAGAAACTAGAAAGGAGAGGCAGACCACTTCTGAGTGGTTTTTGTTATTTGCTTAGCATTTTTCAAGCTGAATGAACAGAAAAAAAAAGTCAAGCCTCAAGAGGCATATTGAAGGATTCTATGGGAAAACTTCAATCTTTTCTCCGTGGATAAGAATGTTGTTTATTGGTCCAGTGGTGAGAATTTTTGTTTTTTACATTGAGATGTAATCCATACTGAAGGCTATGCTCTTTGATCTTCATCAGTAAATGTTTTAAGTCCTCTTCACTTTCAGCAAGCAAGGTTGTATCATCTGCATATCGCAGGTTGTTAATGAGTCTTCCTCCAATCCTGATGCCACGTTTTCCTTCATATAACCCAGCATCTTGGATTATTTGCTCAGCATACAGGTTGAATAAGTATGGTGAAAGAATACAACCTTGTCACACACCTTTTTAAATTTTAAACTATTCAGTGTTCCCATGTTTTGTTCCAACAGCTGCTTCTTGGTCCAGGTACAGATTCCTCATGAGCACAATTAAGTGCTCTTGGAATACTCATACTTCACAATGTTGTCCATAGCTTTTCATGATCCACACAATCGAAAGCCTTTGCATAGTTAATAAAGCACAGGTAAACATCTTTCTGATATTCTCTGCTTTCAACCAAGATCCATCAGACATCAGCAATGATATCCCTTGTTCCACGGCCTCTTTTTCTTCTGAATTTGCCAAGGTAGTAGGAAAGGCCTTGAAAACTGATACAGTGCTGCAGGAGTGTACTCATCATCTATGCTTAGAAATCTGGAAAACAGTTACCTGGCCAACCGATTGTAACAGATCTACATTTGTGCCCATTTCAAAAAACAAGGTGACCCAACAAAATGTAGAAATCATGAAATAATATCATTAATATCAACATACAAGTAAAATTTTGCTGAAGATAATTCAAAAATGGTTGTAGCAGCACACTGACAGGGAGCTGCCAGAAATTCAAGCCAGATTCAGAAGAGGATGTGTAACAAGGGATACGGTTACTGAAGTCAGCTGAATCTTGGCTGAAAGCAGAGAACACCAGAAAGTTGTTTACTTGTGCTTTATTGACTGTGCAAACTGTGGATCATAAAAACCTACGGGTAACATCGCAGAAAATGGGTATTCTAAACTACTTAATTGTGTACAAGAGGAACCTGTGTACAGATCAAGAGGCAGTTGTTTGAACAGAACAAGGGGATACCGAATGGTTAAAAATCAGGAAAGATATGCAACAGGGTTGTATCCTTCATCAAATTGGATTTTATGAAGAATGCGGCATCAGGATTGGAGTAAGGTTTATTAGCAATCTGTGACACAACCTTGCTTGCTAGAAGCAAAGAGGACTTGAAATACTTAACTGATGAAGATAAATTGCACCTCAATGAAAAAAAAACCCAAAATCCTCACAACTACATCAGTAAATAGCATCATGATAAACAGAGAAAAGATTGAAGTTGTCAAAGATTTCATTTTACTTGTATCCCACAATCAAATCATGGAAGCAGCAGTCAATAAATCAAATGACATTTTGCATTAGGCAAATATGCTGCAAAGACCTCTATAAATATTATTAAAGAGGTCCACAACATGGGTGAACCTTAAGGATATTATGCTGAGTGAAATTAGTCAATCACAAAGGACAAATATTGCATGAGACCACTGCTGTAAAAATCCAGTTGTAAAAGGTTTTCTTGATAAAAGAAACATTCTATGATGGGTGGAGGAGGCAATTATTCATGGGCAAGAGTATAAACACATGTTAACATGGGTGAAGGGCCAGGCAATATACAAGAGGGAAATTGGCAGACGAAAAGATGAAGGTAGTGGGAGACATGGAGGAATGTAAGACTTAAAGTGAACAGAGCAAAATACTGTTTACTTATGTTACATGTAGTGGGTTGCAATCACTGTAATGAAGCAAAGTGTATAATTTGTTAAACGTAAAACTGATGATCTGCTCTTAAACCTTTACTCAATTCATGATAAAGTTAGGGGGAAAAAAAGCAAGGAAGTCACTTTGAGGACTAAGATGCACAGGACCCAAGTCATGGTATTTACAATCGCCTCATGTGCGTGTGAAAGTTGAACAGTAAATATGGGCACCTATAGAAGAATTGATGCATTTGAGTTATGGTGCTGGAGAAGAATATTAAAAGTACCATGAAAACTGCCAGAAGAACAAACAAATCTGTGTTGGAGGCAGTACAGCCAGAAGGCTCCTTAGAAGTGATGAGGACTTAATCTCACAAACTTTGGGCATGTTGTCAGGAGGTCCAGTCCCTGGAAAGGACATCTCGCTTGGTAAAGTGGAGGGTTAGCAAAAAAGAGGGAAACCCCCAACAAGATGGCTTGACACAGTGACAGCAACAGTGGGCTCAAACATAATTGTGAGGATAGTCAAGACATGGTAGTGTTGTGTTCTGTTGTGCATAAGGGTCTCTATGTGCATAAGTGTCAGAACGGATTCAGTGACACTTAACTAAAAGGAACAATGGTTAAGATGAGAGCTTAGTTTTAATGTCAAGATTAAGTCAAGTACAAAAAATAATATGGATGCTTTCCAACAGCACTAATTAGATTCATCTTAATACACACAGTAAGAACATTCCTTAGAGATGAACGTATGTTGAATTGCTTGCATTCGTCTGGCTTTATACTATAAACAATTCAGGAGTTAATGAGTCACACTATTGACACACTTACTTAACACTCATACTTAATATTTTTGCTACTACATTAGACTCATTCTAATTAGCTCTAACTCACAGTGAGGGCATGCTTTAGAGGTGAATAAGTATTGATGGATTTATGTTCATCTTATTTCACTGATGCTCAGCTAATAGAGTCTAAAGATATGACTTTGTTCCCAACATGACCTGAAATTGGACAGTCTTTGATCTTTATCCTGACTCTTCCTCCTTACCTACATTATGACCCCAAGCATCTTCATAGGTCCCAACACTGACTCTAATCCTGATCTTAAACAATTTCTGATCTTGAAACTGACCATCTTCTGGCTATCCTAAACCTGATCATTGTCTTGACCATCTCACCCTATGAAATTCACCTTAGTGTTGATCTAGAATGTGATTTCTTTTGTTGTTGTTGTTGTTGGTAAGTGCCATCGAGTCAGTTTTGACTCATAGCAATCCTGGATAGGGTTTCCGAGGAGCGGCTGGTGAGTTCAAACTGTTGATATTGCAGTTCAAACCAACCTTTAGGTCTAGTGCTTATCCTCCAGCGCTATACCTCTAAGGAATGTTCTTAATGTGGTATTAGGATGAATCTAACTAGTGCTATGGGAAAGCACTACATAATATTACAAGTAAGCTCAGTCTCCAACCTCCTCAAAAGTAAAACCTGATACAGCTATATAGTTCATGAATGCAACCACATTAATCTTAAAGGGATAGTCTTCCTGAGAAGTAGGAATTAGTATGAATTTCTGTAGAAATGTAAAATTCCTGAGTTTGTTGATAATGCAACAAACTGAGTCCCAAATGGTTTCCTCAATATAGCTTCTTGAAACAAACCAAGATAAAAATAAACATAGCAAGACACATTCATACTGTAGATATGAGAGGACTTCAAAAAGTTTGTGGAAAATTATCTTTTCATTTCATTTTCCCATGAATTTTTTGAAGTCCCTTCATGGTAATAATCTGGATAAAGCTAAGCAGTACTCATCTGTCGGTTTGTCATGCTGTGGTGGCTTGCGTGTTGCTGTGATTCTGGTAACTGTGCCACCGGTATTTGAAATACCAGCAGGATCACCCGTGGTGGACAGGTTTCAGCTGAGCAGTGACAGGTTTCAAGACTAAGACAGATTAGGAATGAGAGACAGACTACTTTTGAATATTTCTCATTGAAAACCTATGAATAGTAATGGAATACTGTGTGGTGCTGTGGATTAATGCACCAGACTGCAAAGCTGTTTGAACTGCAGGTTGACAGTTCAAGCTCACCAGTCGCTTCTTGGAAACCCTATATAGGGTTGCTATGGTCAGAACTCGACTGTCAGATAGCACCAGAATATTAAATATTGAAACATGATGAAGGGCACCAAAATATTATCTGGTACAGTGCCAGAAGATGAGACCTCAGGTTGGAAGGCAGTCAAAATGTGACTGGGGAAGAGCTGCCTCCTCAAAGTAGACTAGACAGTGATGACACGAATGGAGTAAAGCCTTTGAAACAGCCATTTGCTGATGGGGCAAAACTCAAAAGGAAGACAGAGAAATGCTATAAAGATCCATTAATAATCAGAACATGGAATGTATGAAGTATGAATCTAGGAAAATTGGAAATTGTCAAAATGAAACAGAATGCATAAAACATTAATATCCTAGGCATTAGTGAGCTGAAATGGACCGGTACTGGCCATTTTGAATCTGACAATCATATGGTTTACTGTGCCGGCAATGACAAATTGAAGAGGAATGGCGTCACATTCATCATCAAAAAGAACTTATCAAGATCTGTCTTGAAGTACAAAGCTGTCTGCTAGGGTAATATCCATATACCCACAAGGAATAGTTATTCAAATATATGCACTAACTATTAAAGCCAATGATGAAATTTTTTAAAGAATTCTACTAACTTGCTGAAAATGAAGAGGACTTAAAATATTTACTGAAGATCAAAGAGCACAGTCTTTGGTATGAATTGAATCTCAATGTAAAGTAAACAAAAATCCTCACCACTGGACCAATAAACAACATTCTTATCAATAACGGAGAAACTGAAGTTGTCAAGGATTTCATTCTTTTTGGATCAACCATCAACACTCATGGAGGCAGCAGTCAAGAAATCAAAGGATGTATTGCATTAGGCAAATCTGCTGCATAAGACCCTTTAAAAAAATATTTCTATATTTATATTTTATTGACTGGTTTGGATAAATCAATATTTTCCATATTGTAGTAATTTCCCCAAAGAATTTTTCCCAATAGCTATGTCTATTTTGATCTTCAAATATGATTTAAGGATGATGGTGGTGTTGAATGCCATCCAGTTAGTTCCAACTTATAGTGATCCTGTATAGGGTTTCAGAGGAGTGGCTTGTGGGTTTGAACCCCTGACCTTGTGGTTAAGCCCCAATTTTTTGCTCTGTGTGGCAACAATTTTATGATATCATGGCTTCCCATTTTCTCTTAGGTAAGGGGACATAGTGCTGCAAAAGTCAAAGTAGCTGGTTTAATTTTCTTTAGCAATCTGTTTTTATCCATCCTGCTTAGATCTGTAAGTCACAGTTTAGAATGTGTTAAGAAAAAGGGCCCTGTGCACAAGACCTTTTTAAAATGTTAAAGAGCAAAGATGTCAGTTTGAGGACTAAGGTGCGCCTGACCCAAGCCATGGTATTTTCAATAACCTCATATGCATGAGAAAGCTGGACAGTGAATAAGGAAGTCCGTAGAAGAATTGATTGTTTTGAGTTATGGTGTTGGAGGAGAATATTGAAAGTGCCATGGGCTGCCAAAAGAACTAACAGATCTGTGTTGGGAGAAGTGCAGCCATAGTGCTCATTGGAGGCCAGGATGGTCAAACTTCATCTCTCATACTTCAGACATATTGTCAGTTGCTGGAGAAGGATATCATGTTTGGTAAAGTGTTTAGTAAGGTCAGAGAAAAAGAGGAAGACCCCCCAGCAAGATGGATTGGCAAAGTGGCAGCATCAATGTGCTCAAGCGTGGCAACAATAGTGAGGTTGGCCCAGGATCGGGCAGTGTTTCGTTCTGCTGTGCATAAGGTCACTATGAGTTGGTACTGACTCGATGACACCTAACAACAACAACCAAGTTCTTCAGTCTGAGATTGAGTAAACATGCGATTTTGATAATTAAGATTGGAATACAAAAGCTGGAAATGAAGAGGAAGGATAAATAGTTGGAAAATATGGCCTTGGTGACAAGCTATGCTAGAGATCATGTGATAGAATTTTCTAAGACCAATGATTTCTTCATTGCAAATACCTTTTTAAAACAACATAAAAGGTGAGTATACACATGGATCTCACTAGATGGAATCCACAGAAATCAAACTGACTACATCTGGAAGGAGACAGGGGAACAGCTCCTTATCATCAGCCAAGGTAAGGCCGGGGAAGACTGTGGAACTGACCATTAGTTGCTCATCTATAAGTTCATGCCAAAGCTGAAGACAATGAAAACAAGATCACAAGAGCCAAAATATGACTTGGAACACATCCTACTTGAATTTAGACATCATCTAAAGAAGAGATTTGATGCAATAGACACTAAAGACCGAAGACCAGAAGAGTTGTGGGATGACATCAAGAACATTATACAGGAAGAAAGCAAAAGGTCATTAAGAAGATAAGAAAGATAATTTTGAAAGAAAAACCAGTAGGAAAAAGCAAAAGCAAAAATGACAGTCTGGCTATTACAAGAACAAGCAAGCTGTTCGCCGGGGAGCCATCAAGGCAAGCAATCAAGTCCCTTCAGGACAAACCCCTCTCCAAAACTCAAATTCAAAGGGTACACATGAGCAAGCATGTAAACTTGCTGGCCACCATGTTGGTCTACATGTGAGTGGAAGTGGGGAAAAGGCAGCAGTGAAAATATGAGCTGAGTTTGACCACGTTCCATACACTCCTGTCGATCTGAAGAGAGAAAGAAGAGGAAATGCTGGTTGGTCCTAAGTTTGGGGAGACTTGGGAACTCCTGAGCCCAGGGACACTGACCTAGCCATGGAGGGCTAGAGCTGAGAGTGAAGTGTCCAGCTGATATGAAGTGGGGAGAGATGCACAAGAATGTCCAAACATGCATAGTATCCATTTGACCTAGCTTTGATGGCTTGATGATCAGAACTCAACTAGAGGAAGATAAAGAAATTTGATAAAGGAAGCAAGTGTAAATTGCTACAATTTGATGAACTTGACTTACACTTAATGGATGTAGTAATTCAAAATATCAATCTATCAAAACAAAAAACAAAAGCCACACTCAAAAGGGGGAAGGAATCTTTACATCAAGGATCAAATCTATCCCTCTGTACACAGGGTTGATAGGGATGGGCACTTAGACACTGGCTATCTAAAATGGGAGGTTGGGTGAGGAGGCTATAAAGGCACTAAGTGGCTGGCATAAAAGTTTTCAAGGGGGAGTTTAGTTTCAGAGTGTGTGTGGGTAGAATCCCTACTGAATAGTTTTCATCTTGTCTAGATGGGTCTGGTGAAAGGATATGGGGATAGGATTCATTTCATCCAATAGTAATTGTTATCATGACTAATAGCGACTGTCACAACTGTAAAGGTAGAAGTTGTGTAACAAAAAGGAGGGAGTAGTTAATCTTACAGTCCGGGAACAGACCCCTAGGCCCATCAAGGGAGAAGAGCATGAGTGGAACGTGGGACCCTCCTATCCAGAGAAGCAGTGCCACCAGAGATGGAGGCAGAGATGATGGGATGGAGAGAGAGAGCAGCTGAGGACTCTGGACTCATGGAAAGAGAAAGGCTTTGTACTGGAGCCAGGATGCAGGCTTGCAGAATGTGCCCTTTGGTTGTTTACATGATTATATATTCCTGCATGTTTTTGTATACATAAAAAAAAAATTATAGAAGCAAATACTGTTAAGCGATGATGCATGGAGGAGGGGATTGTAATTATTGCAATGAAACAAAATGCGATAGGGTGAGTGCAAAAACTAATGTTCTCCATGTAAACTATCACTCAATTCATGATAAAAGCTCTAAAACAAAAACAAAACAAAACAAAAAGAAGGTAAGATGGATATTAGAAGAGACTGAAATTTGCTATCCAGCATAGAGATACTAAAGCAAAATGGAAGAAATAAGGAGGGAAAGAGCTGAATAAAAAATTACAAGGGTCAGCTTGAGAAGACAAAGTCAAATATTATAACGAAATGTGCAAAATCCTGGAGTTAGAAAACTAAAAGGGGAAGAACATCCTCAACATTTCTAAAGCTGAGGGAACTGAAGAAAAAAAATCTAAGCTTCAATTTGCGATACTGAAGAATTCTAAGTGTAAAATATTGAATGATGCAGAAAACATCAAAAGATGATGGAATACACAGAGTGACTGTACCAAAAAGAAATGGTCCATGTCTAACCAAACGGAGTAAAAAAGAAATGGCCCGTGTCTAACCATTTCAAGAGGTAGCATTATGACCAAGAGCCAATGATCCTGAAGGAAGAAGACACTGGCAAAAAACAAGGCTCTGGGAATTGATGGAATACAAATGGAAATCTTTCAACAAACTGATGCAGCACTGGAGGGACTCACTTGTCTATGCTACGAAATTTGGAAGACAGCTACCTGGTCAACAGATGGGCAGAAATTCGTATTTGTGCCCATTCCAGAGAAGTAACCCAAAGAAATGTGGAAATCATTGGACAATATCATTAATATCGCATATAAGTAAAATTTTGCTAAAGATAATTTTAAAACGGCTGACTGCCAGAGGTTCAAGCCAGATTCAGAAGAGGATGTAGAACAAGGGATATAATTGCTGATTTCACATGGATCTTTACTGTTTACCTGGGCTTTACTGACTATGCAAAGGCTTTCAATTGTGTGGATTGTGACAAGCTGTGGACAACATTATGAAGAATGAGTATTCCAGAACACTTACTTGTGTTATGAGGAACCTGTACATGAACCAAGAGGCAGTTGTTTAAAGAGAACAAGGGAACACTGAATAGTTTAAAATTAGGAAAGGTGTGCACCAAGCTTGTATTCTTTCACCATACTTATTCAATTTGTATGCTGAGCATATAACATGAGAAGCTAGATTATAAGAACGTGACATCAGGATTGTAGGAACACTCTTAGCCTGCGATATGCAAATGAATCACTTTGCTTGCTGAAAGCCAAGAGGACTTAAAATGCTGTTGAAGATCAAAAACCACAGCCTTTGGTATGGGTTGCACCTCAATGTAAGAAAACAAAAATCTCACCACTGGACCAATAAATAATACCAAGATAAATGTAGAAAAGATTGAAGTTGTCAGACTTCATTTTGGTAGGGACAGACAACCATCAACACTCATGGAAGGAGCAGTCAATAAATCAAATAACATGTTGCATTGAGCAAATCTACACAAGATCTCTTTAAAGTGGTCAAGAGTAATGATGTCAGTTTGAGGTAATGATGTCAGTTTGCCTGACCCAAGCATGGTATTTTCAGTAACTTCAAATGCAAATGAAAGTTGAACAGTGAACAAGAAAGACCATAGAATTGATGCATTTCTGTTATGATGTTGGAGAATATGGAAAGTACCATGGACTGCCAAAAGAATAAACCAATCTGTGTTGGAGGAAGTACAGCCAGCATGCTCCTTGGAAACCAGTATGGCCAGAGTTCATCTCTCATAATTGGACATATTATCAGGAGGAACTTGTCCCTGGAGAAGGACATCATGCTTGTTCAAGTGGAGGGTCAGAGGAAAGAGGAAGATTTCCCCCACAACATGATGGATTGGCACAGTGGCAACAGCAATCGGCTGAAGCATAGCAACACTTGTGAGATTGGCGCAGTTTCTGTTGTGCATAGGGTCAATGTGAGTCAGTACCAAATTAATGGTTCTGCTGTGCATAAGGTTGCTAGGAGTCGGCACTGACTCGATTGCACCCAACAACAACAACAAAGCAGTACTAGTGAAACAAATTTGTATTAGTGCAGCAAACTTATTCCCAGATATTCTACTTAATAGTGGCTGCTTCTACAATTTTTCAAACCTAACTGCAAATTTACAAGTAAAAGATGAATAAGGTGACTGGGACCTTCTAAAAATTAAGCATACAAACATATCAAAAGACTTTTCTGAAAGAGTGAACAGAGAACCTATAGACTGAGAAATTTTTTTTTCATCAGTGTATCTGACAAAGGACTAATCTACTATAGGATGGCAAGAGCAACTTGCCTGAAGGGCCAGGTTAACCACCACAGGGACCTGGTACAACACTGGGCAGCTGAGAAGGAAGCGCTCAGTAGGAAACTGAACTGAAGTTAGGATAAAGGCAGGAGAAAACTGCTTAAAGGAGCCTCACTGATCCCTGGAGACTTCCTCCAAATCAAAACCCCCCAGTTGCCGCCAAGTCAACACCAGCACCTGTATGTCAGAGGCGACCTGTGCTCCAGAGAGTTTTTACTGGCTGGTGTTTCAGAAGTAGATTCCAGGCCTTTCTTTTGAAGCACTGCTGGGTGAACTCAAACCACCAACCTTTCAGTTAGCAACAGAGTCCAGAGACTCTGAGCAAAGCTTCCAGCAGACTGCTCTAACCCCCCTTGCAGCGTGTCTTACTATCTTAGGCCTCACAGATGGAGGTAACTTCTCTGGAAGGAGTAGTAGCATACACAAGGGGCTTTCCAGTTTCAAGGCCCCACAACCTTCTGAAAAGGCTTCTGGGGTACAGGAAGGATGGGGCCATCCCTCCAGCCCTCTGATTCCCAACGGTGTCTTCTGGGAAGCAGGAATCTACATCAGTCAGGATCCTTAACTCTCAGGTCAAATTCTGGGCTCCATAAACCAGTCTCTAGTTGCCTAGATAGTAGATATGTATTCACTTGGGTGAAGGAAAAGGCAATACACAATAACATCAGTACAACACAACCAAGGCAAAGGAAAACACTGGGCACGCAATGTTACACACACAATTCTGCAATAATAATAAACAATTTATGAGTGGATACATAGGTGGATATGTAAGCTGAACAGGTGTATACAGAATACCCAGGAGCACATACAGATTTGGCCGAAGTTATTTCAACACATGTATCTGCATGTGCTATAAGTATATCTAGATATATAACAAAGTTTTGAAAACTTATTAGCCAGAACCAAATTACCTTGAGGGACTGAGTCACTGGGCTTGAGGGCTTAGGACCACAGTTTCAGAGGACATTTAGGTCAATGATATAACACAGTCTATCATGATAATGTTCTACATCCTATTTTGGTAAGTAGTTGCTGGGGCCTTAATTTTGCAATCTGCTGTCTTAAGATACAGCTATTGGTCTTGTCCTGTGTGGAGGGAAGAGGAGGGAAGAAAATCAAAGACTGAAGGAAACAATGAATCCAGTCTGCACTAGCCTGAGATCAGCTACCATTACTGACCTCTCTGATCAGGATCACAATAGAAGGTATTGGACAGAGTGGGAGAAAAATGCAGAACAAAATTTAAAATCACAAACAAGACCGATTTACTGATCCAACACAGCCTGGTGCAACCCATGACACTATGATCCTTAGACTGTGTTCAAACCTGGACTTGAACCCACTCCCAGAGATCTCCTTTCAAACAATAAATAGGTAGACTGACACAGTGACAACAAACAGAGCAACAATTGCGAGGATGGCACAGGACTGGGCAGTGTTTCTGCTATAGTGTAGCTCTGAATTGGAGCTGACTCCATGGTACCTAACAAAGTGAGCAACACCTCTGCTGAGGAAACGTGGTTCTCAGAGCCAACTTTATGAAAACCAAAGGGCAACATTTGCCCAAACATGAAGTTCAGAAGGCAGGAAACGGCAGCAAAGAGATGTAACTAGAAACAGGGACCCAGGGAGGAACTGGGAGAGTGTTATTACATTTAAGCGATTGCAGCTAATGTCATGAAACAATCAAATCTGTATGAATTGTTGGATGGAAAACTAATATGCACTGTAAACTTTTACCCAAACCACCACAAAAAGCTAAAAGTTATCTTCTTACTGCTACAGCAAACTGAGATGAATGTAAATGGCAACACACATTCACCTCAAATCACATTCTTACTGTGAAACAGAACAAATTTAGATGATGTCCTCATGTGGTACTGTAGAGTAAGTACTGGCCTGCTGACCAAAAGGTTGGTGGTACAAATTTGTTCCATCGACTCCTTGGAAACCCTATTTGCAGGGTCACTGTGAGTTGGAACTGACTAGAGGGCACTTAACAAGTGTCAAATTTGAGGATCAAAACAAATTCAGGGGTCTTGGTGTGGTGTTTTAGGATAACAGCAAGGTCTGCAGTTCAAACCCACCAGTTGCTCCTTGGAAACACTATACAGGGTCCAACTTGATGGCACTTAATGATGCTACTAAAAGAAACTGGTATTAATACAAAAACAAAAAAAAAAAACCACCCAAACCAAACAAACTGGAGTCCGAGAGCCAGGGAAGCAATGAGGTGCTTGGGAGGAGGTAGGTTTCATACACCTCAGGCAAGACTGAGCAGACAGGCCTGAGCAGAGTGGTGGAAGCCAGTGCTTATTTAATGAGAAGCTACCATGCACTGATGAAGCAAACAAGAGGGTGGCAGGTTCTGCAAAGTCGGTGGTGGCTGTGGTAGTATTTTCACTGACATTTTGTATCTCAAGTATTTGAAAGAAAAATGGATGTAACTTTAGGACGTTGATTTGCAAGGTCAGCATTGGACACAACTATCCATTCTTGTAAGCCTCCAAGATACAAATGTGGCAGCTCAAAAGCTTGCCCCAAGAAGCACTGTTTTAAAATGGTAGATGGAGCAGCCAGTGTGGTGGGCCAAAAATCTGTCTAGAAGGTAATTCTTTAATAAGCAGAATTAAGAATACTGTTGGGAGAGCCATCAATGTTGCTTTGATAAATTGAAAAACAAGAACATTAGACACCAAATATTTTGACATGTGAGGAGGAGACATGGCCCCATTTATTGAGTTTCTGAAGACCATACAAGATGAAACAGTTGTCATAATGTGAACATATGATGGAGCAACCAAACTCAATTATGTGGTGTGGTGGCTCATTTCTGAGTTGAGGAATACATTACTACTAATCTTGGTTTTAGAGATAACTGGGTCTTCGGTGGTGAGAAAGGCATTAAGACAAAAAGCCCTTTTGAACTGTCCATAAAAACCATAAGGGCACATGTATAAAGGCTGGCCAGAAGTCAGAAATGGAAGGATGCAGCCCCCAGAAACAAGAGTAAAGGAACTGTGGGGACAACGGTAGGACATGCCCTTTCATTACCAGTGAGAGAGCTGTCACCAAGGAAACGTGTACATATTTGAAGTGCATGCAGCCATCTCATCGTGTGCATGAGCATTCTCTTTTGATGTCAAGATTACTTACTGCTAAAGTAAATAGGTATCTCTGTAAATAGTCACCATAATTTGTACATTTCCCTAATACGTAATCTTTAGGTGGCTGTGGTAATACCTTTTAATTCTAAAAGTATACAACAGATAGCTAAACAGATTGTGAAAAATATATTTATATATATACCGGTTGCTGAGAAAATCTGTCATGGAAGAATATGGATTTGAGGGAGGAAAGCTATTTCCTTTTATACGTGTATGTTGTTAAGTGCCATGGAATCTTTGAAATGAACAAGCTGGTGCGTCCTAAGTGCCATGTTGCTGTATGATCTTGACAATCCCCACGAGCCTCTTTTCTTAGTCTTTCCTACCCCACATCTCTAGAAACCTAGAAATGTTTGATAGGAAAAACTTAACACACACAAACACAAATTTTAATGGACATATTAAAAGTACATTTATCAATGGAGATGACCTTCAGAAGTAGAGCTTGCTGGGTAGTTTGTTGGCAATGTGAATAACTTTGTACTAGCTGCTCACAGTAGAGACAACTCCACAGAACTGGGAAATAAGGCCAGGGTCCCCCAACCTGATTAGGGCATTCAGGACAGCTGAGTTAGTCTGTTTAGTGCACTACTGGCACATACCTACCTTATTTGTTAATGGTGTTGATCCTATGATTCTGAAAGGGGGCATGCTTGAATATCATATATTTTTTTGTATAAACCAAGAAATTAATTATGCATTTATTTCATGTAACTCCATAACAACTTTTTATTGTTGCTATACTGGCATATTTAGAAGGGTCCTAAATACTAGAGGACTGAAAATAACTTTAAAAAAAAAAATAAGTTTATTTGACTCAAAATGGCCTTATACCAAATCTTACATAAAATACAGAAGACCTAACTTTCTTGTTAACTTCATATGTTCACTAAAAAATTAAAGTTTGTGTGTGTGTTTATGGGCATTAAATATTATCTATGAAGTTACCTTAAACTGGAATCTAAACAGATTTAATGATCCGTATTCAACATAAGGCAACACTTAAAATTTTGAATCTAAAATTTAGGTGTCTTGTGCACAAAAACTAAAAGCAGTATTGGTTACTTTGCTGTAAACCAAGTTGGAAATGATTCTGATATTACTGAAATATTAATGAGCTTTGAGGTACTTTTTCTTCCCTCAAAATGACTGTAATATGCACCTTACACATTTAAACAGTTGTTGTAAACGTTTCAGATTTCTGGTGCTTATATGCAAAATTACAATCAGCACGTACATTTTGACATTTAAAACATTTCCCTCAATTCTGCAAATGAAAAAAAAACCCAACAATTACAGTTTCAGGGATTATGAAAAAAAAAAAAGCTTAAGTTTAAGAAATTCTTCTAAAAAATAGACCCTTACTGCTTGGAGCAAACCAACATTTTGTCAAATGTACATACTTGGGGTAAAATCGAAATAGGAATAAGGAAAAGGTGTCAGACTAGTGAAAAGAGTCAGATTCAACATCATTTCAAAGTGTCATGCTTTAGTGAAAAGACAAGGGTTAGTTCAAAGTCAATCTTAAAATTAGAGTGAAATGTGGTAATCAGAATGATGAAGGTCAGGAATAGCAGGATTAGGGCCAGTTGTGTGTGTTGGGGGGAGGGATGGGGGGGGGTTGGGCTCAAGGTCATCCTAAGGTCACACAGGTCAATCAATACCAAGCTCATGTTTTAGAGCCAATGCCATTTCATTGTCATGTTCAAGCTCAGGACCGGGGAACACAGAGGTACACTTTCCTGGTTTGTAGGTGATCATCACACAAACTATAGCCCAGTGACTGGGCCCCCAAGCTGGAGAGGGCTCTGCTCCCTAGGCTTTCAGATGGGTTTTAACTGTAAAGCTATTAGCCTTACAAACCCATCAGAAGCAGTTCCATTCAGTCCTATACGGTTGCCTGAGAGTCAGAATTGACACAATGGCAGTGGGCTTTTGGTGCCAAATGGTCCTCTTTTATAAAACACCCAATCCAGAATTATGTGACATATAAACATTATCAATTAGGTCAATCAAAACACATCCCCCTGCCCGCAGAGACTAAGTTATACCAATAGATTGTATGTGGCCCAGGGGTCATTACTTGTGACTGTTCCTGTACAAGATCAATACATTCTTCATTCAGGGTCTCTTCTGCTCTCAATACTGTGATTCAAAATCAAGTTAGGGACAGGTCTGTGGGGTGGGGGGAAGGAGACCTCTTTAGTTTGAAAAAGCATCAGCTGTGATTAGCTAATATGGTCTCCATTGAGCTAAGTAAGAGTCAGGAAGAAGGAAAAAAAAAGACAGGGTAAAAGCAGATGATCTTTGTTCTTGTTAATTTTTATTGGCATCATGTTCATCTCTTTACAGAAGAACTCAGCCCACACCCTAGAATGTAAGACCTCTGGAGAAAAGGGAAGTGCTCCACGAAGCAAGCTACAATTCAGGGGCAGATCCTAGGGAGGGAGCAGACTGCCAGGGTTCCATACCAAAGAAAACAGTTTAAGTAATGATGGGCCATACTGGCAAGGTGGGTGGGAAAAAAAAAGAG
The DNA here is from genome assembly GCF_000296735.1 of Chrysochloris asiatica. Classification (NCBI taxonomy): domain Eukaryota; kingdom Metazoa; phylum Chordata; class Mammalia; order Afrosoricida; family Chrysochloridae; genus Chrysochloris; species Chrysochloris asiatica. The sequence goes on from NW_006408660.1 coordinate 6,642,300, forward strand.
AAAAAGGTTTGCTAACCTAGGGATACCACAATCCCGAAAGGAGCGCCTTCTAGAACAAAGGTAAAATCACTAGGACAGATCTTTTAGGATTTTACTTTCCCTCTTACAGCAGGATGTTGATCTAACCAGGGGAGTTTTGAAGTGTGGAGCAGGGGGCAAAAAAAGGGGGGGAAAAAAAAGATTTTTAATATTTGAAACAAGAGCCATTTTCTCCATTGCAAATATCACTGTATTATGCAAATCAACCTTTTAGAAAATTTAGACACAGAAGGGAACAAGACAGTTTCCCCCTAGAGAGATGAAAAGCTTTTTGGCTCTTAGTCTTTGATAAAAGGCGTACATAATTCTTGTGCCTACTGTACAGAATACTGCCTCTAGCTGGATTTTTGAATTCTGAGTTGCAAACTCTCTGCAATCCAGACAGGGTAAAACCCTCCCGATTTACACACCTGCAGTACAGGACTTAAACACATAATCCAAGAATTTCTTACACTAATTTATACATTTTTAATTGGTTGCATATATTAACATGTACTATAAGATTCTTTACTAAGAAGCATTACATAATAAATGGATACTGTAAAAAGATCTGATTAGTTAAAAGTAACAAGCATCAACAGATACATACAAAACTCAGTCTCATCAGACTGGGTGTGAGCCTGTAATGAAACCTGGGCACCAGCCTTCCCAAGGAGTAGCCTTCACAAGGAGGGAGGGTGAGGTGGGATAAAAAGACCACAGACATTTAAAAAAATCAGGTAACTAATTAGACACAGATTAACTGTAAACAGCTCGCGCGCACTCTCTCTCTCTCCAGTAGACAAAAAGAATAAGCTTCCAATGCCGACTTCACGCCAGAATCATGTCTACAGCTGGCCTGTCCTGCTGCCACTAACAAGGGCTCGTGTGTTAGGGGGCAGACCCCATGGAGCTGTGTCATAGGCGTGGACTTGAGTTTGTATGCTTGTGTCAGATCTGTGTTGTGTGTGTGGGTGACTGTGTTTGGTGGGGATTCTTTTGGCAGCTGGATATGAGAGATCAATTTATGTTTTGTTTGGAAGAGGCAAGGGGGCTTGTGTTTGAAGGCCTAAGTGTGTTCTTGGTTTGTGAAGGACTCTGTGCTCTATTCTCTCTGCCCCTTCAGCAACTGCAGCTTTCCGCTGAGGCCTTGGCCCGGTCGTTCTTGTCCAATTTGATGGGTTCAGGGAATTCATTGTACAGCTCCACCTCTGTTTCCTGGACAGGAGGAGAGAGAAACGTTGGTTACTCAGGGCTTTAAGGCACAGGAGAACTCTCAGTTCTGGCTCTTTCCTCCTAGGAGTGGCACACTTCTGCCTGGAACTGGGGGACAGAACAGGACCAGGCAGTTAACAGTGGCTCTGGCAGGAGATGTTCACCCCACACAATAAGCAAGAGGAAGACGTATACTGTGGTAACTCCTGGTCAACGTGGAGAGAGACATTCAGTCAGGACAAAACATGACTGATTCTCGGTAAGATCTGGGGCTCTTTTTATATAAATGGAGTCTTTTATGACTAGCTTCTATAACTCAACACATTTCAAGGTCCATATCCATGCTATTGTAGCATATACCAGGACTTTACAAGGGTAAGTCAAAAAGTATTGCTAAGTGTTCCAGTTCACATACACCAGCATTTATTCCAAACAAAACATGTTTAAATCTGTCTCTGTGATCACCTGATGGACACAGAAAAGTTCTCTCAGTGATACACTTGTTTTAGCACACAGGATGATCACAGATGCTTATTAGGAAAATTTGTGCTGAGGAATAATTTTCCATGACCGTGTACCCGCTCATTCGAGGTAGCAATGGCTGGCCTATGAGAACCTCATTGGGAAACCTTACCCCATCCATCCTATAGTACTGATCTTGCCCTTACAAATTTATTTTTGTTCCCTAAATTCAACATTTGATTCAAGTGTCTCGGATGCCAAAACTGCTGTTTTGACGTGACAAACTGAAGAGTGCAGAATTCTTTGAGGAGTGGATGGGGACTAGAGAGCTGGAAACACTGCCTTTAAAAGTCTCTAGACCTAGATGGAGAATATGTTGAGAAACAATACTTTCACATTTTTATATATTTTTTAGTGAAGGTTTCTATGATTTTGTAGTAATACTTCTCTTTGTGGCTAAGTAACATCCCATTCTGTGTACATACAACATTTTGTTTATCCATTTGTTAGTTGTGAACACTTGGGTTGTTTCTACTTTTTGAATACTGTGGATAATGCTGCTGGGAACAAATATTTCTGTGTAAGCAGGACTAACCGAATTGGTTTAAAACGGGTCAGCAATCAACGTCCTAAACAAGGCCCACATATGGTTTGTACAGCAATCAAATCTGTTGCTGTGATATTTTGATCCAGCAGGAAACAAAACAGCTGTGTCCAGTTCAAAGGTGGCTGCTGACAGCACAGCTTTCAATGTGTGCTGCTCATCTAAGTACTGCCATAATGGTGTTCTCGAAAAGTCCTAAAAGTGTCAGGAACAGGAGATTGGGTTACTGGCAAGATCCTATGAGAGGGCTTCAAAAAGTTCATGGAAAAATGGAATTAAATGATAATGGAACCCATCCACATAAAGCCAACTGATCTTTGGCAAAAGGCCAAAATACACTGAATGGGGAGAAGATAGTCTCTTCAACAGATGGTATTGTCAGAACTGGAAATCAATATGCAAAAGACTGAAACAAGACCATATACAAACCAACTGAGCATGGATTAAAGACCTAAATATAAATCCCAGAATTATAAAGGTCATCAATAAAAAAATAGGGACAAATTTTAGGGCTCTAATACAGGGCACGGAGTCCTGGTATGGGGCTGTGGGTTAATGTGCCAGACTGTAAAGCTGTTTGAGAACTGCAAGGTTGGTGGTTCAAGCTCACCAGCGGCACCCTGGAAACCCTATACAGGGTTGCTATGGGTCAGAACTGACTTGACAGCACTTAACAACAACAACAATACAGGGCACACACAGACTACCAAAAATTACACAAAAAACAAAATAGATGATTGGTACATACTAAAAATTAGAAGCTTATGTGCGTCACAAGATTTCACCAAAAGAGTGAAAAGGGAGCCCACAAATGGTAAAAAATCATTTGCAATGACATATCAGAAAGGGACTAATTTCTAAAATCTATAGGAGAAACTACAACACTTCACCAAGAAAGACATTTTAGCAGCCAACAAATATATGAAGAAATGTTCAAAATTATTAGCCATTGTTGTTGTTAAGTATTGTCGAGTCGATTAGAGAGATGCAAATCAAAAAGCAATGAGATATCTCACTCCAGCAATAACAGCGAAGTTCAATAAAGCAGAGGACAATAAATGGTGGTGAGGATGTGGAAAGGCTAGAAAGCTCCTACATTGCTGGTGAGAATGCAAAATGGTCCAGCCACTCTGGAAAACAGTATGGCGCTTCCTTCCAGAATTGGAAAATGCATCAGAAATTTCCCACAAATTTCCTAAAGCCCCCTCAGAGACAGCAGTACACACTAAAAGCAACACTGTCAGTTACCATTTTTGAGAGAGGAACAGCTATTTGTTTCCTACTCAGGTCATCAGGCTATGCAACACGTACATATGACAGCAAACACTGAACAGTTTTAAAACCAGTTGAAGTCCTATGTATATTTCTGTGTGGTTATAAATATTTTTTGAAAGGTAGGAAATTTTAAAAAATTGTGGTTTGGGTAAAACTTTACAGAACAAAGGTAAATTAAAAAAATTTTTTTATTTATCTTTCCCCTCAAAAAAATGTTTTATAATTCTAAATCCCTATTACTTGTGGCACTATATGATAAGAGGTGGACTGCTAACTGCAAGGTTGGCTGCTCAAACCCACCATGTGCTCCAAGGGAGAAAGATTAGGCTGCCTGCTCCCATGAAGATCTATAGTCTCATGAGCCCTGCACAGATTCACTATGAGTCAAAATCCACTCAATGACAGTGGGTTTGATTTGGTATTTCATACTTGTGGAAAGGAACTCTGGTGCCATAGTGGTTAAGGTGTTCTGTTGTGAACTGAAAGGTCACTGGTTTGAACCCACCAGCTGCTCTCTGGAAGAAATGCTTCTGAAAAGATTACAGCCTTGGAAATTTTATCGGGCAGTTCTACCCTTACAGGTGAGTTGGAAGCAGTTCAATATTTGTTCAACAACTCCTGGTGGTGAAGTGGTTATTAAAGCACTTGCTAGTTTAAGTTGGTGACTTGAATTTACCAGTCAATCTGCTGCAGAAAGGTGTGGTAATCCACTTCCATAATGTTTAGCTTTGGAAACCCTAGAAGACAGTTCTAGCCTGTCCTACAAGGTCACTGTGAGTTGGAATTGACTTGGTGGCAACACAGCAATAGGTTTAGTTTGGAATACTTGTGAATGTAATCCCATTTGGAAATGTTAAGAACCGTCAAGTCAGTTTTGACCCATAGTGACCCTGTATAGGGTTTCCGAGGAGTGGCTGGTGAGCTTGAACCGCAGACCTTTCAGTCCAACGCATTAACCTACAGCACCACACCAGGACTCCCATTTGGGAATAGGGCCTCTTTATTATGTTAATAAGGTCATATTTGTTCCGAGTGTGCTTTAAGATAGAAGTCAAGCTGGAAAAGGATGCAGATATGGGGTAGAGGCAGGCCATATATAGATCGTCAAAGGAGAAGTTGATAAGAGACAAAGACTTTCAGCCAGGGCGGACACACTGGCACTGAAGTCAAACTTTCTGTTACAGTAGCACTAGAGAACTAAGACAGCAACAATGTTTCACTTTGTAAGGAACTGCCAAACAGTATTCCCAAGTGGCTGCACTACCAGCATCTAGGAATACTAAAATGGTACTGACAGAGGAACAAACAAATCACTGAGGAGGCTGGGGAAACCAGAATAGATCCCAAAACATGTGAAAATGTAATACAACAAGTATTTATGCTGTAGCAGCACTAGATAACTAAGAAACAGGGTCTCTCAATGGGAACTCTCCTGGCATTTTAGGATGAACAATTCCGTATGTGTAAGACTCTCCTTTTCATGATGAAACAGGGAGCAACCTCTACCACATGCTACTAGGACCTTTCCTAGTCCCTCAGACAACCCATTTAAGAGTTCCCCTGCCCATAAAGTCTTCTTGAGAGTCATGGTATTTGATGAACCCTGGTTCCTGGAACCAGAACACATTTGGGACAATCAACATTTGAACTCCCTCAAGTGTTCTTCATATTCCTTCCACATTTAACCTCTCCACAGCTCCTGCTCCTTGCCAACTCATACAGTGTCTAACAGAGAACTGAGAATCAGTGACTTGCACAATCAAAACAGCCTCTCTATGCTTACAAGGAGTATCATATAGCAACATCAAGTAACTTTGTATCTAGTAACAAACAAGAAAAAAATGCAGCAAAACATTACTCAAGAAGTACAATGCTAGAGATTCTGGTTAACCTTTCCCGCAATTGTTGTTAAGTGACATCTAGTCCAGATTTATAGTGACACTGTGTACAGTGTTTCCCAGGAGTGGCTGGGTGAGCTTGAATTGCCAACCTTGCGGTTCAAACTGACTTTGCAGTCTAGCATGACAAGGGTAATTAAAAAAAATGTTTTCAAAACCACCCTGATAAGCAGGTATTGTCATTTTACAGATGAGAGGATGAGAACTCTGACATGCTAAATACCTAGATTTAATGATAGGTAGCAAAGGTGAGATTGTATTCCAAACTTATCTCCTCCTTAAATGGAAGAAACAATCTGACTAGGGCATCCTAGTGGCCTGATCTAACCACATGTAAGAAGCAACATGCCCAGCCAAACATGGAGGCTTTAGCCAAAGTCTCTACAACTTTAAGATTTTCACAAACAAGGTGAATTTCTGGAAGGAAGCTGGGCTGAGATGGGACCAGAGACAACCAAACAGCTCCCAAGAACCTACCTGTTTAAGTGCATTCCGTGCAATTGTCTGGAATGCCTGCTCCACATTGATGGCTTCCTTGGCACTAGTCTCAAAGTAGGGAATATTGTTTTTGCTGTAGCACCAGGCCTGTGCTCGTTTTGTGGCCACCTGGAAAAGGAAGCAGGGCTCATATGTGCTCAGAAAAGCAGCTAGCATTGACTCACTCACTCCTTCACAGTAAGGCCCCGCGCCCTTGCACTATAGCTGGTGCAGGTGAAGGAGCAGACTTGCCCCAAGGCCCTCTGCGCTGCTGGCTATTATGAAGGACAGCTAGGATTCAGAAGTGCAGAAAGAGAGGAAAGGTTAAAAATCACAGCCAGCTGGGAGACACAGCATGAGGATTTAAAACAGGACTCATCGGCAGCGAGCCTGAAGGCAGTCTAGATTAACAAATGGCAGCTTCTATGGCCATTCTGCCTTAGCACCGAGTCCCCCAAATTCACAGGAGCACCATAGAAGCCAGTCGCTCAGGTAAGAGAGGAAAGTAACGACAGGCCAACTAAAAAGCCACCAGTTTCCAAGCTGGGGGTCTGTGCCTGGGTTTCAGGGTATACTGCCATCTGATCCAAAGGTGTCCACAAGGCTTAGACTCTTAAGTAGTTTTCACAGAGCATAAAGCCTGGCTTTATATTCAAATCTGCCTTCACATTCAAAAGGCCAACTGCCTCAAGTTAAATAATCACACTTGGACAGAGACAGCCAGCAAGTAAAGGCAACTGCACAGAATGGGCTTGGTACTTTGTTAGCACATTTCAAAGGGACTTTCACCAGCCCCGTTTTATAAAAAGGAAGTTAAGAGTTATGCCTACTAGGTATGGGAGCAGAGACCTATTTCAAGGGCTGTGCAGCAGATGGCTAGCTAGTTGCCCTTCTAACTCTTGGGTGGTTTATGGACCAATTTCTCCAGCCCCCACCCCTTGGGTACTTACTTAAGGGTACTAGCCCTTGAGACAGGCAACTTTTTACCAATTAAAGCTAAAACCAGCTCCTGTGATCCCAAATTCAGCTGTTTCTAAAAGGTCCTTTCTGTGGCCACAAGGGTCGATAAGCACAGTTTGTGATTTCCACTAGTTTTAGCACTTACCTGTCTGTTTTCGAGGTCAATCTTGTTGCCCAACACAACAAAGGGGAAGTTTTCAGGATCCCTGGGACTGGCCTGGATGAGAAACTCATCTCTCCAGCTATCAAGGGTTTTGAATGTATTGGGGGCAGTCACATCAAATACCAGGACGCAGCAGTCTGCACCTCTGTAGAAAGCCACACCAAGAGACTGGAACCGTTCCTGTCCTGCTGTGTCCCATATCTGCAAGAGACAAATGTTTATTTCTCAGAGGTGTAGACAGGGCACCAGGAGATTAAAGGGACACTGCTGGGGGAGAAGAGGGCAGGTAGTGGAAAAAAGGGACTGGATACAGGGGAAGTAGTCATGATAAACGCAGTGTGTATGTTTGAGAAAGGGAGATACTAAGTGGGAAAAGACAGAAAAAAACCCTTTCTGGGGTGTTAAAAATGTTGATCTAGGCACACGGGTCACAAGAGTGTGTATTCTGGGAACTTTCTGGGGGTAATAGAAATATGGGGAGGTGATTTATCACTGAATTGTACATCTAAATCGATGACATTTTACTGTTATGTAAATTTTACCTTTAAAAGAGATCAGTATATTATTAGATTTAATTTAAAAATAAAAAATGAACAATAACCATGACAGATCAAGAGAAAGACTATGAGAACTTCCTCACAGCCCTAGGTGTCCCCTAACAGGGCACTCTTGTCAGTTTGGAACGGTGAACTAGTGTTCTGAGAATGGGCACAGACTCTGGGTGATATACTGGGTTCAGAGAGTAACTGGGACAGAAGCTGCCTGTGGTCACTAAGGAGACAGCTTTCCAGGTGACATGGATCTTTATCACAAACCAACTGTGCAAAAGGCAAGGAGTTTGGATCAAAACAACCAGGTCACTATAGTTACCTCTCTAGAAACAAATGCTATAGAGGAGGGGTTGGCATCCTCTGTGGAGCCCTTCTCAGGCAGTCCTGCCTCCCTGGGAGCCCAGAGCACACACACTCAGTGTCTAGTGCATGTCCAGCCTGAGCAAACAGTTCAAGTTGTAGAGTCTCACTACACAAAGAAGGGATGGATGCACAGTTACAATAACATGCACCGGGGCAATACATGGGATGGAAAGAGCAGTATCATAACACTATCATGGAAAACAAGACTCATAACATTTCAAATCCCACAAGACCTCTCAAAAAAAGGATTATCATGTGCAGAGACAGATACCTGCTAGTTTATTCTTTTTGTTTTAATTTTTTCCCATATTGACGGAATTCAAATTCAATACCACAGCACTGTTCCTTTTTTCCCCGCATTCTTTTTTACTTGTTTTTTGTTCTTGTTGTAAAGTGCTGTCGAATCGGTTCCGACCCATAGCGACCCTGTGAAAGCCTCATTTTTCTCCCATGGAACCACTGGTAGTTTTGAATTGCTGACCTTGAGGTTAGCAGCCCAATTTGTAACCACTACGCTACCAGAGCTCCTTGTTTGCTCTTGAGGCCTGCCTTAAATGACATAGTGGCAAGCAGGAGCAGAGCCAGAACTTCAACACTGGCTGTTATGAAGTACCATAGAGACAGTTCTGACTCATAGAGATCCTGTATAGGGGTTCCAAGGAGTGGCTTGAACTGCCAACCTTGAGGTTGGCAGTCCAGTGCATAAAACCCCTTTAAAAAAAAACCCTCTTACCAAAGCAATGAAATGTAAAACTAATGTTCTCTTCCCATGTAAACTATCACATAATTCACAACAAAACATAAAAAAACAAAAACAAAACAAAACAAAAACCTTCTTATAGTATTCAGGCTGAATTCAGACTCATAGTTCAGTGAAGAATAGTGAGGCTAAATGCATCAAGGAAGGGGCCGTGTTACATGGATGGTGCTGGGCAGAGTGCAAGCTCCACCTTTTTGGTGGTAGCAATTCACAAGCATTCAAGGGTAATTCCTAAGAGTGTCCTCTGAGAAGCCGATCTTAGCCTTTTCTTCTGATGAATATGGTTCCCCACAACCAGCAACGGACCACCTTGTTTATACCTCTGGAAACAAGGAAACCTATTCCACACTCTCAGGTAACTTTAATCAATGAACCAATGCAAGCATTAACCACTCATTTGTCTGTCTCTCTGGGAAGACCCTTTTTAAAACATGGCCTGTCCTAGAAGTCATGTCTTAGCAGTGGCACGTCCTGCCAACACATGGAGTGAAGTTAGGAAGCTGGTATGAATTTCAGCGTGAGGTATAATACATGTGTTCAGATTACTAGATAAGGTAACATCCATAGACAAAACTAGGACAGGATGATGGCTTAAATATAAGAATGAAAGGCAACCTCACTGCATGGTATCTGCATGCAGCAGTCTATTCCAGTCGGGATGTTCAATGGACAGTGGGTTAGAAATTCATTGTCTGGCCTCATTGGTTTTCTTAGCTTTGTGCATGTTAAACTAGGTATTTCTATCAATACAACTTGTACAGTTCTTGTGAACACCACCTGCTTGTTGATAATCTTTATTAGGATCAAATTATTTTCTTTTCTAGGATATCTGAGGACAACAAGCCATTGATTCCTAAATCCTGATGAGAATAATTTGAAAAAATTCCAGGCAAGAATTTTTTCCCCCCTTTGATATCCTCAATGAAAATTTCTAATTTTTTAGGTAAAGAAATTTTTGAAGTGTTATCTTCAGTCATCCTATACATCCTTCTATAGGAAATAAAACTTATAATACCAGTGGAGAGACAGCAGAAACTGTTGGTGATGTTAACTCTTGTGCTTTCCTGGCTTCTCAATGGTCTTATTGTGCATGTATCCAAGAATGGAAAAAAATGAACCTTTCCTCATAAAAGAGGACCAAGGTGGAGGGGAATCATGAAGGACTTGGTTACATGGTAAGGAAGTAGAAACAGACAACTACTCCTATAAAGACAAAGCAAGAAAAAAGTTTAAATGAACAGAATTTAAATTTAGGCTTGGATAAATTAAAGAAAAAGTTTCCACTAAAGAAATAACATTATTAGACAAACATCAGAAAATCAGGTGAAAGGAAAAAGAAAATCTGCCATCCTACCACATAGGGACCACTGTCCACATTGTAAGGTTTTACGGAGCCAGAGAATCTTATACCACACTTTGGTCTAAACCTCGTCCTGATCATTCTCCTCACCCAAATTCTGACCATGGCACTAGCTCCTGCAAAGCTCCCAGCCATACTGTTGCCCAAACAAACTCAGAAAACAAAGGGAGTGAACCAACTTGCTTGTTGGTTCAATCTTAGAATGCTGCTGGCAATTTTGCACCAACTATAATCAACTCAACAGTGGATGTTAAAATACAGCACTTTTTCTGTATTTTAGATTGTTTCTTTAGGACAGAATCTTAAAAAGTGGAATTACTACATATACATAAGAACTCCATTACTTTTATGTGCAACCAAATAGATATTTGGAATTCAAGACCCACAAGGAGGATAAAATAAAGAATTAAAATCCCTTCTCATAGTGATTTCTTTTTTTCCTCAGAATTAAACATACAGTTTTTTAGGGGGGGGGGGGGGTAGGAGTAAGCAAGTGAGAGTTCGGGTTGGGACTATGACTAGGTCTTAGCTAGGTCTAAGACTTCATTTGTCATTGGAGTTATAGCTAAGACTAGGGTTATTGTTAAGCTAGGATATGGAGTAAGGCTTGGTCTAGTTTTTAGGGTTACAGGTAGATGTATTTTTATTTTATTTGTTCTTGAAATCTATTTTATTTCCTCTTCATCTGTAAATCCTGTAACTACATTAATCCCTTTTTTAACTTTATGCTGTTTTTTTTGGCTGATGTTCCTGTAATAGTATCTCTTTTCAGTCTTAAAGGTCTGTTCTATTTTACATACTTCTATTTCTTGTTGTTATGTGCCGTGGAGTCGGGTCCGACTGATAGCGACCCTGTACAGAGTTTCCGAGGCTGTAAACCTTTACGGGAGCAGAAAGCCTCATCTGTCTCCTGTAGAACAGCTGGTAGTTTCGAACTGCTGTACCTATTTGTTGTTGTGAAGTGCCGTTGAGTCGGTTCCAACCCAAAGTGACCCTGTATAGGGTTTCCAAGGAGCAGCTGGTCAGCTTGAAGTACCGACCTTGCAGTTCAAATAGCTTTGCAGTCTGGTGCATTAGCCCCCAGTGCCACACCAGCACATAATCTGCCTGTTTTTCTTCTCTTACTGCTCCTGTTCAGCTTCCTCTTCCAGTCAGCACTAAATCCACCTTCTCTGTTCTATCCTCTGAAGCTCAGTGTTCTGAGATCACCATCTATATGTTTCACTTGGTCTCCCATGGCTTTGCTGCAGAGGGTCAGTTCAGCTCAATGGATCTGATATGCCAACATTTTGCCCTGGACTTGTCCCTGGTACAGCTTTTTGCAACTTCCCCCCACCGCTCCCCCCCAATGTGGAAAGCATATATACATACATACACACACACACAGTAGTCCACTATATTAATATTTTGTTAAGTGCCATCAAGTCAGTTCTGACGCATAGCAGTTTCAACCCATAATGACCCAGTATCATCTGAGGAGTGGCTGCTGAGTTTTAAACTGCCAACCTTGAGGTTCAAACCGACCTTGCAGTCAAGTGCTTATCCTACAATGCCACACCAGGACTCCTGTATTAATGAACCACGTTATTTCCCTGGTTATTTGACTTAATTGCAGTTTTACTATTACACTCAAAGGATTCAACGAACGTTTTCCCCAACTTACCTCTCTCCTCATCTCCAGAAGTAAGTTCCCTTAGGTTATAAATACCTAGGCATAGAATTGCTTTATTGCTTGATATGTTCCTGTTCAACAATGGAGAACAAGATGACAGTCTTCACTTAAGTGGTTATACTACTAATAAATTCACACATTAATCAGCTTATTAATGTTCTATTCCCTAGATTCTAGAGATCTGTCAGTCTTATCATTTTATAATGCTCTGATGTCAAGCCACTGGTAGCTAAGGTTTCTTCTGCTCACATCTTTTGCTTAGTTATCATTAGGTTGTCTGTTATTTGTACACTGAGGCTTTGCTAGTTAAGTATTAACCAATATTTTCTCCTGGTCTGTGATTTGCCTTTCTTATTAAGAATCTTGTTATTCATAAATGTTTAATTTAATGTGGCCTTGCTACCTTAGTGGAAGAATCCTGGTATGGGAGCTGTAGGATCAGCACTTAACTGATAACCACAAGGTCAGCAGTTCAAACCCACTAGCTGCTTCTGGTAAACCCTATACAAGATTGTTGAGTCAGAACCACCTCCAAGGAACTTAAAAACAACAATTACCATGGAAGCAAGGTCAGCAAAAAAGAGGAATACCCTGAACTAGATGGACTGACACAGACTGCAATAATGAACGCACACATTGTGTTTATGAGAACAGCGCAAGACTGAACGGTGTTTCTCCTTCTGTTAAGCATTAGGCCACTATGAGCCGGAATCGACTCTATGGAACTTGGCACCTACAATCATAAAAATTATCAATCTTTAAGCTTTTATGATTTGTGTTTCTCAATCTTAAATTCTTTCTTTCTCGAAGGTAAAATACATTAGCTATTTTAAAGTTTCCATTTTGTGTTTTTTCACATTCAGGTCTTGCATTCACTGACACTATACCCCCAACAGAAAGGTCCTGTCCCATTCCCATTTATTGAATAGCCTGTCCTGTTCCCACTGCTCTGCAAAGCCACCTCTCCACAGAATATTCTGTTCTATGCCTTCTGTTCTCTTGGTGCCAATATAAAACAGTTTAAATTACTATGACTTTACAACAGTAATTGTTACCATGACTAGTTGCAAAGGTAGAAGTTTTGTAAAAAAAAAAAAACGGGGGAGTAATTAATCTTACAAGGAGCTCTGGTAGCATATTTGTTACGAATTAGGCTGCTAACCTCAAGGTCAGCAGTTCGAAACTACCAGCTGTTCCATGGGAGAAAGATGAGGTTTTCTGCTCCCATAGAAATTTACACCCTCGGAAACCCTATACATACAGGGTCGCTATGAGTTGGAACAGACTCCATGGCACATAATCACCACCACCAGAAAATCATGCAGTACAGAAACTGAAGACCCTAGGATCATCAAGGGAGAAGAACACAAGCCAATGAGAGGCCTTATCCAGAGAAGCAGCGACATCAGAGATGGAGGCAGAGATGGAGGGAGCAGCTGAGGACTCTAGATTCATGGGAAGAGAGGGACTAAGAGCTGGTGGCTGGAAGGCAGACTTGCAGAATGTGCCATCTGGTAGTATAAATTAATATATATACCCAAGTGTTTAAAAAAAGAGCAAAAGTGAATAGGAGAGAAATACTGTTAACTGATGGTACATGGAGGAGATTATAAACATTGTAATAAAACTAGGTGTGTGATTTGTTGAATGTAAAACTGTAAACTTACACTCAAATCACAATAAAAACATTAAAAAAAAATTACTATGACTTTATAATGTCACCTTTAACTTTTTCATGCATGTGAATCCATTTAATGGTTAATTGTTGTGTTGTTAAGTTGGTTCCAACCCATAGTGACCCTGTATAGGATCAGCTAGTGAGCTTGAACCGCCGACCTCGTGGTTCAAACTGACTTTGCAGTCCAACACATTACATTAATACACAGTACCACACCAGAACTCCTCCTAATGGTTAATAGGATAATTTTTATCTTGATGTTCTTATACTAGTGTGCAAGTTATATATTCTTAGTATTTGGGCTATCACTCTAAAATCAGATACATTTTGTTGTTAAGTGCCATCGAGTCGATTCCAACTCATAGCAACCCGAGGGTTTCTGAGTGGGTTTGAACTGCGGACAAAACACTGTTATTTCTTTTACAATACATTTCACTGTCTTTTGAGTTCCATTATTACTGCTGAGAAATCAATGTCAGCTGCACTGCGCTGTTAAGTCAGTTCTGACCCACAGTGACCCTGTATAATGTTTCTGAGGAGCAGCTGGTAACTTTGAATCACTGACCTAGTGGTTCAGCCTGGCTTTGCAGTCTAGCACATTAACCCAAGATAGTTTTCCGTTTCAACCTCTCAGGAACGTGAGAGGTTGTTTCCAGACTCTGCTCAGAGTACTGTGATTCCCCAGATGTGGCTGACTTGATGAGTGCAACAATCTAGGGTCCAAGCTAAAAGTGTGTGCATGATTCTATGAAATGGCTTCAACCCAGAAGAGGCCGGGCGCCCATTTCCAAATTCTATGGCCTAGTTCTCCCGGCACCAGAAGCAGCTTTTAGTTTGGCTGGAACATATGTAGAATCTAGAGATGGTATTTTGCCCCAGCCTCTGTTGCTGTTAAAGAATTCATTGCTCTAACTATTGCTCCGGTATAAGTAATTTGTCTTTTCCCTCTGGTTGTTCTTATGTTTTTTATTTTAAATATTCTGCTGTTTTGAGTTTTCTTTTGAATTTGCTCAGTTCTTATAGCTTACTGTTTTCTATAAACTTCTATTTAATATTTAACTGCTCATTTAGTTATTTCAATGATTTTTTTTTTCCACCTAAGTTTTCCACATCCTAATTTTTATAGTATCCTTTTCCATTATGGTTTCAATTCCTTTCTTTAAAAATCTCTAGTCAGTGTGAACCTTCTTGTGGCACACTATCTCCTTATGTTGCTATGAACCCACTTTCAAAGATGTTGTCTTCTGTCGTAAAGTTGTTGTAAGGATTCCTATAAAGTGGTTGAATCTTTGTTTCTGCCAAAAGTGACGGGATTTATGTCAAATTCTTCACAATAGAGTGAAAATTTAAAATGTACACATATGGGTACTAGTCAGAGATTCTCCAATGAGAAGCAAGGGAGCAAAGCCCTAAGCCCATACTTTAAACACAAGTTCTGCAACTTACTTGGGCCCAGGTCTTCCATTCCTGCTTTCACTAAAAGAACCTTCTTTCAAAGTTCCAGACAATGGTGTGTGTGTGTGTATTTGTATGTGTAAGGAGAATACAGCTCTTGGGCTTGTGCAGTCACATCTATTCCTGTAGAAATGATAAAAGTCTAATCTCTGTCATAAACATTCAAATCACCATGGCAAGTGTCTGTTAACTATCACCATTTTTCTTTTCCCTCTCCACTGCCACAATCTGGAAATGTTCTTCTTTTCTTTTAAGCATGCCATATTTAGGAGTCCCTGGATGGTGTAGAAGGAGCCCTGGTGATGCTGTTTGTTAGACATGGGCTGCTGACCACACAGGTTGATAATAGTTCAAACTCACCAGCCACTCTTTGGGAGAAAATAATAAGGTGGTCTGTTCCTTTCTGGAAAGCTTTTCAGTCTTGGGAACCCTATATAGGGACCACTATGAGTTGGAATCAACTTGACAACAATGGATGTGGGCCTGGTTTGGGAGGTATAAACAGTTAATGGCATTGGTGTGGTGGTGCTATAGGATAAGCACTGGATGCTAACCACAAGGTAAGTGGTTCAAACCCACCAACTCTTACTTTTTTGAATCAGGGTTACTATGAGTCAAAACCAACTCAACGGCACTTAATAGTAACAACAACAGCAAGTATTCATCAAAAGGTAACATCCGAGCTAAAAGCTGGAGACTTCAGGATAGGTATGGATGTGACAAAGAGACTGTCCTGGTCAAAGACATGTGCAAGGGCAGGTTTTGGAAGTGGGGCATGATTTGAAAGAAACAGAGATGAAAAGAGGAGGAAGAATTTGTAATTAGAATGTGAAGGCATTCAAAAGGCTATGCTAAGAAACCTGTTATCTTATCCAAGCTGTTGAAAGCCCTTACAAGATGGTTGATAAATGAAAATTAGGGCACCTACTTTAAAAACAACATTAAAAATTCTTAAATTAGAATTTCCGATAAGTAGCTCATAGTTTTGAGTGTATTTTGAGTGAAGTATATCTTACACAATATTTGCAACAAAAGTATATTAAGTACTTATACCTAACTAAAATTGAAAACAAATCACTGTTTATCTGAAATTCTAATTTAACTGAGCGTCTTGTATCTTACCTGACAACCCTATCTGAAACCAATTATCTACAAATACAGTAATGGAATTTGAAGAAAAATGTGTGGGTATGAAGTAAAAAGAACTGTGACTAAAATGAACAAACAGACTTGGCTAAAAAAGCCAAGAGGTGTACTTACCTGCATTGTAACTAGTCTGTCATCCACCATCACCTCCTTTGTCAGAAAGTCTGCTCCTATTGTGGCTTTGTACTGATTGCTGAATTTCTTGTTCACATACTGGTTCATGAGTGATGTCTTACCAACTCTGAAATTGGAGAAAACCCACAAGTATAAGCCAGACAGGAAGGGACAAAAAACTAATTTTTATATTTGCAGCTTTATAAGGAACCTGCCTATTTTGAAGAAAAGAACTGTCCTCAAACTAGAGGATGATGCCAACAAACCTCCCACATTACTCACTTTAGGGTTGTACTTTCTCTTGGGATAAAAATACAAGGTATATCTATGGGCCAGATGTTGAAAAGTTGCTGCTGGTGTAGCACTGTAGGATAAACACTGAACTGTTAACTGAAAGGTCGGCAGTTCAAACCCACCAGCTGCTCCTCAGAAACCCTATACTAGGTTGCTATGAGTTGGAACTGACTTGATGGCACTAACAACTCAGTTCAATGAAGTAATACTGCAGAAAGTCACTGGCTTCAAACAGATGCTAATTTTTGGCTCTATAAAGCTTTAAAGACCATAAGCACAGAAAACATCAATATTCCACGGAACAGACTATACCTCTTTAAAGCATGCTACTCCACAAATGTTTTCCATTAAAAAAAAAAAAAAAAAAAAACAACTTAGCAAGACACAACTGGTGATTTTTTGTGATGAGGCTAGGACAGGTAATAGCTCCCTAAAGATAATACAGAAACATTCCTTATAGTCAACAATAATATCACCTTCCTCTCCCCAAAAGAACACATTAATTTAGTCTGTTCATAAGCAGAGGATATGAAAGTACAGATACAGCCTAAAGCAATGTTCTCCAACTCACCTGAGTCAGAATTTCCTGGGATAAAGGGAGTCGTCAGGAAATCTGTAATCTTAAGGGCCAGTGATTTTTCAGGCAGGCTTGGTTAACACTGGACTAAAATCTGTGGTTTTCAATCACGGCAGCTTGTAAGAATCACCTAGGGTATATGTGTGTGTATATAGGTATTGCCTAGTAGCCTGGCTATTAACCAAAAGGTCCACAGTTCCACCACACCAGCCACATGGCAGGATAAAGAAGCGGCAGGTCTGCTTTTGTAAACATTAGTGCCTTGGAAGCCATGGGGTAGTTTTACTCAGTCATACAGGGTTGCTAAGGAGCTCTGGTAGCATAGTGGTTATGAGTCAGGCTCCTAATCTCACGGTCAGCAATTCAAAACTACCAGCAGTTCTGCAGGAAAAGGATGAGACCTTCTGCTCCCATAAAGATTTACAGCCTTGGAAACCCTATACAGAGTCGCCATGAATCGGAACTGACTCCACAGCACAGTACCGCCACCACCACAGGCTTGCTGGAGCCTTGGTGCAACACTGAGAGGTATGTACTAGACTGCAAAGTCGTTTTGAACTGCAATGTGGCAGGTGAAATCAACTCAATGGTAATGGGTTTTACTTTTATTTTTTACTAGTCCTGGTGTGGCACTACAGGTTAATGCACTGGACTGCAAGGTCAGTGGTTCAACCTCACCAATTGCATGTTGGAAACCCTATATATTGGGTCGTTTTGAGTCGGAAATGACTTGATAGCACTTAACAACAACAACTGATCATATAGGCTGAGCGGATGCTAATGCTTTTTTCAAAGCTCTTCAGGTGTTCAAATGATGGAAAATGTCACCCGCACCTGATATTATCTGCATTTATCATTATTCTAGTCATCAATGCATTTCACGAGCACTTCAGATACCAACTTAAAAAACACTGCTATAGAGTCTTAAGAGCTACAAAGAATTATTTGGTTAGAGGCAGATCTAGGACGAGAAACCAGTTCTCCAGTAGAATATACTGCACAGTGTAATCAAAATCCCTATCTGGGAGTCATGAAGTCACTAGTTACAAACCTAAATAAGCAGGACTCTCTAGTCTAGCCGACTTGAAGGAAAGGGATTCCAGTGTAAACTCTTAATTCAGTCAACTCATTGGTATGTTGATTTATTTGGATTCTGACTCATATGACCCTGTATACGGTTTCTAAGGCTGTAAATATTTAAAGGACCTTGTGGATAGCAGTCCAGTACTTATCCTACAGCACCACCAGGATGAGTTCAAACAGCCACCATGTTCTCTAAACTAATGCTGCTGCTGTTGTTAAGTATGTCAAGTCAGTTCTGACTCAGTGGGATTCTGAAGTTGCAAATCTTAGAGGGAGTAGAAAGCCTCATTTTTCTCCGACAGAGTGGCTGTTGGGTACACAGTCCAGTGTTTTCCCCTACAGAACTGCTGACCTTGTAGTACACAGTCCAGTATTTATCCTACAAAGCCACCACGCTCCAGAAAAGTGTGTGACTAGTCATATACGATATAACTATCGAGCTCTACTTATCTGGATTAAAAGAGAGTGAAGGAAACCAAAGGTTCAAGTAAGAAACTAGTCTACAGGACTAACAGCCCGTATGAACCATGGCCGCTTCTAATCTAAGTCCAGAAGAATTAGATGGTGCTCCACTACTACTTACTGTTTTGACCAGGAACACAATACAAGATTCCTGATAGAATGGCAGAAAAAAGTAGAAGAAAACTCAGTATCAAAAGTAAATAAAAGACGCACCCAAGACTGTTGCCTTTAGATATCCCTTTTTTTTTTCTATCCATTTTTCCAGTAACTTTTTTATTTTTTAAGTTTTTACTGTGAATTGAGTGATAGTTTACATTGGAGAACTTCAATTAACACTCATCATTTCACTGCAATGATTACAAACTCTTCCGTGCATCATCATTCAACAGTATTTGTTTCTATTCCCTCTGCGTTTTTTTAAAAATTATTATTATTTGGATGTACACAAAAACACTCAGGAATACATAATCATGTAAACAACCAACAGGTACATTCTGCAAGCTTGCTTCCTGGCTGTGAGCACATAGTCTTTCTCTTTCCATGAGTCTAGAGTCCTTGGCTGCTCTATCTCTGCATGTCCTCATCTCTGCCTCCATCTCTGGAGAGGGTTCTACATTCCGCTTGGTCTCTTCTCTCTTGATGGTCCTAGGGTCCCCTGTTCCTGGACAGTAGGATTAACTACTCCCCCTTTTAGTTACAGAGCTACTTTACTGTTGTGACAGTCGCAATTAGTCATAACAATTATTCACTATGAATAACAAGAATCTTATCCCCAATATTTTTTACCAAACCCATCTTGACAAGATGAGAACTATCCAGTGGGGATTCTACCTTTCCTCACACACTCTGGAACTCCCTGTTGCAAACTTGTAAGCCAATCACTTTGTGCCTTTATAACCCCCCAACCCCATTTTAGTTAGCCAGTGTCTAAGTGGCCCATCCCTATCAACCCTATATAGAAAGGGGATAGGATTGATACTTGATGTGAAGACTTCCCTCTCAGTTGGTATTTTGAGCTACTACAATCATAAGTATAGGTCAAGTTCATCAAATTGTAACAATTTACACTTGTTTCCTTTATCATCCTCTAGTCAAGTTCTGATCATCAAGCTACTGAAGCTAGGTCAAGTGGGTATTATCTACAAGTTTAGGCATTCCTGTGCGTCTCCCCTAACTTCATCATCAGCTGGACGCTTCGCTCCCAGCTCCAACCCTCTGTGGCTATGTCCTTGTCCATTGGCTCAGGTGTCTCCAAGTCTCACCACACTTCGGACCAACCAGTTCTTCCTCTTCTTGCTCTCATCTCCAGGTCAACAAGAGTCTAGGGAACGCGGTTGAACTCAGCCCATTTTTTCATTGCTGCTGTTCCCCCTCTTCCACACACCAGCAAACCAATGTGGTTGCCATCAAGCTTACATGCCTGCTTATGTGTTCTTTTTGAGTTTCAGTCTTGGAGGGGGTTTGTCCTGAAGGGAATTGATTGTTTGCCTTGATGGCTCCCTGGTGAACAACTTCCTTGTTCTTATAGTAGCCAATCAGACTGTCATTTCTGATTTTTAGATTTTCCCTGCTGGGCCTTTACATACCCTTTTAACCTAGAACTAAAGGCACTCTTTGTAGTCACCTTTCAGCCAAACAATACATTGGATAATAAAATACATGAAATCACCTGTGAGTAATGTGTCCCTTAAAAGAATTAACTGTGTGGAACAAAACTCAAACTTATTAAAAAATAAATAAATAAATAAAAGGTCGGGCTTACTGGTCAGAAAGAGCCTGGAGGAACCTGAGACAATGGCCCTGGACCACCTTCAGGTCTGGAAAGGAACACCCCCTCATGGCCTAATGTTAAGTCAAGCAGCAGATAAGACAGTAACTCTAGTAAGGAACGCTCAGTATGAATGATGGCACAGGCAGTCATTTAAAATCAAAAGGGCAACATTTCCTTGAGGACGAAGTGGATGGGAAGGTGGGTGGAATGGAAATAGGAACCACAGGGAGGAAGCCGATAACTGTTGGTACATGGAAAGGATTGCAATCATTGAGATAAACTATTTTATCTGCTAAATGAAAAACTGATGATGTTTTCTGTGAACCTTCACTCAATTCATAATAGTTTAAAAAAAAACAAAAACTAAAACAGAACACACACAAATGGAAATAGTAAGAATGATGACAAACTGAAAATTGTAACCCATATCATGAAACAATTTTGTGTACAAATTGTTAAACGAAAACCCAATTTATTGTGTAAATTTTCACCTAAATATATATATTTAGAACAAAGGGTAACATAACAAGGGCTCAGGCCGATTTCTGCAGTGTTCTAAAATAGCTGTGTGCCACCAAAGGCTGTGCGCCACCACCACAGAGAAGGAGGTGACACATTTCAGGGTGGAGGGCAGAGGTTCCAAAGTTCATACCTAAATCCAAGTCAACCTGTTGGCTCAAATTCATGGGAACAACTTACCCAGAATCTCCCAGGATGATAACTTTCAGCAACACTTTCTTCCTAGAGGTCATCCTTCAAACTGAAAGAGGAGAGGAGAAAGCACTGTGAGAGCGATACAAACAAACACCAAGGGGAACTATGCGTCCCTAGTCACAAACATCTAAGCATCCCCAGGATGACTATGCCCCAAGCCTGCCTGCTGGCTTTTCTCCTATCATCAAGGGGGTCTTGATAAAGAGCATTATTAGTCATCAGAACTCTGGGCCAGACAGCTAAGCAAAACAACATGGGGGATTAAAAAAAAACATGGCAAGGCCACCCTACTCCTTAAGAGCAGTGTCAAAGAATGCTTTCTCCAGCATGGATGCTGCTAACAGCATTCAGATTAATGTTCTAATTTACTCTTTTTTTTTTGGTTGTTTCCTTTTTTTTACGGTTTATTGTGAATTATGTGATAGTTTACATGGGAGAACATTAGTTTTACATTCATCTTATCACACTGCCATGGTTACAATGTCCTCCATGCATCATCAACCAACCAAAGTGTATACCCTACAAGCACCCCCCCCCCCCAGGGTCTAAAGTCCCCAGCTGCTCCATCTTTTCATGCCATCGTCTCTGCCTCCATCTCAGGCATCAATGCTTCTCTGGGTAGGTTCCTGCTCTCCCCTCTTCTCCCTTCATGGTCTCAGGGACCTCCACTCCTAGACTGAAAAGTTAATCACTCCCCTCCTTGCTACAAAACTTCTACCTTTACATTTCCAACCCTCACAATCACTCCTGATAACAATTATTCACTATTGTATTATAAGAGACCTATCCGCATTTCCTTTCATCAGCCCTGCCTTGACAGACTGGATACTACTCAGTGGAGATTCTACCTTCCTCCAGGCCCTCTGGATCTAGGTTCCCTCTTGAAAGCTTGTAAGCCAGTCACTTCTTGCCTTTGTAGCCCCCCCCCCCCATTTTGGGTAGCCAATGTCCAAGTTGCCCATTCCTGTCTACTCTGTGTATGAAGGGGGTGGGAATGATCCTTGCTGTAAAGATTTGTTGCCTCTTTTGAGCTACTGCATCCATAGGTGTAGGACAAGTTCATCAAATTGTATCAGATTACTCTTTTTTTTCCTTTTCTTCTTCTAGTTGAGTTCTGATCCAGTCACTGAAGCCAGGTCAAGTGCGTAGTATCTGCAAGTGTGGGTGTTCTTGTGCATATGCCCTCTCTTATCAGCTGGATGCTTCACTCTCCATTCTAGTCCTCTGTGGCTATGTCACTGGCTCTGGGCTGAAGAGTCCCCAGGTCTTGCCACACTGCTGGCCAACCAACTCTCCACTGGGTTCACAGGAGTCTATTGAACGTGGTAGGGCTTAGCTTGCAGCTTCAATGCTGTTTTTCCCTCTAATTTACTCTTTAGCTCAAGTTTGTTCTTTCTCTTCATTCATTCAGGTCTCTGTTCAAATATCACTTCCTCAGAAAGGTGAATATTTTATATAAACTAGCATTCCACTCTACCCCATTTGCTCTCCATTCCTTTACCCTGTTTTACTTATTTTTCTTCAGAGCATTTATTACTACTTGATGTCTTACATGTTATATTTGTCTCTTTGCTAATAATCATTACAAAGACAGGTTTAGGGTCTACTGTAACCCTAATAGAGAATTACTGTTGTTAAGTGCCGTCAAGTCGGTTCCGACCCATAGAGAACCCATATAGGGTTTCCAAGGAGACGCTGGTGCGCTTGAACTGCCAACCTTGCAGATCAAACGGCTCTGCAGTCTGGCGCATTAACCCACAGCACCACACCGGAGCTCTGGTAGCCTAATGGTTATGAATCGGGCTGCAAACCTTAACGTCAGCAGTTTGAAAATACCAGCTGTCCTGCAGGAGAAAGATGAGGTATTCTGCTCCTGTAAAGATTTGCAGACTCAGAAACCCTGTACAGGGCTACTGTGAGTTGGTTGTGACTCCATGGCACGTAACCACCAGATAGAGAATTATTATCAAGTACTAATTCCGTGCACAAGTGATACTTGACTTAGCAGTTCCAAACCACCTTTTCCAAAAACCTTTGGGTAGTCTTCTCTAGCCCTGACCAGACAGTATGTAAGATGCCTAATTTTTGCTCCACTTTTCCAGCACATACCACATGTGGTCTTATTTACCTGAGTCTTCAGAGATAGACTCTGAGGCTTTTGAAAGTCAGAGTCCTAAATTCTTGGCACCAATGTTACTGCCTTATCTAAAAACTGCTGGAGCAATCTTCTCTTCAGATAAGGTCAAATTCTCAGTGGGAGGACTGTATTCCCTCCTACAATAGGGAATTTCAAGGTGAGTACGCTAAAAAATGACATTTATGTCCTCTAAGAACCCCTAAGGAGCTCTGGTAGCATAGTGGTTACGAATCGGCCTGTGCTGTTCCGTGGAAGAAAGATGAGGTGTTCTGCTCCCGTAAAGATTTACAGCCTCGGAAACCCTGTACAGGGTCACTATGAGTCAGACCAGACTCCACGGCTCACAGCCAGCCAAGAACACTTGGCTTCATGACTAGGAGACAACGAAATAGCCAGGGAAGGCTGCTAGGTGTGACAAGGCCTGGGTAAACATCCAATTCCTGTCAGAGGAAATAAATGTTTATATGTAAACCAGGCAGGCTAGTAAGTTGGTTCAATAAAGACTATTATTCTTCTAAAGTTTGGGAGAGCAAGAAAGCCAAAAATCTGCTTTTTAGATTCATCTTTACGCACCTAGTTTCTTGAAGGCTGAGGGTGACAGTACTGCCTACGATGGGTGTGACTTAAAAGCATGCAAATCCTGAATACAGACTACCTAGGTTTTTTTCCTGTCATTGCCACTTCTTAGCTGTAAGTCATTTAACATATCTATTGGGATAGGGAGATAGGTATAACAGTTATGTCCTAAGAATGCTATGAGTAAAACGCTCAGGACAGTGACTAGAATATAAACAAAAACTAAAACCATGAGTAGTGTTACAGAGTAGAACTATATGGAGTAGTTAGTAGGGCTTTCTTACTAACCATCATGGAAATAGATCATCTGGCCTTTCTTTCACTGCAGCTTGGGTTCAAACTTCCAACCTTATGATACATGCTCAAACTGTCTGCATCACCTAGGGACCTGATTAGAATACAGTAAGTGGTTAATAAATGTTGGCTGCTATCATTTTGACCCCCACATGACTGTTACTTTGTGGTACTGTGTGATCACTCAACTTTTCCATGCTCCCATTTACCCATTTTAACAATGGGAGAATGTTCTAAGAACAAGGCAACTGTTTTCACTTCGTTTCAGTGCTATCCTCCCACCTGCTGACTGACATTGCCTTCTCAACTGGGCCACCTCCTTTCTCCTGTGTCTCCCATTCTGACCAGAGAAGACCATATCACTCACCTCTGAATGCACACTTTACAAGGTTATCTCTACTATCAACTGAAGTCTAGCCTTCCTTGCCTGGAAGTTCAAAACTACCAATATCTCTTCATTCCCTCCAAAATTTTTCACCTCATTGTCTGCACCATCGCTCTGCCCCCGTATACCAACTACAGAGAACCACTTTCTGATTCCCAAAAGTAATATCCATGATTCCAGTCAGAGTTAATCTCCCCTGTTATATGTGATTCTATACGCCACAGTACTTCTGCACATAAAGTCTTATATTATTTTCATTTTCATATTATACTTTCTACCACTGGATTATGTACTCCTGGAGAGTGCTTATCAATGAATTCTGCTCAGTGATATGTATATATTACATAATCGACATGTTAAAAATGTATTAAAAACTAAAAATGAAATGGAACACGTAAAAATTGATACCCAAGGCATTAGTGAACTGAAACGGACTGTTACTGCCAATTTGAATCTGACCAGGTGTACTATGCTAGGAATGACAAAATGCATCATCAAAAAGAACATTTCAAGATCTACCTTGAAGTACAATACTGTCTATAACAGGATAATATCTAAATGCCCACCAGGAAGACCAGTTAATTCAACTATTATGCAAATTTACAAACTAACTTGCCAAAGTCAGTAATGCAGAAACGGAAGAATTCTACCAAATTCTTCAGTCTGAGATTGATCAAAGAAGCCAACAATATGCACTACTGGCGACTGGAATGGTAAAGCTGGAAACAAAGAGAAGGGATTGGTAGTTTAAAAATATGGCTTTTGTAAACAAATGATGTCAGAAATGCATGAAAGAATTTTGCCAAGACTTCATTGCAAATACCTTTTTTCAACAGTATAAATGGCGACTCTACATGTAGACCTCAAGAGATGGAATACATAAGAATCAAACTGACTACATCTGTAGGAAAAAATGGAGAAACCCTTATCAGCCAAAACAAAATCAGAGGCCAACCATCAACTGCACATATATATATGCAAGTTCAGGATAAAGCTGAAGAACATTAAAATAAGTCAATGAGAGCCTTGAATGATCCCACCTAGATTAAGAGACCATCACCAAGGACAAATTTGACAATTCTACCCTACTGACCAAAGACCAGAAAAGTTAGGATGATGTCAAGAGAATCAAACATGAAGAAAGCAAAAGGTCATTAAAAGGACAGAAAGAAAAGACTAAAGTAGCTATCAGAAGAGACTCTAAAACTTGCTTTTGAACAGAGTGGGTAAAGTGAAATAAAGAAGTAAAAGAGCTGAACAGAAAGAAAACTTCATTGGACAGGTTAAGAAGACGAAGTATTACAATGAAATGTGCAAATACCAGGAGTTAGAAAAACAAATGGTTAAAACACGCTTGACATTTCTCAAGTTGAAGGAAATGAAGAAAAACTCAAGTCTTGACATTCAATATTGAATATTCAACACACAGAATACTGAACAATGCAGGACGCCACAAAAGAAGATAGAAAGGAATACACAGAATCACTGTACAAAAGAAGAACTAGTTGACACTGGGATAGCATACTTGTGGTATGTTGTTGTTAAGTGCCACTGAGTCAGGTTCCAACCTATAATGACCCTGTATAGGGTTTCCAAGGAGCAGATGGTGAGCTTGAACTGCAGGCCTCCCAATTCAAGATTTTGCAGTCCAGCGCATTAACCAACAGCGTCACACCAGGATGGTACTGAATGGACAAAGTCCAAGTTGTACTGAAGACATTAGTGAAAACAAGGTTCCCAGAATTGAAAAAACTGACAAACTGAAATAGTTCAACAAACCGATACTGCACTGGAAACATTCACTATTCTATGCCAAGGAATCTGGAAGACAGCTTACCACTTACCTGGCCACTCGACAGGAAGAGAGGCAGAGATGTGCACATTCCAAAGAAAGGTGATTCAACAGAATGTGGAAATCACTGAACAATATCAGATGCAAGCAAAATTTTGCTGAAAACTATTAAAAACCAGTTGTTGCAGCAGTACACTAACAGGAACTGCTAGAAGTTCAAGCTTAATTCAGAAAAGGATATGAATGAGGGATATCACGGTATCTTGGATGGATATCATTGTATCTTGGATGAAGGCAAAGAATACCAGAAAGATGTGCACTTTGTGCTTTAATGACTATGTAAATGCATTGACTATGTGAATCACAACACACTATGGATAACATTGCAAAGATATATGGATTTAGACATAGGCTGAATGAGTAAGGGAGGAAGAATGGTATATATATATATATATATATATAATCACAAATATATGCATTTTAAAGAAGGTATCTGTACATGAGTATATCACTCTATAAATGTGGTGGAACATACAGCGAGCAAAATGATGAAAACTCCCCAAGATATTATCAAACATCTTAAGGAAATGAGTTGATGGGCCTTGGAGCTAAGGACCATAGTCTCAGGGGACACCATGGTAAGTTGGCATAATATAGCCAACAAAGACAGTGTTTTACATCCTGCTTGGATGTGTAGCATCTGGGGATCCTGAAAGCTCATGAGTGGCTGTCTAACGTGCTCTCCATGTGCAGGAGAAAGAAGAGTGATTTGACCTGAAGAGGCTTGGAATCAATCAGTCCAATGGACTAATGGAACACGTGAACATCAGTTTCCACAACTCTAAGACAAGAAGAACTAGACAGTGTCAGGCTACCACTATCAATTGTTCTGAAAGGGATCACATTAGAGGATCCCAGGTACTGTAGGAGAAAATGTGGAACAAAACTCAGTCATAAAGGACGACCCAGCTTACTGGACAGAGAAAGACTGGCCCCTTCAGGTATGACTTAACTCATTCCCATGACTCAATTTTCAGCCAAACAATAAGAGAACAGTACTGGGTTTGGAGCTGTAGAATAAGCACTGGACTGCTAACCACAAGGTCAGTAGTTCAAACCCACCAGCT
>NW_006408660.1:6670202-6693503 GCF_000296735.1 Chrysochloris asiatica
CAAGGTTGGTGGTTCAAACTCACCAGCCACTCCTTAAAAACTCTATACATGATCGCTATGAGTCAGAACCAATTCGACGGCACTTAACAACAATCTTTACGGAAGCAGAATATTGTATTTTTCTCCTAAGGAGTATCTGGGCTCGAAACATGGACCTTTCAATCAGCAGCCAAGTGCTTAACTACCACTTCACCAGGGCTATTTCGAGATCACTAGGAAACCCTAGAAAGCAACCTATTTGACAAATTTGGCATTACAAAATTCAATGGTAAAAGGATGAACAATTCACTAAATGGTGAGCGTCATACAGATTTTCGTGAGAGTTAAAATTAGATCCCTATACCTCATTTTCCAAAACAGATTCCCAAATAAGTCAAAATGGTTATGCAAAACTTGAAAGGAATATATATATATATATACTTCAAAATGTTTGTGGAAAAATTCCATTATCTTGTAATTAATTCAATTTTCCACAAACTTTTTTGAAGTCCCACACATTAGGAGGCTTTTCTGGGACTTTTAAAAGTTCAGAAAAGTGTATCACCTTTATACTCAATTAAAAAGCAATTCTGGAGGAAACTGTTTATCTTTTGATTTTTCAAATAACTTTTTTGATCCTACAATACTCCTGTTTCTCATGGAACGCAAACTACACTTGAAAATAAGTTTTCTTTTTCATTTTCACTTAAGGTTTGCTGGGTCAGTGGCACAAAGTTTGCCTTTCATGTGCATTGTTACAGTACACATGGGTTTCAGTGGAGCTTCCAAACTAAGACACACCAGGAAGAAAGGCCTAGTGATCTACCCCTCTATGGATTACTACTTAATCCACAATCATGGGAGTGGTGCAAGAAGGGGAAGTGTTTTGTTTCATTGTGTATGGGGTCACTCAAAGACAGCGAACACAATTAACAAATATTAAAAGGATGTTATAATACTCAGGCATCCCACATCTGGTTTGACTATTATGTTGATAGCTTTGAATTAGCAAAAACTAAGAGCTGTGTTCTTGTACTTAAATTCTCCAGGATTAAGTATAGGGTTCTTGTTTCTAGAAAAGTGCTTTAAAAAGAAAAGAAAGGCAAGCCCCAAAAAGCTGCCCATAGGGCAGCGTCATACCCCTCACTGGCAGTTTCTACTTTTGCCATTCATTCCCATCACTCCGTCATAGATTTCTGAAGACTCTTTTTTTCAGTCCTACAAAGTTTGAAATTTATAACTGGAAAAAATGTTTTCTAAAACACAGACTACTTCCTTTTCCCAAAGATTCTAAAACTGGCAGGGTAGAAAGGAAAAAAGGGTTTTACAATGCTAGTGACACTCTGTTCTTTGGAAATGAACATTTTAATATCCATTAATCTATTATGAGTATCTTGTAAACCTCTAAAATCTTCTTAGAATAAAGCATATTCAGAACAAACATCCTTCCTTCTGCTATCAAACCAAACCTTATCAGTGGCTTATTCCGGAATGAGTCCCTTGGAAGAATTAACATCTTGAACTAAACACTTGCAGTATTCCATATGCAGAAACAACTCTTCTTTCTTCCAAGTACAATCAAAACTAGAATTTTCCTCCATTAACCTAGAGATGTCACTTTCTTCATCTTTGAAACAGAAAACTAAATTCACCATTCAGGCAGGCAAAAAAAAAAAAAAAGAAAGAAAGAAAGAAAAGAAAAACACAGCCAGGTAAAAAGGTCAGTGAAAATACTTTTTTAATGACTGAACAATGGCTCAAGTAAATTTAGAAGGGCACTAAAAGAATGCAAAGCAGTAGGTATAAGAGAGGCAAAAAAAAGGTTCTGGGATGATAAAAATGAGAACAGCAGCAAGTTGGGGATCAGTGGGCAATTTCAAAGTCTGAATTCTAGAAAGAAAAACTTCATGGGACGATCAAGCACACTTGAAAGTGAAAACTATTAAAATACTGGTTAGCAGGAATTGAAAGCAAAACCATCAAGACAACTTTGTAGAATGAAGAGATTTAAACCAAAACAAGTGCTTATCATGTCCACGGTCACATAACAATTAAGTGACAGAGCTGTGCCAGCCCAAAAGCTTAACTGCCATGCCATTCTATAATACCAGCTCTCACCACTGATGACTGGTTTGGGGCTGTTTCTGTTGCTAGTTGCTATTGAGTCAGTTCTGACTCATGGTAACCCAACAAAACAAAACATGCTCGATCCTGCACCATCAACACAAGTGTTCCACTTGAGCCCACTGCTGCTGCCATTGTGCTAATCCAACTTGTTGGAGGTTGTCCTCTCTTTCACTGGCCCTCCACTTTACCAAGCATGATGTCCTCCCTCCAGGGACTGGTCCCTCCTTGTAATATGTCCGAAGTATGAAAGACAAAGTCTTGCAACACTGGCTTCTAAGTAAGGAACATTCTGGCTGTACTTCCAACAGATTTGTTTGTTCTCCTGACAGTGCATTGCACTTTCAATGTTCCTCTCCAACACCATAACTCAAATGCATTAATTCTTCTACAGTGTTTCCTTATTCACTGTCCAACTTTCACATGCATATGAGGCTATTTGAAAATACCATGGATTGAGTCAGGGGCACCTAAGTTAAGTCCTTAAACTGACATGTTTGCTCTTAAACATTTTAAACAGGTCTTGTGCAGCAGATTTGCCTAATGCAATACGTAGTTTGATTTCTTGAACTGCTGCTTCCTTGAATGCTGACAGTGGATACAAGCAAAATGAAATCTTAGACAGCTTCAATCTTTTCTCCATTTATATGGATATTATTTACTGATATTAATGATGAGGATTTCTGTTTTGAGGTGCAACCCATACTGAAGGCTATAATGTTTGATCTTCATCCGTTAAGTATTTTAAGTCCTCTTGCTTTCTAGCAAGCAAGGTTGCTATCATCTGCATATTTCAGGTTAATGAGTCTTCCTGCAATCCTGATGCCATGTTCTTCTTCATATAATCCAGCCTGTTGAATTATTTGCACAATATATAGATCGAGTAAGTATGGTGAAAAGATACAACCCTGGCGCAAGCCTTTCCTGATTTTAAAACATTCAGTGTTCCCTTGTTCTGTTCTAAACAACAGCCTCTTGGTCTATGTACAGGTTCCTCATGAGCACAACTGAGTGTTCTGGAATACCCATTTTTCACAATGTTATTCATAGCTTGTCATGATCCACATAGTTGAAAGCCTTTGCATAATCAATAAAGCACAAGTATATACCTTTCTGGTATTCTCTGTTTTCAAAAGCACCCTCTGGGGACTGAGACACATATACCACAGAACATAAACTGTTCTGATTTACAAAGATGTGCTCAATACAAAATTGTAATGACGACACTAAATATTTTCAAATGCTTAATGTTTAAAAAGCTTCAACAGTGACACCAATTAATGTTTTATAGCTCATTAGGTTTGCTGGCTTGGTGTTTCCAAGTTGCCCACCATAGCAGAAAGAACCTAACCACATATTTGGTTTGCTGCTCTCTCCTCCTCCTTATTAAAGAGAACAACAAAAAATCCTGAATGGCACAGAAGAATGAAGCAAGGTTTTAAAAGAAGAGAGAAAGAAAAAAACCACCCACAATTTCATCTCCTAGAGCAATTTTCAGTCTCTTCTGACATCCATTTTGGTCTTTTCTTCCTTTCCTGTCTTTTTAATGACTTTGCTTGTTCATGTATAATGTTCTTGATGGCATCCCACAACTCCTCTGGTCATAACCAATCTGTCCTTCAGATGGTCTCTAAATTCAAGAATAATGTACTCAAGATCATATTTTGGCTTTTGTGAACTTTTTTTCAGCTTCAACCTGAATGTTCATATACTAATCCTGAGTTTGCACAGGAGCAAAGGACCCAGAGTTGGCCATTGACCTTGCTTTGGCTGATGATAAAGCTTCTCCATCATTTCTTCCCAAGATGTAGTCAATTTGATTCCTATGTATTCCATTTGGTGAGTTTCACGTGTATGGGTGCCATTATATTGTAAAAGGAATGTATGGGTGCCATTATATTATAAAAGGAATGAAGCAGCCCAGCTAGTAATTCACAAGACTACCACGGTTCTTTGAAGAAGTTGATAGAATTATTCAATTTCTTCATCATTGGCTTTAGTGGTTGGTATGAAAATCTGGTCTTCCTTGAGGACATATGGATATTATCCTATCAAAGACAACACTGTACTTCAAGATACATCTTGAAATGCTCAATCTGCTATTCCCAGCGTAATACACCACATTGTTAATTAAGTGCTGTTGTGTTGGTTCCGACACATAGCAACCCTGTATAGTGTTTCCGAGGAGTGACTGGTGAGTTTGAACCGTACACCTTGGGGTTCAAACTGACACTGCAGTCCAGCGCATTAATCCACAGCACCACACCAGGACTCCATAATAAACCATAAGACTGTCCAATTCAAAATGGCCAATATCAGTTCATTTCAGTCAGGTCACTAAAGCGTAAGATATCAATTTTTATACATTTAATTTTTGAAGACTTCCAATTTTCACAGATTCATGCTTCAGACATTCCACATTCCAATTAATAGATGTTATATAGCTGTTGCTTCTCATTTTGAGTTGTACCCCATCAGCAAATGAAGGTCCTGACAGCTCTGTTCCACCCACATCATTAAGGTCTACTCTATTTTGATGAGTGCCTTCCAAACTGAGTGGTTCATCTTCTAGCACTATATCAGACAATGTTCTGCTGCTATTTAGGTTTTCAGTGGCTAAACTTTCGGAAGTGGACTGCTTCTCATTCTTCGTAGTTTCCATCTGGAAGTTACACTGGAAACCTGTCTACCATGGGTAACCCAGTGGCATAGCTCCCAGCATCATAATGCTGATTATTTCCTGTAGCTAGTTTATTTTTCACCTTTCAGGTCAAATGCTTCCTTCACTGAGAAGCCTCTTCTGATCTCCCACAGCCCCAAACATATTCCAGACAGCCTTCCTTACTCAAGTTGCCATTACACTTGCCTGACATGCCCTGCCATGCCTCGTGCGATTTCTGTTCTAGAAATGGTGAGTCCCGCTTCTTTAACTCAGCTGAAAAGCTAGGGCAGGAGTCGCAGCCCTTTCAGGGACTATGCATTTGACCACACAGAAGCCTGCAGGCAATAAAGAACTGAGAAGATCACCATCAGAAAGACATCTCCATTTCTCGTGGCATGGCTGAAACAAAATTCATTTTTTACAATTTGAAATATCTTGTTATTGTTGTTGCGAATATACACAGCAACATACTCCAATTCAGTAATTTTTACAGGTACAATTCAGTCAAACTTATTACATTCTTGGAGTTGTACACACTCATCTTCACCCCTTTTTCTGAATTGTCCTTCCTAATTGACCCCTAAGATTCTTAGCTAATCTCTAAAGTTGCTGTTATCAATTTAAAAGAACACAATGCTCAAGACAGATGTTCTTTACTAATTAAGCTGAACAACTTTTGGATTTTAAGAGACTTCAGGAATATTTTTGCTTAAAGGCTTAAAGACAATAGTTCCAGAGGTTCATGTAGCCTCCCTGATTCGGGAAGTCTGTATTCTATGAAAATTTAAAATTCTGCATTTATGACTTTTTTACTAGAATTCTTCTACAGAATCTTTGATCAAAATGAAGAACTCCATTCTGGAACCATGCTCCTTTCACAGAATTCTATTTTTACTTACATTAATGGATGGAGCACAGTGAGATTTACATGATGTAAAACACACAGTCCACTAATAACATACAACTTGTAGGCTCTAGGCAAGATATTTACTGGAATGATAATAGTAAACAGACTGTTGGGCTGTTGTTCCATTTCAAACTACTGCCTTTAGGAGCCGTAAAAAGAATCTTCAACAATTTAAGGGGATAGGAATAGACATTTTCATTTTACAATGAAAAGATGGAGTTAAGAGAAACACATTAGGGAAATCCTCAAAAATCTTACAGAAAAATTAAATTCTATTCCCTCATCAACAGAGCCAAGAAAATATACCTAAAAAGTTTCCCATCATCATGCCATGAATGCCGGCGGTGGTGGTGTACTACTGAGTCAATTCAGACTCACAGTAATCCTGTATAGGGTTTTCAAGGCTGTAAATGTTTATAGGAGCAGAAAGTCTCATCTTTATCCCTCAGAGTAACTGGCAGACTCGAACTATTAACCTTGTAGTCAGCAGCCCAGCTTGCAATCCACTATGCTACCAGGGCTCTTTATGCCATGAATGTAAGCTCTAAATCCCAGAACTACTAATTGGTGGTGGTTGTATACTGTTGAATTGATTCCGAATCATAGTGACTGACCCTGTATAACAGGGTTTCCAAGGTTGTAAATCTTTACGGTAGCAGAAAGTCTAATCTTTCTCCCATGGAGCCACTGGTAGATTCAAACTGCTGACCATGTGGTCTGCAATCTAGCTCGTAACCCACTATGCCATGAGGACTGCCAATTGTTTGTTGTTGTTCTTAAATACCATCGAGTCGGATCCGACACAGAGCAACCATGGACAGGGTTTCCAAGGAGCAGTTGGTTAGCAGACCAGTATTTATCCCTACAGTGCTACATACACAAGGACACCAGAGCTACCAATCAGTGTTATATTAATCTTACTATATTAATTGAACAAATACTGAGGGGAAAAATAGATACTAGACTGTAACAGAAATCATTGTTGTTGTTGTTAGGTGCCAACAAGTCGGTACCAACTCATAGCGACTTTATGCACAGCAGAATGAACCACTGCCCGATCCTGGGCCAAGCTCAGTATTGTTGCCACACTTGAGTCCATCGTGCTGTCACACTTGGCCAATCCATCTCATTGAAGGTCTTCCTCTTTTTCTCTGACCCTCCACCTTACCAAACATGATATCCTTCTCCAGCTGCTGGTCCCTCCTGACAATATGTCTGAAGTATGAGAGATGAAGTTTGGCCATCTTGGCTTCCAAGGAGCACTCTGGCTATACTTCTTCCAACATGGATCTATTGGTTCTTTTGGCAGCTCATGACACTTTCAATATTCTCCTCCAACACCACACCTCAAAAGCATCAATTCTACGGTCTTCCTTATTCGTTGTCCAGCTTTTGCATGCATATGCAGTTACTGAAAATGCCATGGCTTGGGTCAGGCACACCTTAGTCCTCAAAACTGACATCTTTGCTCTTCAAAACTTCTTTACATTGAGATATAATCCATACCAAAGGCTGTGCTCTTTGATCTTCATCAGTAAATGTTTTAAGTCCTCTTCACTTTCAGCAAGCCAGGTTATATCATCTGCATATCACAGGTTGTTATGAGTCTTCCTCCAATGCTGATGCCATGTTTTTCTTCATATAACCCAGCTTCTCGGATTATTTGCTCAGTATATGGGTTGAATAAGTATGGTGAAAGAATACAACCCTGTTGCACACCTTTTTTAATTTTAAACTATTCAGTGTTCCCATGTTCTGTTAGAACAACTGCCTCTTGGTCCAGGTAAAGATTCCTCAGGAGCACAATTATGTGTTCTGGAATACTCATATTTCGCAATGTTATCCACAGCTTGTCATTGAGCCATACACTCGAAAGCCTTTGCATAGTCAATAAAGCACAGGTAAACATCTTTCTGATACTCTCTGTTTTCTGCCAAGATCCATTGGATATCAGCAATGATATCCCTCCTTCCATGGCCTCTTCTGAATCCGGCTTGAATCTCTGGAAGTTCTCTGTCAATGTATGATTGTAGCCGTTTCTGTATTACCTTTAGTAAAACTTTATTCGCATGGGATATCCAAGATATTGTCTGATGACTTCCGCATTCCGTTGGGTCACCTCTCTTTGGAATGGGTACAAATACAGATCTCTTCCAATCAGTTGGCCACATAGTTATCTTCCAAATTTCTTGGCAGATGTGAGTGAGTGCCTCCTGTGCCACCTCACTTTCTTGAAAGATTTCAATTTTTAATCCATCAATTCCCGGTGCCTTGTTCTTTGCCAATTCCATCAATGCACCTTGGACTTCTTCCTTCAGTATCATTGGCTCTTGATCATATGCTACCTCTTGAAACAGCTGAACATTAACCATTTCCTTTTGGTACAGTGACTATGCATATTCCTTCCATCTTCTCTTGATGCTTTCTGCATCAAACAGAAATCATACCAAGGCAAAAAGTAAAATACTACTGTGTTAAGTTTATTTTCAGGGTAATTACCCTAGTTGGGGAGCCCTAATATAGAGCCGTGGCATAAACACTGGACTGTTTATAAACAGCATAAACAGCAAGGTTGGCTGTTCAAACCCACCAGCTATGAGGCAGAACCAACTTGATGGCATACAACAACAATGTTAGGAGAATCAGAGAAGCAGTTCTCCAGAAAGAACCAACTGAACTTGGATCTGAAGGAGGCAAACAATGTTCTAGGCATATTCTGTTAATTGTGATGAAGAAATCTGGAGACAGTGGTGACGGTTGCACAACCTAATGAATGTACTTAATGTCACTCAACTATATATGTAAAAATATTAAAATGGCAAAATTTGTTTATATATACATACGTACATACATACATATATATATATATATACACACATATCCAAAATAATAATTTAAAGAAATACTAACCAATCCTGCTTGCTATGGGGAGAGAGGATATGGTGGACAAGAAAAGAAGCTGTTGCAAACTTCAGGAAAGAGATGGAAGCAATGAAGTAGTGGTGAAAGTGAGCGGACACAGAAGTAGTTTAGAATATTTTAAGTAAAAATGGACAGCATTCAGTGATAAACTGAAATGGGAAGGGTACAGGAAATGAAAATAATCAGTGAAGTCAGAGAAAAAGTATATGTCTTGAAACCACGAAAGAGCCAGGATATTTTTGGAAGGGGATTATGTTTGATTTTATATATAATAAATTTGAAGTGTGATGCTGTGGGTTAATGAGCCAGACTGCAAAGCTGTTTGAACTGCAAGGTTGATGGTTCAAGCTCACCAGCTGCTCCTTGGAAACCCTATACAGGGTCGCTATGGGTCAGAATCGACTCAATGGCACTTTACAACAACAACAACAACAACAACATAATAATACATAGCAAAGATATTTATTCAATTAAGTATGTGCTTTATTTGGTTAAAATAACAATGTTTTTAAATGGCAAAGCAATTCATGTATAGACTTCTGGTATGGTACTGTAAGATAAGCGCAGCAAGATTGGTTTGAACAAGGTCAGTGGTTCAAACTCACCAGTAGCTCTTTGGAAACCTTCTACGGGGTCACTACGAGTTGGATCCAACTTGAAGGCACTTACAACAGCAACAACAAATGTGTGGGTGTCCTGGTGTGGCACTGCAGGATAAGCGCTGGACCACAAGGTCAGGATGAACTGCAAGGTCGGCAATTCAAACTCACCAGCTGCTCCTTGGAAACCGTACACAGGGTCATTATGAGTTGGAACCGACTAGACAGTTAGTAATAACAATATGTGTATGTACTTGTATATGTAACATTTTGTTGTGGTTTGGGTACAAGTCTACAGAGCAAATTAGTCTCCCATTCAACAATTTATCCACACTGAATTTCATGACATTAGCTGCAATCCCCGAATGTAACACAGCACTCTTTCCACTCACCCACCTTTTCTGTCTCTACCTGCCTTCCGAATTGTTTTGGGCAAATGTTGCCCTTCTGGATTCATATGGTTCATTGTTCTGAGAAACACATTCCTTATGGGTGTCACTTACAGGACTTGTCTACCCCAAATCTGGAGCATGACGTCTCCATGTGTTATGCAATGGACTGTGAACCTCAAGGTCAATGGTTCGAACCCACCAACTGCTTTACGGGAGAAAGGTGAGGTTTTGTATTTTTGCAAAGATTTAATACAACATAAACCTTATGAGTTGGAACAGACTCAACAACACTTAACAATATTCTAAAGCTATCTAAAAAATATATTGTTGCGTTTAGTTTGATGCTTAAGTTTCACTGTTAAACTGAGTGAATGTTTGTGCTTGGATTTTATGACTTAAGTCTAGATGCCTACACGTGCCTATGCTAAAATGGGATGTCAGCATTCACCAGGAACACTGAGAACAACAACACAAAGGATAACAGAGGGCTGACTTTGCCTTCTAGAGGTTTGATGTTTGGCAGACAAGAGGATATAAAGAATCATTCATCAAGCAGTATAGCAAGGGACAGACCATTATCAACCAGAAATACTGGATGTTGACAAAAGCAAGACTAAGGGCTGAGGAGCATTCTAATTGGCCCAAACTAATTTGCTATTATGTTTGACTTTTTAAAATGCTTTTACAAGCTTCAGAGAAGTTAAGTTACTAAGGAACTTAGTAGAAAATGTTCAAGAATAGTGAAGGATCAGGTCTGTGCAAGGATGGCTGCTCAAAGTCTCTAAGCTACTTGGCAGAAGGATGTGGCAATCTGCTTCTGTAAAGATTTATTAGAGTGTTGGAACTCGATGGAGCAGTTCTTCTCTACCCTATTGCCATGAGCAGCAATCAACTCAGTGACAACAGATTTAGTTTGGGTTATATATAGGATCAAATTGAAAACAGCAACTAAAAGAAAACACAGAGGGCAGTCAGTTTACGTTAACAACTTGGTAAAGAAGGGTGAGAATGGTTACATCACTCAAGGAATACAATCACTGTCACTGAACTGTACATGTAGAAATTAGTGAATTACATGTGCTCTGCTGTATATATTCTCAACAGCAAAAAATAAATTATTGCGGAAAGGATGTTCCAGCTGGAACACTGGTTTTTTTCTTCAAACCAGTCTTCCAGTAGAAACTGTGCCTATATAGGGTTGTTATGGATCCTGGTGTGACGCTGTAGGATAAGCACTAAGCTGCAATGTTGGTTTAACTCACCAGCTGCTCCTTGGAAACCCTATACAGGGTCACTCTGAGTTGGAATCTACTCAATGGCACTTAACTACAACAACAACATGAACCTTAATAGTATATTGGCATGGAACTGTCAGAAGTTGTCAGGCCAGATTCAGACAAGGACATGGAATGAGGATATCACTGAAAGCAGAAAATATCACAAAGATGTTTACCTGTGCTTTAAGAACTATGCAAAGGCTTTCAAATATGTGGATCATGACAACCATGGGCAACATTGCAGAGAATGAGTATTCCAGAACACTTAATTATGCTCATGAAGAACCTGTACATAGTCCATCCAAGAAACAGCCGTTCAAACAGAACAAGGGGACACTGAATGGTTTAAAATAAGGAAAAGTGTGCACCAGGGTTATATTCTTTCACCATACGTATTCAATCGGTATGCTGAGCAAATAATCCAAGAAGCTGTATCATATGAAGAAGAACATGGCATAAGGCTTGGAGGAAGACTCTTGTAACAGGTTTGTAACCTGTTAAGGTGTGGTGCTGTGGGTTAATGCACTGGACTGCAAGGCTGGTGGTTCAAGCTTACCAGCCGCTCCTCAGAAAACCTTTACAGGGTTGCTATGGGTCAGAACTGACTCGATGGCACTTAACAACAACAAAGGCTCATACAGAGGATATATAACCTTGCTTGCTGAAAGCAAAGAGGGCTTAAAATACTTTACTGATGAAGATCAAACACCACAGTCTTCAGCTTTACGCAGTCTGTAACAAGTATGGGTTGACTTTCCCTCAATGTAAAGAAAACAAAAATCCTCACAACTGGACTAGTAAATAACATCCACATAAATGGAGAAAAGATTGAAGTTGTGAAAGACTTCATTTTGCTTGGATCCACCATCAAAACTCATGGAAGCAGCAGTCAAGAGATCAAATGACATAACTGCATTAGGCAAATCTGTGGCACAAAACTTCTTTAAGGTGTGTTAGTTAGTTTGAGGACTAACGTGCACCTAACCCAAATTGTCTTTTATAGCTTTAAAAAAGAAAAGAATTGCATCAAAGATCATACATTATTTTGGGGTAGTATGTTTTTTTAGTACCCATGAGACAATTTCTAACTCACAGGAGGGAACTTGTATAGGATTTCTGAGGCTATAAACCTTAGAAAAGGAGCTCTGGTAGCATAGTGGTTACAAATCAGGCTGTGAACTGCAAGATCAGCAGTTCGAAACTACCAGCTCCTGTAAAGATTTACAGCCTCAGAAACCCTATACAGGGTTGTATGGGTCAGAATCGACTCGATGGCACTTAACAAGGACAATTAGAATGAAGGATGGTTTGGATGGAATTAGGGAATTATTGTTAATTTTGCTATGGTATGTATACTAACATTTTGGAGATGTATGAAGTATTGCATGTAGATAGGTGACATGTCATGACATCTAATCTACTTTTAGTCAAAAGAAGAGCAGATAAAGCTAATTAATAAAATGTTAACTTTTGAAACTTTTTCATTAAACTTTTTTACAGAGAAAGAATGGCTTTTTAGAGAAAGAATGGCTTCCTGGAGTGATAAACATATGATCTTGTTAGCGTAGGACCTCTGATCAGATCAGAATCTTCCCTCCTTTCCCCAGAAATTGGTCCGTTTGTCCCAGCAATTCAGTCAATAAGCAACGTCAGCAGGTAGAAATGCTTCAAACTAAACTTTCCCAAATACTTCAGGTATTTTAAACCAGGAATCTTCCCCTCTAGAAGTCATTTACTACTCATTCAGACTTGTCTTTCTTGTCTCTATATAAACTTCACTTCTTTTTGGAAGGTGAGAATAAGACTTAAAGAAGTCAAGCAACAGTGTCTAAGTGTCTGTGTATATGTTTTGTAACAAAGAATAACAGTTTAGTTTATTATGTTGCTTATAAAGATGACTTATTGGGGTGGGGGTGGGGAGACTTGAAAAGGAATTAACATTTGGTTAACATTCTTTCCAATTGTTTCCAAAGAGTTAACAGAAACCCTTTCCCTCTCCACCACCCTCAAATCCTTTTTCATCTCTAATGTTCACACAGCAAAACCCTAAAACAAACTGACTCACCATTTTTCATTTTCAATCAACACTGTCAGGAGTGCCCCACCCCAACTCTCCTTAGATTTTCAAATGTATTAGCATAACTATATAAAAAGCATTCTTACTTTACTTTTAGTATCTGACCACCTGCTAAATTTATTTTTAACAACAGATTTAAAATCCCACTTAAAGGCAACTAACAAAACATGAGAATATAAATGATGCCAAGTTGAGAAGGGAGGAAAATGCTAAAGCAAAGGCTCCATGCTTTCTACACAGAAATTGCACAATAAATGTCTGTTAATGGGGACAATGCTGCAGATGAGTAGGCACTGACATAAATGAAAAGATTAAATTCCCAAATGCTCTCCAGTAATGCCGAAATAGTCATAATCTTAATCAGATCACTATTTCAATACACAATTTGAGTACTGTAGATCATGCCCGGTCCCTGCAATTTAACTAAAACTCAAATTATTTTTTAAAACAGGGTAAGGCTAATGTCTAATGCTCTGGGGTAATTTTTCCTGAAAAAGAATCTATTATATAGAACTAAGTCTTGTAACATCTAAGTAAAGGACTGCTAGCTCAGAGGTTATGCCAATTTAGACAGACAGGCCTTGGTACGTAAGGCCTCTTCAGAAGGTGGTGGCCTTAGAAGAGGTTCATTTCCCAAGCATCTGCACTGGGCCAAATGCTAGAAATACAAAAAGATGACTGAGATATTCTCCCTGCTTCAAGGAGCTCAGTTTAGTAAGACATTAGATAAGTAAGCAATACTATAATAACACAGCAGGCCTAGTGGTATAGTGGGTTATGAGCTGGGCTGCAAACTGAAAGGTCAGCAGTTCGGATTTACTAACCACTTCATAGGAGAAAGATACTGCTTTCTGCTCCCGTAAAGATTTACAGGCTTGGAAACTCTGTACAGGGTTATTATGAGTCAGAACTGACTCAAAGGCACACAACAACAACAATAATGATAAATTTTCTTTCAAGATTTTTTCTTAAGAGTGGAATATGGTAAGTATGCACAGCTTTGACTTCAAAAACTGTGTATGTGTGTGTGTGTATATATGTAAAATGTGCCATCTTTAAATGTGTATGATAATGATCATGCATTATTTTGTATAAAATAGGGAGTTGAAGGGTGCACAGAAGTCTAACTCAGGCGCAGGCAAGAGCTTAAGCTAAGTGTTACCAAAAAGTGGGTATCTCTGTTGAATCTAGAACTGGAAGTAAAGCTAGGGGAGGGACATAAATTAAGGAATCTCAGAAACACTATTTAGTTGTTATACTCTTGTGTAACAGATTTGGTGGCTGAAAAAATTGGTTTCCTGGATTCTGAGCTAATTAGCTTTGTAAATAAATCTCACGTTTGTAAGCAACTTCCTGCCTACTTCTTAGGGTTATAGGGAGGATTCCATAAGCAAAGAGGTTAGAAAAAAAAACAAAACAAAAAAAAACTTTGTAAACATTTTAGACACTCACCTTACCTGTAGTAATGGGAATGGCAGCAGAGAAGGACATGATTGTGCAAAAAGGTAAGATTTCAAGGTCAATGCTAGACCCAGTTAACTTAGAGATGAAGTGTTAGCATTAAAAACACCCAGAGTTCATTCAGCACCTATAACAAAAACATCTCGTTTTTGTTATAGGTGCTGAATGAACTGCCTTAACTTTCACCCACTAGCTTGGCTTATCAATCGAAAGTATTTTTGCCAGCAAGAGTACATCTATCTGGCTGCTAACAAACCAGAAGTTAGTTCTCTGACATGTAGGATATATCTGTGAGGCAGAGATATGGAAAGGATCTGCAGTCCCTCTGAGGCTCCAGGACAAAATGTGCCTCTGGGAAAAAGTGCCTATGTTAATACTGAGGTAGATATGAAAACAGTGCTCAGACATGTAAGGGTTAGTTAACAAGTTGCTGTTGCTGTTAAGTGCAATGGCTAAGTACATGCCAAGGAAGAAGTACAAAAGAGCACAAAATCAACAGTTTCATAACTGATATCTTTGCTTCTCTTTTAAAAATTACATGACTGCACAGTAGAATTTATGGAACTCAAGCTTAAGAACCATTCTCTAAAGTCTCCTGCAAGATCTTACACAAAATAAAGATTCTATTGCCTTACAAGATTACCAATACACAGCTTGCCTCAGACATGCAGGTATGTCACTGCTAAATACTGATTCAAGATTGTAATTCACCATACAAAAAAGGAAAAGGGGTTAACATCCTTAGAGTCCCAGTGTGGCACTGTAGGATAAATACGTGACACCCATCAGCCATTCCTCCTACACCGTATACAAGGTCGCTATGAGTTGGAACTGACTGGATGACACTTAACAACAACAGGTACTCATATTGCTGAGTGCACCATGAGGAACTGATATGCACTGTGCTTACTTTTACTTCTCTTGAGGCTGCATAGTCACTTTACATTAAAAACTCTCAGTTCCCTGTTGCTGCTCACCAATCTCAATGTAACTAAAAAACACACTTCAAGGCCACAGAATGGGCAATTAATGTAGTCTGACTTTTTTCTTTTTCTTTTTAAGTAAGAATTTGTTTGAAGGGAAGATACTGATCTTATTTTCCTCATATATAACAAAAAGGGGCTGCGGGTCTAGGATTACTTTTACAGAACTTCAAGGTGGAAATCAGATTCTAGTTTGTTTCCTACTTAACCATCTCTTCTCAAATCCTCAACAAAAAGTCCCTCAAAGCTCTGACTGGGTAGTTTTAAGTTTCTTTATAACCAAAGAATGTATTTTCAAAGGAACTCATATAGAATTATAAGTAAAAACAAATAAAGCTGGGCTCTTCTTGGAGTGGGTTAGAGTGAACTAATACCTACCATGAAAGATATCAACTGCAAGGAATCCTAAGTTTCTTCGTACAATCAATCAGTGATCTAGTCTAAATCTTTTCACAAACCAGTAAACTCATACCCACAGAGGGAAACATACTTACCCAAGAGTAAACATTCCAAAAAACTTTTAATTATTT
Organism: Chrysochloris asiatica; assembly: GCF_000296735.1. Lineage (NCBI taxonomy): Eukaryota > Metazoa > Chordata > Mammalia > Afrosoricida > Chrysochloridae > Chrysochloris > Chrysochloris asiatica. Next base: position 6,686,116 of record NW_006408660.1, read on the forward strand.
TTCCCTTATGAATGTCCCTACAAGCAAGAAGAATGCATTTTTCAAAAAAAAAAATCACTGCATGCCTCTGGTCTCACCCATTTCTCATTTTTCTTTGGACATGCTAAACATACTCCTGCTTCATCTCAGGCTATCATGCTTATTTTCCCTCTCCTTATACCACTGCTCAGATGTCACATGCCCCAACCACTCCTTATAAAATACCACCTACCCTCTTTTACATTGTCTCCAACAGCACTTCTCACCAACTGATTTTCATTGTCTATCGTATCTATTGTATAGATCAATCGTTCCCAAGTGTACTGCCCTAGTAATAGAAGAATCAAAACCTGTCTAACTTGGGGGTGGAGGCGGGGGTGGGGATGGAATAATGAGAAATCAGAATCAGCCCAACTATCCAACCTTTTACCAAGTCTGGCACCAACCACCTTCCCACAGCACTCTCTACTTCTCTTCTGCATTCACCAATCTGTTGCAAAGGATACACAGAACTCACAAACCATCTTACAGTTAAAAGATTTATAAAGGAAGTGACTACAAATCAGGATCAGGAAGCATAAATAAAGGCAGTCTAGAAGGCTCCCCCAAAGTGGAGAGCAAATTCCTCCTTTTGTCAGTGCAGGGCAGCTTTCTCAGCCCTTCTCCCTGTTCCAGCTCCTCTCAACACCCTCAGAACAGGCCTCTCTGCCTTCCATTCCTGAGCCTCTCCAATGCTGTCTCAGCTCACAGCCAGTTTATGATCTCTTTTGCAAGCTTGCTCAGGGGCATTCCTAAGATTTCCTCTGTTATCACTGACTTTGCCACAGGGCCCTTTCCAGGCCTCTCTGCTGTCTTCAGTGTTATAGCCCTTGATCCCTGTTATAGCTCTTTTAGGGGGTTCCTTGTCTCTTTTCTCTCTGCTTCTCCCTTCTTGTCTCACTTGCCTTTTCTCCTTTCTGTTTCTTTCTTTCTTATTTCTGTCTGCCAAATCTGTGGGGTTGGTTGCACATATAAGCAAAGTCCTGGCTATTTCAAGGCATGGTCCTCCAACCAGGACCACACTGGACCCAGCCCCTATTGGTAGGTCAGTTACTTCATTTGCACAGTAAATGATAGCAGGTGTCATTTGCCTAAGTCTATAGCTTAAACCCTGTACAGGGTCGCTATGAGTCAGAACCGACTCCACGGCACATGACAACAACAACACAGCTGCTTCGTGTGCATAAAGTAGACCAATCACAGGGCAGACTGTAGCCAAACATCAAGTTGTTTACAACTTGCCCAAGAACTGTCAATCAGCCTGAACAAAAGTAATAAACCCACTGGGGAAAAAGGTAGGGCAAAGGTCAGGATAAGGGGGAAAAGTTTCCCCAAAGAACGGAGGCAAAAGGCTACATAAAGGACTTATTTCAAAGTACTCGTTAAAAGAATTCTGAAGAAAGTAGTAAAATTATTTGTGCAATGCTACACTGAAAAAAAAAAATTTACACTGACCTTTCCCATAGAGGACATAAAATTGGTATACTGTATTAGAGTGGTTCAGATTTGGTCTGTAGTCTTTTAATTTAAAAATCAGCAGCTTAATATGATTTTTACACCTTGTCCAAACTCATTCAATCCCTGGACCAATGTTAATTCTCCTTGTAGAAAGTGCCAAGAATTTGCATATCATACTGGCCATACAGTTAGGATCTATTTGTTTTCTAGTTGTATAAAGATCATTGAGTCACCCTCATAACTCCTTCCTTAAATCTCTCATGACCAACGGCACTTGGGAAGGGTTCAATATGTGACAAAACAGAACAAAGATAGCTAAAAGCACAGGTTCAAAACATGAGGCCAGAGGCTCCTGGATTTAAACTACAAAGCTTGAAGTAAATGCAGTATTAAGTGGCAAATAAATAGCATGGCACAGAATTTTCTTCAAGTCTTTATGCTGCAAACAACTGCCCAGTGTTTTGAAGCTGCAGATGAAATTCGTACTTAGTGCTACTCTGCCCAGCACACCTCAAGTTAAGTGCCCTGGTGGTGGTGATGTGCCGTGGAGTCGGTTCTGACCCATAGCGACCCTGTACAGGGTTTCCGAGGCTGTAAATCTTTATGGGAACAGAAAGCCTCATCTTTCTCCCACGGAACAGCTGGTAGTTTCGAACTGCTGACCTTGCAGATCGGTGCGCAGCCTGATTTGTAACCACTATGCTACCAGAGCTCCTTGAGCCCCAGGAACCTGAATATTGCTGAAATATCTAGATTGCTTTTTTTTTTCAGTGCTCATCTTTTTTGGAAGCATACAAAAGAAAGGATTGCTCCATGAAAATCTCTCACTCTGGAAACCTTCTCTAACCACCTTTCCCTAAAAACTTTTTTTTTTTTTTTTAATGGTTAAATTAATTTGTCAGTAGGGTAAGCCAAGAGCTGTCAAAACAATGTTTGGTAAATTGAATGAGTTAGCAGTTTATGCCAAACAAGTTCTTCCTCCAAACAGTCTTAACTACATCAAAGACATGTCAATGCCCATGAATATAAAATGATCAAAGATGAGCAGCAGTTTGAATAATTTCTATTCTGTGTCACCAGAAATTTATATAAAGCAGGTAGCACACCAGGCCTCTGCACCTTAAGTGCATTGCCCAGGCACCTATGGGTCATCCTGTTTCACAGCCAACTTCTTGGACCAGGCTTGCATACCTCACACCTTTCTACCATAACAATCTCTCATTTTTCTGGTCATTCCATGCTATATATTTATATATAGATCAATTATCGTAACAAAATATGGTTAGTATGAAAGCAAGGGTACCACAAAACCACTTGTATTAGCCATTATGGCAGTACTGCCTCTCTGGGCTCTTGAGTAGTAGCATACCTGAAAAATGTGAAGCCAAACACACTTAAATCATTCTAATAGTGTGTTATTATGTTCTAATTCTGTATTATGTTCTAATTCTTCCCCCTCATTTCAAGTCCTATTTACCATCTCAAATCACTGCCCACCTCTGCTTACCTACCTAGACAAGCTGCTTCCAGGTTCTGCCACATTACCCATTTCCCCTCTCCTCCCCCCTTGGACAGACATCTCCCAGCCAAGAAAACCCAAATCCACTGTCATCAAGTCAATTCTGACTCATAGAGACCCTGTAATAAGGTTTCCAAGGCTGTAAGGGATCAGAAAGCCTCCTCTTTTCCCAACTGGTGGGTCTGAACTGTCAATCTTGCAATTAGTTGTCCAGTGCTTATCCTACAGTGCCACCAGGACTCCTTGAGAAAACCCAAGTAGAGAAAAAAGAAAAAATCTGCCCAAAATACATATTCTAAGGGATGCAGATTTACATGGATTATTAGTGAGCAGTCTAAATGATAGGTGGGCTTTTTTTAAGGGTACAGAACAAAGTATGCTACCATTTACTAGGCTGAACCCTCTAAAACTGTTACTTTGCAGCCTCAAACAGCAATTTTATAGGATTCAACTAAAGAGAAAGCATAGTCGTTACTGCTAGGGAAGTAACGTTTGAAGTTGAGATACAGACTTGTTTCCAAGGTTACCTTTTATATAACTGTACTGATCAAGTACATCATTAGCTATTCATACACATACAAAATTAAAACCTATCCTGAAGCCTACTATCAAATCTTAACTTTTTCACACTCTGGTGAGGTGCTGTAGGATAAGCGCTCCACCATACCAGCAGTTCTGCGGAAGAGAGATGAAGCTTTATGCTCCTGTAAAGATTTACAACCTCAGAAGCCCTGTGCAGGGTCGCTATGGGTCGGAATCAACTCAACAGCACTGAACAACAACAACGTATCAGTTTGAACTGCAAGGTAAATTACTCCAGGGCAAAAGTTGTCTGCTTCCTCTGGCATTTCCTCTAGCACATACTCAAGTGCCTGCCTGCTGACCACACGTCCACTGTCCTGTATCATCAGCAGTGGAACTTGGTATTCCCTACCACAGCAGTCAGAAGCAGAACACCCAACTCACTCCTCAGCTTTTGCCACACAATATTCAATTTTAGGCCCCAGCAACCACAGGTACGTTTGTTAATTAACTGTATACACCATCTGCCCAAAGTGGGGAGGTGATGGAGAAAGAGATGTTTATTACTAGGGCAGGCCAACAGGAAGTCTGCCTGACACACATACACAGTCACGAAGGGAATCATCTAAAAGTACCTCACCTCTCCACTAGGTTAACAGAAGCCAACCATAAGGTTTCACCAATCAGAGACAACTCTCTCCATCACTTTCTTTCACCGGTGTTTCTAAAATGCCAGAGGACTTTATTGGCTCTCAGAACTGCAAGCCACAAACAGCAGTCGTTTGACCAGGAGACTCTATATACTTGCATGTAGCTAAGATTTCATATAATAAAACCTTTAGAAAACACAAGAGTAAATAAAAAAGTTGTTGTTGTTAAGTGCTGTTTTGCCAGTTCCAACTCATAGCGACCCTGTATAAGGTTTCCAAGGAGCTGCTGGTGAATTTGAACCACTGATCTTGCAGTTCAAACCGACTATGTGGACCAGTGCTTATTCCTACAGTGCCACATCAGGACTCCAAATCAAAAAGTATTGATACAAAACCATAAAGATCTTTATTAATCAAAAATATCAAAATATAAAGCTACTGTACTGTTTCTCGGCATATCCTCCATCTAGGTCTACACAGTTCTGAAGGCGGTGTTTGCATCTATCTAACCCTTCCGTGTACAGTTGCAGCAGTACATCAAGCAGGATTCAGAAGACGTGGAATGTCCTGACATCAGATGGATCTTGGCTGAAAAGCAGAGAATACCAGAAAGATGTTTACTTGCACTTTATTGACTATGTAAAGGCATTCAACTGTGTGGTCATAACAAACTATGGATAACATTTTTGTAAAGAGCTGGTATTACACAAAATCAACTGTGCTCATGAATATGTACAAATGAAATTGTACATAAACCAAAAACAGAAAAGGGGGTACTGAATAGTTTAAAATCAGAAAAGCAGTGCACCAAGGTTGTACCCTTTTCACCATACTTATTCAATTTGTATGCTAAGCAAATAATCTGAGAAGCTGGATGATATGAAGAAGAACATTGCTATCAGGAAGACTCAATAACAACTTGTGATATGCAGATGACACAATTTTGTTCTGGAAGTGAAGAGAACTTGAAATACTTAATGATGCCAATCAAAGACTACAGCCTTCAGTATAGCTTGCACCTCAATGTAAAGAAAATTAAAATCCTCACAACTGGACCAATAAACTTTATAACAGAGAAAAGACTGAAGTTCTCAAATTGAAATTGTCAAAGACTTCATTTTGCTTGTATCCATAATCAACACACATGGAAGCGGCAGTCAAGGAATAAAAAAATGATGTATTGCTTTTGACAAATCTGCTGCAACAGACCTCTCTAAAGTGTTTTAAAAGGAAAGAAGTCACTTTGAGGAGTGAGGTGCGCCTGACCCAAGCCATGGTATTTTCAGCAGGCTCTTGGACTCCTGTTGGACTCTTGGACGCCTACTGGATTCTTGTTGTAGGATAAGCACTAGACTGCTAACCACAAGGTCAGTGGTTCAAATGTACCAGCCACTCCAGAGAAATCCCACACAGGATTGTTATGAGTCGGAACTGACTCTCAGACACTTAACAATAACCTCACATGCATGTGAAAGATCTACAATGAATAAGGAAGACCAGAGAAGAATTTATGTATTTGAGTTACGGTGTTGGAGAAAAATATTGAAAGTACCATGGATTGATTATATGAAAAAAAAATGGCATCAGGATTGAAGGAAGACTCAATAACCTGTGATATGCAGATCATACAGATGATATGCAGATGATAACTTGCTTGCTGAAAGTAAAGAGGCTTTAAAATATTTACTGTTGAAGATCAAAGACCACAGCCTTAAGTATGGGTTGCATCTCAAGGTAAAGAAAACAAAAATCCTCACCACTGGACCAATACACAAAATCCATATAAATGGAGAAAAGATTAAAGTTGTCAAAGCCTTCATTTTGCTGGAATCCACTATCAACATGGACCGTCAGAAGAACAAATCTATGTTGGAAGAAGCACAGCCAGAGTGTTCCTTAGAAGTTAGGATGGCCAGACTTCTCTCATGTTTTGGACATGTTAGCAAGAGGGAGGAGTCCAGGGAGAAAGGACATCATGATTGGAAAAGTAGAGGGTCAGTGAAAAAGAGGGCGACCCCAATTAGATGAATTGACACAGTGGCAGCAACAATGGGCTCAAACAATTCTGAGGATGGAACAGGATCAGGCAAGTGTTTCATTCTGTTGTGCATAATGTCACTATGAGTTGGCAATGACTCAACAATACCTCATAACAACAACAACAACAACCATTCCTTGAAGAATTCTCTTTGATTTATAACACTTCAAAAAACCAAACTATCAATGATAGCACCATGAAAAACAAAACAAAACAAAAAAACATAACATTACCATAACCTTCTGAACTGACCTCTCTGCCCAGAAATGAACTAGCCCAGAAGATTCCCTTAGAAGCCACTGTTTTGATCGGACCTTGCTCCTTGGATCATATTGGTAAATCCAAGACTTCACCAGTTCTGATTCATTCCATTAAATCATCTTAGAGTTTGCTTAAAAGATTGATAGAAAGATCAGCATTGGGTCCCCACCAAGCCAAAAACTCGCTGAGGCAGGATGTTCACTTAAAATTGAAAATACCAAATCAATGAAAGATCCTCAATGGTAATTCTACGGTCTTTCTTCTTCACATTTCTGGACTTTAGCCATGTTTAGTGATTCAATGAGATTGAGGGTCTTCCCTCTCTTGGCTTAGCTTTGAGGTCTTCTCAAACTTCTTAAAATGCATGATCCATCAAAAGCTTCTGTTTTATGTGGGGCAACAAATTTATATTAGCCCTGACCTCAAGAACTTCTTTCCCAATTCTACAAAAAATACTCTTATTTCTGAAGGCACCCTAACAATACTAAAACAAGCACATTACTGAAAGAATTTGTCTGCAGCCATCACTGATCACAGAGACATATTTGAACACATTTTGTTTGGAAAAAATCCATGCATGTATGAACTGGAACTCTAGTAGCAATGTTTTTTTACTTACCCTCATAACAAAGAAAAAAAAGACATGGCAGACCCAGTGTACTTTTTCCTATACAAAAGGAACTGTTTTTTCCCCAAAATTCAAAATGCTAACATTCCTTCAAAACCACGCAACAAACAATAACACTTTTTTGTGAAAATTAATCCCTTCTTTATCTGTTAAAATTAATTTATTAAAAGGCAGAAACATTATTAATGTATGCAAAACCTGGGCATTCCTATGGGAATCTGCTATTAAGAATGTTCTTTCAACCATTCCCACCCCCTCCATACACACAGTACACAGGGATGGGCAACTTGGACA
>NW_006408660.1:6695689-6698597 GCF_000296735.1 Chrysochloris asiatica
TGTTACCCTACCCAGAGAAGCAGAGACTCCAGAGATGGAGGCAGAGACGATGACGCGGAGAGATGGAATGCCTGGGAACTCTAGACCCAGAAAGGGAGAGAGGCTGTATGCTGACAACCAGGCTTGCAGGGTATACCCTTTGGTTGGTTGATGATGCATGGAGAAGACTGTAACCATGGCAATGAAATGATATACAATTGAATGAATGTAAAGCTAATGTTCTCCCATGTAAACAATCACATAATCAACAATATAACATAAAAAGGAAAAAAAAATGTTTTTTCAACAAGTTATTGTGTTCAGACCCATAGTGACCCTGTATAGGATTTCTGAGAAATGGCTGGTAAGCCTAAACTTTGCAGTTCAAACTGGCTTTGCAGTCCAGTGCATTAACCCACAGTGCCACACCAGGATTCCTTCAACGAGTAATAAATCTAATTTGCCAAAATTAGACAAGAATTTGTTGTTGTTGTTGTTGTTGTTAAGTGCCGTTGAGTGAGTACCTACTCATAGCGACCCTGTATAGGGTTTCCAAGAAGCAGCTGGTGGGTTTGAACAACAAATCTTGCTGTTCACAATCCAGTGCTGATCCTACAGTGCCACACCAGGAGTCCTAGACAAGAATGGTGATGGTGATGGTGATGGTGGTGTGCCATGGAGTCCAACTCATAGCAACCCCATATAGGGTTTCCAAGGCTGTAGATCTTTACGGAAGCAGAAAGCCTCATCTTTTCCCACGGAACTGCTGGTAGTTTCAAACTACTGACCTTGAAGTTAGCAGCTCGACTTGTAACCACTACGCTACCACAGTAAAAATCCATTTGGATTGGAGATTATGTAGTATTTGTATACATTCAAATAAAGCATAACTTAAAATCTAACACGTGCTTTCCAAAGTCTTCTTTTCAATCCATTATAAAAGACAACAAATATACAAAATTAAAAGATAGGGGAGTTCCGGTGTGGCACTGTGGGCTAATGTGTCAGACTGCAAAGTCGTGTGAACTGCAAGGTCAGTGGTTCAAGCTCACCAGCTGCTCCTGGAAAACCCTATACAGGGTCGCTATGGGTCGGAATCGACTCAACGGCACTTAACAATGATTGCCCCAGGAACCCTGATGGTGCAGTGGTTAAGTGATCTGCTGCTAACTGAAAGGTTAGCTGTTTGAACCCACCCAGTGGCTCCACAGGAGATGATAAAGAAAATTATTATAAATTTTAAACTACCCTTAAATATGGAACAGATACTCAGATTCTTAAAGAATCCATACTTACTGGACTTCCTGAGGATGGAGGAGTCTCTGAGATACACTTCAAACCTTGAATCAAAACTATCCAATGAAGTTACCTTTAAACTAAGACTTCCATACTGATTCTATAATTTACACAGAAGTCCATTAAAAATAATAATAAAATCTAACCACTTAGCAGTGAGGTTTTCTTGCCCCTCTAATAGAAGTATACTAGCTGAGAGGGTCTTTCAAGTTTCTAGAGATGTCATCATAGGTAGAAACTGAATATTAGTAATACAGTTGAGAGCACTTGAGAGCTATACAGTGGCCCTGCTTAAGGAAGCCTCCATAATTCTACAGCTTCAGGTCTACTGATTTAAAATAATGTGAGGAGTATATAGGTATCTCTTTCTCTAGTCAGGGAATGAAATAAATACACATCTTTCTTCCAAATGGTTAACCTTTGGGGACAAAAAACCCTGATAAATCAGTCTGGGAGCTATCATTAAGGCCCTCTCTTGGGGTAGGTAAGACACATATACAAAATCTATAGTACTATAATTGTTGTGTGCCCTCGAGTTGGTTCCGACTCATAGTGACCCTGCATAGGGTTTCCAAGAGTAGCTGGTGGGTTTGGATCACCAATCTTATATTTAGCAGTCCAGTGCTAAATGTTGTTGTTGTTTAGCAGTATGTTGCTGCTGTTGTTCAGTGTCCTCAAGTCGGTTCCGACTCATAGCGACCCTGCAAAGGGTTTCCGAAGAACAGCTGGTTGAGTTTGAATCACCAACCTTGTCATTCAAACCGACTTTACAGTCCAGGGCATTATCCTTCAGTGCCACAAATAGTCTGTGGTAATTCACAGAGATTCAGTGAAAGGAGAGAACAATATGCATAGAAGTTGTCAGAAAAACTTTCAAAACATAACTGGTACTCCCAGTAAGGTGAGTAGTAGTATATGGGGTCTCAAGGGTTTACACGTGATCATCTATGATACAATTATTTGTCTCTAATCATCTGAGAAGGAGCTCTGATAGCATAGTCGTTACGAGTCAGGTTGTTAACCGCAAAGTCAGCAGCTCAAAACTACCAGCAGTTGCGTGGGAAGATGAGGCTTTCTGCTCCTGCAACGATTTACAGCCTCAGAAACCCTATACAGGGTCGCGATGAGTCAAAACCAACTCCATGTCACACCAACACCAGCATTCCTCTGAAACTAAAGAGAAAGGAGGAAACCCACCAATCAGAACAGAAACCAGATTATAGATTCAACTGTCTCCGTGTGTCACTGCCTTCTCTACCTTGAGACCAGAACTAGATGTTGGCTGACTACCACGACCAAGCATTCTGCTCAGTGACACAATAAATAGATCCTGATAGAAAGGGAGGAAAACTGTGGAGCAGACGTCCAAATTCTTAAAGAATCCACTTACTGGATGTGTTGAGGTTGATGGAGTCCCTGAGATTCCTTTCAGTTTTGTATCCCTGGTGATAAAACAGGAAGTATAAAAAAAGTGGTTGTATACACATGCCAAAATGTATCAAATTGCGATATCCAAATTTTCCAGCGAATTGCTGGCACAGACTTCCGCAATCCTGATGAAATAAATCTAGCACCCCTAGTCATCGCCCACATTATCCACACTTCCTGCTGAAACCAGCCCAGAGAACACATC
>NW_006408660.1:6698697-6715833 GCF_000296735.1 Chrysochloris asiatica
TGACGCCAGCCTGAGCTCCTTTCAATTCTACAGCAAAGGTGTGTATTACGATGAAAACTGCAACGGCGATAATGTGAACCATGCGGTTTTGGCCGTGGGATATGGGCTCCAGAGGGGAACCAAGCACTGGATAATTAAAAACAGCTGGGGAGAAGACTGGGGAAACAAAGGCTATATCTTCATGGCCCGGAATAAGAACAACACCTGTGGCATTTCCAATCTGGCCAGCTTCCCAAAGATGTAACTCCAGCCGGTCAACCCTGCCCTGCTCTTCCATTCCTTCCATGATGGTGCGTTGTACTGATGTGCTTTGGGAAGGAGTTGGCGTGCCTTTCTTGAAGCAAAAGTGTTCAATTTCTCTGTTTGTGCTTTAGGTGACTCTCCTACTTCTTCCTTCTCTCTACCCAAGGCCTTTGTTTTTGTCACTGTGGCCACAACAGGAATTTCCCTGACAGGTGTGCACTTTTAGACAAAAAGATGTGACTACAGTCTGCCCTGACTGTCGTCCTGGGACAGATTCTGTGCAGAAAGAACCTAGAGATATTCACATACTAGATTCACATTTGTAGGGACTTGTTAGCCTTAAAAATCCTGGAGGACTAAGTGATCTGACTTCTCAGTTTGCAAGTTCCATTTTTATTATGTATCATCAAGGTAAAAATGTCTGTTTTTCACCCCAATTCCTAAGTCTATTCAGAAATGTTTGATACATGTCTACATGATACCAAAAATGTGTTTTCTTTTTCTTCCTTTGCATTTTTAAAATAATAAACCAAGTATTTATCTCAAAAAAAAAAAGTATCAAATTGCAAACTTTATGAATATATGCAGCTTATTGCATGTCAACTAAAACTTGAGAAAGCTGTTAATATTTTTAGAAGGAAAGAAAAAGCAACTATCCCCTCTAAAGAACCTTTAAACTAAATTAACAGTTTAGCTCAAAAAGTAAAGATTGACATTCTTGAGTACTGAGTTGTTGTTTTTATCTACATAAGACCACGTGAACACCTGCAATTTTAAAGCATAGATGAGAGGCAGGGAGTGCAATTCAATGGGAATGAAACACTCAAACAGCAGGAAGGAGAATGTTGACACAATGTGAAGAATGTCATCAGTGCACTGGTCACTATGTCCAGAAACTGTTAAATGGGAGTGGGTTTTATTGGAGCTTGTACCTGAAGCTCGCCACAGCAACTCAGAACAACTCACTGTCTTCATCAAAAGAAAGAAGCCAAGAAAGCAAGTTGGAGACAATTTGTGGAAGGCCTCAACCAAAGGCAATAGAAAAGTAAAAGGTTCTATAGATTAGGGAGGGACAGGGTCTGAGGAGTTCTTTAAGAGTCTGGTGGCACTTCAGGTACTCGGTGACATGGTGGTTAAGACAGACGCATGACAAGATGGATCCCCTACAACACAGACATGAGAGATCAAATAAAACAGACACAGATGATAATTTTTGCACCCTGAACTTCAGAAGAAAGGTCAGCGGTGGAGGGAGTAGAGGACAGCGAGAAAGGGAGGGAAACTAGTGAATGACGGACCAGATGCAGCTCCACCATCTTGTGAGCAGCTCTGGCAGCAGATTCACAGGGGGATCAGGAAAACTGCGATTTCTTCTATCCCCCACATTCCCGTGGTGACCAGCTCCCACCCTCATCCACCCTCAGCACAGACCTCCACTCTCCAGGAGTTTGGAGCCTCAAGGTTAGGAATCTGGCTCCCTGCGCCACTTTGGTGTCTGGATTCAGGTAGGATCAGCTCCAGATCTACAAACCTTGCAGAGCCATGAGACCAGCATTTAACCAGTCACTCTGCTCCAAGATTCCCTGTGGGCCTAACAACACTGAAACCAGCTCCATCAAAGGCCCCCAATGACTATTCCCGGATGAATGCCCTAAACATCGACAATATCAAGGCAAACAGGAACTCCATCTAGAGCCAGGAACTCTGCTTAACAACCACTTAATGAGCTACTTGAATTGCAGAAGCCCAACAGAGATTTCTCCCCTCCTGGTCCAACAACTACACTCTTTGTTTACACAAATATGACAACCCCACAAGGCCCCAGAGATAACAGATAATTTTAGCTCACATAAAGAAACAGGAGAGAATGGCTCACACAATGACCAAGACGTAGAAACAAAACATTTCTGAGGGAAAAAAACGTAATGGAACTAACTGAAAAAGAATTCAAAAGAATGGTATTTTGGTACCTTCAATGGATTGACAGAAAGATTGAGGAAAGCAAGGAGAACGCAGAAAAAACTTTAGAAGAATTCAGAAAAATGTTACAAGAACAAGCAGAAAAAAATAAAGGCAAATTTTGAAACAACACAAAACCTGCGATTAGAAATCCAGAAGATTAACACTAAAATCTCAGAAATGGACAATACATTGAAGGGGTAAGGGAAAAGATCTGAAGCAATGAAAGCCTGAATTAAGACAACTTGAAGATAAATCTCTCAATACTAGCATGAAAAACAATCAGAAAAGAGAATGAAAAAATCCATAGAAAACCTATGAGTTATGTGGGATACCATGAAGAAGAAAAACTTATCAGGTGACTGAATTCCAGAATAGGAAGAGATAATAAAGCACAGAAAAAACTGTTGAAGAGTTGTTGTAAGAAAACTTGCCTAACACCATAAAAGACAGTAAGAGAAGCATACACCACCACCACCATAGGGTCCCTCCCTATGTGTTGGAATCAACGCAACTCTAGTGGGTATTGGTGGGTAGCACTTTCTAAGAAGGACTTCAACAAACAGGTTAGAGGGGACCAATAAAAAGCTAGGCAACCAATGACTAACCAGTTGCTATCAAATCTATTCTGACTTATGTTGTTGTTAAGTGCCATCGAGTCCATTCCAACTCATTGTAACCATGTATAAGATTTCTGAAGAGTAGCTGGTGAGCTTGAACCACCGACTTTGCGGTTCAAACAGACCTTGCAATCCAGCGCATTAACCTGCAGTGCCAAACCAGGACTTATGGCAACCCCATATATGACCGAACAAAACTGTGTTTCATTGGGTTTTCAATGGCTTATTTTTCTAAAGTAGATCTTTAGGCTTTTCTTTTGAGTCCGGATGTGGTGCTGTTGAGTAAGCACTGGACTGCTAACTGCAAGGTCAGCAGTTCAAACCACTAGCGGCTCCTCAGAAACCCTGTACAGATTGATAGGAGGTGGAACCAACTCAATGGCATTTAACAAAAACATGGTGGACTCAAACTTACAGTCTTTCATTTAGCAGCCAAGCACATTAACCATGTGCACCACCCAGGGACTCCAAATGTTAACCAGTAGGCACAGATTTCCAACATTGAAAATATGACAGGCAAAGGGAGGGCTAAAAGGAAATGACTTATTTCACTCCTATTCAATGGAAGGAGTCCTGGAGTGGCACTGTCAGATATGAACCAGACTGCTAACCGTAAGGTCAGCAATTCAAACCCACCAGCTCCTAGGAAACCCTATGTTGCTTGTTAAGTGCCGTCGAGTCGATTCCGACCCATAGCAACCAGGGTTTCCAAGGCTGTAAATCTTTAGGGGAGCAGAAAGCCTTATTTTTCTCCCGCGGAGCAGCTGATAGTTTCAAACTGCTGACCTTAAGGTTCGCAGCCCGATTCGGAACCACTACACTACCAGAGCTCCTTAGGAAACCCTATACAGGGACACTATAAATCAGAACACACCTTAGCACCTTAACAAGAACTTTGTGAGACGGATACTTCAAGGCAGGTGAATTGAGATTATGACATTTACCATTTAAAAGAAATAAAACTTCTTAGGATAGGAACATGATTTGAGAATGAAGATGATCCATAACTTGCCATTCAAAACCATGATCTTTCTTGCATTTAAACTACCAGCTGACTTCCACAAGAGTCTACAAATGAAGATACTCTCTCCTCCAAAAGCGATTACCTATTTAAGGAGAGCTTACGTGTTTCCGAAATATTTCCAACTCAGTGCCTTCCAAATCCATTTAAGATCACAATTTTGGAGTCCTTGTGTGGTGTAATTCATGAGTTGCATGCAGAAGTGATGTGTCATTTCCCAGCTGGAACTTAAAGTGCAAAAGCAACCGTTCTTTTGTTCCTTTGCCAAGGCAGCCAGCACATTTCTTATTGTTGCAAGCTGAACAGGGAGTATTAGCAAAAAATAAAACTATAATGTTTCAGGTTCGCTATGAGTTGGAACTGACTCCACGGCACATAACAACAACACCGTTTCAGGTTATTTTGAGGTTGTTACTACATCATAACCTAGAGTATTTACATCTGCTACTGCTAGAAAACTCAGTAGTACCTGGAAATTTGCATTTGAAAACAGACTGGTGAAGCCATCCTACTTCAAGTCATTTACATAAAATGGAGCCAGTAAGATTTATAAAGTTATCCATCCACAGAAGATTTTCCAGTCATCACTGTTGTTGTGCGGTTGTATAAATTCTGACTCACAGCAGCTTTGCATAAGGTTCCTGAGAGCAGCTGGTGTGTGTGAACTGCCAATCTGGCTACTAGCAGTGCGTATCCAACAGCACCATACCAGGGATCATTCCAGTCATTCCTGCAGCATCATGGTGGTGGTGTGACGTGGAGTCAGTTTCAACTCATAGTGACTCTGCACTGGGTTTCCAAGGCTGTAAATCTTTATGGGAGCAGAAAGTCTCATCTTTCTGCAAGCTTCGAACTGCTGACCTTGAGATTAACAGCCCAATTTGTAACCAATATGCTACCAGAGCTCCATATCAGGGCTCATTTCAGCCATTCAAAAGGTTCAAGAAACCCCTGTCAATATGGAATACCGGGTGCTAAGTCCAATCCCACTACTCAGACACCTCTTGACACTGAACATGTTTTGTTTCATGTCGGGCTCCTCTATCTGTAGAAATAATCTGAACTGTAAAGAGTAAACAAGGCACCAGTTGAGCTCTATACAAGAGAGACTGTTTACATATATACTTTGTTCCAGTTATCACATTCATAAGGTGTGGGGGAAACTAAGCAAACTTTCACAAAAATACAAGTTTCTTGGAAAGCAATGCTTGTTAAGACTTTGCCTCCAATATCAATAGGTTTTTTGCATATGATGCTTTCACTTTCTCAAGCTTCTGAAACCTAGGTACCAAACCAAGAGATAAGAGATGTATTGTCTCCAATAAAAGACCAGGCTAATGCAGCTTTTATTTTATTTTTTTTTGAGGTGTGGGGTGTGGAGTATAGAACAGATTGGAAAACAGTAAAACAGGCAGTTACAAAGAATTATTTTTAATAGCTCAAAGTTTACTCAATAAAACAGAATGTCCATAAACTGCCAAGTGGAGCCCACAAAGGCCTGATTGACTAACGAGGAAAACCAAATTAACTGCTCTCCCCTTGTACCCCAGCCTCCAAAATCAGCTCCTCCTTTAAATTCCTTTTAAAGGCACTTGTGAGGAGGCTCCACTTTGGCACAAACTTGTAATTCAGTCCTAGCCTCACTAACCTCTTTAATGTATGTTTCTTTAAGGCAACTTACAATCTCAAACTCATCCCTCCACCATAAGTGAGGCGCCTACCACCCAGTGTGGTGCTGTAGGATAAGCACTGGACCACAAGGTCACTTTGAATTGCAAGGTCCAGAGGTTCAAACTCACCAGCAGCTCTTCAGAAACCCTATACAGGATGGTTATGAGTCAGAACACCATCTTGACAGCACTTAACAAACACCACCACCTGCTCTACTCAATAGTAAGTAGTGTGCCGTCTTGTCACTTTCAACTTATAACAACCCTGCACAGGGTTTCCAAGGCTGTAAACTGAGTCCATTCTGGCTCACAACAATCCTGTATAGGGTCTCTGGGGCTGTAAATCTTTACAGGAGTTAGAAAGTCTTACTCTGTGGTTAGCAGCCCAAGGAGTAACCCACTACCCTCCCAGGGTTCATTATCCCTGGATGTTGCAAATGATTACTACACTTGACTATACTAACTGAAAAGCGGTGGGATGGGCAAGTCAACCATGAGGAACCTCAAAGAAAAGCCTGATTATCTACTTCTGAAAAATTAGTCATTGAAAACCCTATGAGAAGAAGAGGGAGCCAGGAATAGGAGAATATGGAATGCACGGCCACTTGTCTCCTTTGCCATGAGACCAGAACTGGATGGTGCCCATATACTATTATTGACTGTTTTGATCAAAGATTCTACAGAATAATTCTGATCAAAGGGGGAGAAATGCAGAGCAAATTTCAAATTCTCATGAAATCCAAACCTTCTGGAATCACATGGGGCAAGGTGAACCCCTAAAACTACTGCCATGTGATAATCTCTAAACGTTAAGCCAAAAATATCTCCTGAAGTCTTCTTAAAACCAAACAATAGTTTAGCTTATTGTTGTTATTCTTATGTGCCTTCAAGTCGGTTCCGACTCATAGCAACCATGTATAGGGTTTCTGAGAAGCTGCTGGTGAGCTTGAACAGCCAACCTTGCAGTCCAGTGCATTGACCCACAGCGCCACACCAGGAGTTTAGCTTCACTAGCAAGGAATATCTCCCTTGAGCACTGTGCTCTTAAACTACCTATATGGGATCAAACTGACAAAAGCAATTCAAAAGATTAGAAACTTAAGGGGTAGTAAATTATGTTCATGGAAGAGGAACACCTCACAACTTGAAGAATGTAATCAATGTCACTAAATGTACACGTATAAACTGTTGTGCAGTGTTTTGTTGCATCTATTCTCAACAATTACAACAAAATAATAGTTAAGTGAACAAAGGAAAAAAACCATTAACTGATTGATGATACATAGAGGGGATTTCAATCATTGCAATGAAGAGAAGTATGTTGTTGTTGTTGTTGTTATGTGCCTTGGAGTCGGTTCCAACTCATAGCCACCCTGTACAGGGTTTCCGAGGCTGGAAATCTTTACGGGTGCAGAAAGCCTCATCTTTTTCCCGCAGAACAGCTGGCAGTTTCATACTGCTGACCTTGCAGTTCACAGCCTGATTCGTAACCACTACGCTACCAGAGCTCCTGAAGAGACGGATATGACTTGTTAAATGTAAAACAGATGATCTTCTCTGTAAACCTTCACTTAAGTCACATTAAAAAGTTTAAAAAATAAATAAATACATAAAGTGGAGATTCAAAGGTCAACATCACCCAGCCAGAAAACCATTCACGGTCAAATGCTAACTAATATGTAAATGGCAGAACATATACACAGACACACTTCCTGCAGTCAGTAAGAGGGAAGCCGGTATCTTAAGGATCAAGTATCAGATCAAATAAGAATTTAACAAAAGCACTGTTTACCATTCCTAAATTTATACCCAGAGATGATACCTTTTGAGCCAATCCCACCAAGGAATGGGTCTAGATTATTAAAAACTTACTAAAGCACTAAAGCCACTCTGGTAGCGTCGTGGTTACGAATTGGGCTGAGAACCTTAAGGTCAGCGGTTCGAAACTACCAGCCACTCCACGGGAGAAAGATGAGGCTTTCTACTCCCGTAAAGATTTACACCCTCGGAAACCCTGTACAGGGTCGCTATGGGTCAGAACTGACTCCACAGCACTTAACAACAACAACAACAACAACAAAGCCATTCGTAATAATTCTGCTTTCCCAGTTACATCATATTTAAATAGCATTTGCAAGAGATAGTGTCAATCTCTTTTTTTTTGTTCTAGAAACCCCCTCTGCCAAAGGTTTCTCTAGACTTGTAAATGAGTCATAAAGAAACAGGCTAAAATTAAAATGACAGAAAATAACAAATATTGACAAGGATGTGAAATATTTGGAAATACTGGAAGTATAAATTGGTCTGCCTTTTGAAAACTGGCAGTTTCTACTGAACAGATAAGAATCCTAAAACTCAGCCATCGTGCTCCTAGGTATTTACTCAATGGAAACGTGTATAAATATTCATCAAAGAACATGTACATGAATATTCACAGCAACACTATTTCTAACAGTCACAAACTACATGCTACTGACACACTCACCAATGATTTTATAAACTATGGTATATCACATAATGGAATACTAGTCAACAATAAAAATGGAGCTACAACTGTACAACATAAGGACTCACAATGTTAAGTCAAAGAAATCAGATGCAAAAGAGTGCTTAATATATGACTCCATTACAGAAAGTCCAAATCAGGCAAAATTAGTCTACAATGTTAGAAGTCAAGAGACTTGAAAGAGACATAGAGGCGTTCTGAGTTTGGGAAAATTCTCTTAAGTATTCATTTATTTGTGTACTTTTCTGTATGTATTTTTTCACTTCAATTAGAAAATAAGGGCAATACCACTTTACTTATCCAGTGTCACCAGGGCAAACAAACCTAATTCGGGAACTGGATGTATCAGGTTTTTCACCTGCTGCCATTAAAACATTTGAAAAATATAGCTAGTCTCATGATCACCAGGAGCGATCTCCAGCTTCACATGACTGAGTCCATTAGGAGAGGTCCCAAAGGGCAAAGGACTCACGTCCAGTCTCCTCCACAACTAACTTCTCATACTATTTTGTTGTTGTTCAATTTCATTAAAGGTATTATAGTATATACCCATTTCTTCTTTATACTTCTGCATTTTCCTAGCTAAAGAAAAAAACTAATTTTATCATCATCAAGAGAGAAACGCCATTTTAAATATAAAGTAATGGAGGAAAGAACATTTTTTGCAGTTCAAACTGACCTCACAGTCCAGCACATTATCCCTGCAGCATGCAGTTCTAAGGGTTCTAGAGTAGTCATATGCATTGCCTTTTCATTCCACTTTTCCATTAATTTTTGTCCTTAATTTAACAGAAAAGGCAAGTACATCAGAAACAACACTGAGATGGGCTACAACAGATACAACAGCTTTCTTGCTGGACTACCTGATCATTTGGTCTCATATTTCTCAAGCAGAAATAAAACTTCTACCCTTTAAGCCTACAGAACTGTGATGAAATCATACATTAACTACAAACACTACAGAAACATTTTGCATCTAAAGGAAAATGCTGTGTAGGAAGGGTGCTACAAAATGTTAAATCTCCTGAACAACTAGCAACCAAAATGACACAAGTCAGAGGATTTCAGAGTGGTTCTCAACCTGTGTGCTGTCCTGATGACCCAATTATTTCAAGGGATCCCAAGATCTGTAAGTGCACCGAGAATTGTTGGCAGACTAACTAAACAGCATGTGTAAGAAACTGTTTCTTATTAAGTCTATGTTAAAATAAAACTTTTAAGGTTAGTCCACAGTAGCTTTGTCATTGTTGTTGTTAAGTGCCATAGAGTGGGTTTCAACCCATAACAATAGAGTTTCCGAAGAGCGGCTGGTGGGTTTGAACCTCTGACCTTACAGTTCAAACTGACCTCACAGTCCAGCACATTATCCTGCAGCACCACAGTTGTTGTTCAGTGCCATTGAATCAGTTCTGACCCATAGCAACCCTGTACAGGGTTTCCAACGAGCAGCTGGTGAGCTTAAACCGCCAACCTTGCAGTTCAAACAGCTTTGCAGTCTGGTGCATTAACCCACAGCACCACACCATTAGGTAGTCTCAAATAACTCAAATCAAAAAATTTAAATGGGGTCATTTTTTAGACATACACAAAAAGACTGAAAGAGAGCAGTATAACAATTTACTTCACAAGGTAATTTTTAAAGGACTCCTTAACTGAACTGGATAACTCCAGGTAAGGCAGTAGTCAGAAGCAAGAAAACCACAGCTTGAAAGGGTGGGGGACAGGAGAGAACACCCTTCATGGTATCTGGCAGCCGTGACACAACCCAGCGAAGTTGCATTATCGCCAATACTACCCTATGAGACTTCCTCAGATGTGCTCTGTCCCGTGGCACAACAAAACCAGGCATACAAATCTCCAAAACAGTGATGACATCACCAAAACAGAGTTCCAGGTGAGGTTCTCGGACCTCCTTCATGAACTACTGCATCTTCAGGCAAATCAACAAGCTCAATACTGTATGCCACCCCTGGAACTAACTCCCAAGCTTTCTTCATCACCCACGGAGACATTTTGCAAGTAGCTATTCTTACATTGTTTTTGAAATCACAGCCTGAGTACTAAAATTGAAACTAGTCAGAGACACTGCTAAAAAACCTGTTCTAATTTCATCCACCACATCACTTTTACCTTTGATTCACAAATCACACTGACCACAACCTCCATTATGAAATTTTAAAATGTAAATGCAAGTGAGTTTTTGTTTTTAATGTGCATATGTGAAGGAAAAAGTAGAGCATAGAGGGAAGATATGAGAGCAAATAACTGAAGAGATCAACACATTGCAAAATGTTTCTGCAGCAAAGGGCAGACAGATAGGCACAGAGATCTATTAGATTGCATTAATGAATAACACTAAGAATCGATTCCTGCGGACACAATGGTAGCCTTATATGAAAGATAAGAGTCAGCAGAATACTGATAACTACATAATTGAGGAATGGGGAGAGTACTTAATTTTTAGAGCTCAGTCCCCTTCAGATGACATCAGTACCAAGAGAACCTATTGCCTCGCCTTATTCAGGAGGACACTTCCTTCTAACGTCTCTCAAAAACACTGTCTATGCCCAGTCCAATACCTGGCCAAATCTATTTAGTCAAATTTGTTGAATTACACGGATAGCAAACTGGACAGTTTGTCATAGAAATAATGATCAAATATTTATGTCAAATCCCAGAAAGTAAAAGTACATGAGACTACTGTCACAAATGACTGGTCTGGATTTGATACATCTTTGCAGAGAAAGGCTAATGCCAGTAAATGCAGAAAACGTTAATAATGGCAATAATTACAGATCTCTTTGAAGAGTTATTAAAATTAGTCAAATGATTTAAACTTTTTTCTTCACTTGAAGGTGGGGTAAAGAATGTGATTTAAAGCCACACTTTGCTACAAAGCAATGTTCTTTGATTATGGGACTTGGGGGCTTAGTCAACAGTTGAGGAAAACTGACCAAGTGGTTGCTCTTAATTACATGAACAGCCTAATAATACCATATTTCAGAGTGTCTTTTCCTAAAATCCACCTTTCCGTTTGTTGAGCCAAGCATTCAGCTATACCACAAATGCAAAATCCAAATCTTTTAAGGAGAGACAATGCAATTATTAGAGATGGGATGGCACAGTGCTTTCTCTACCTAGGATATTATCAGTACTGTGATCAGTAGGCTGCATTAAACTTTCTGTGTCAGCTAAAGAAAAAAATATCCAGCATGCCAAAAGTGCATTTGTTCAAAGAATACTGCAAAAGCTAACATTCACAGTGCAATGGAGTGGCAATGACACGGATTCCTTCTTGAGTGAATAAAAAATTCCACTAGCAGCAAATTGAGAGCGTTGAAGGTTACTCTTCAAATGACATGATCAATGAGAAACTATAATAGTGTCTTCTTACACGCTTTTCAAAAGCACACCATGTAAACACTGTTGTTAAAATTAATAAAGTATTCAATTTAGCCAGAACATAAGACTGCTTGGACTAATACTGATTCCACTTGCTGTAATGAGAAACAACTCTTTACAAAAGCCAAGTTCTATGGGCAAATCCCAAGGAGCTTCTGGTAGCGTAGTGGTTACGAATCGGGCCGCTCCGCAGGGACAAAGATGAGGCGTTCTGCTCCCGTAAAGATTTACAGCCTCGGAAACCCTGTACAGGGTCGCTATGGGTCGGAACCGACTCAACAGCAATTAACAACAACATGGGCAAACCCCAAAAGAGAATTCCTAGCCAGATCACACACCATTTTAAAATTCATTAAGGGTAAGAATCATGCCTGATGCATGGTAGCCATTCAAAACATTGGAAGAATGAATGAAACAGTGCCTGTCCATCATTCCTCTCCTCTGACTCCAAACACTGTTACACATTATCAGACTGGTGTGGCACTGTAGGATAAGCACTCCACCACAAGGTTGGTTTGAACTGCAAAGTTGGAGATTCAAACTCACCAGCCACTCCTCAGAAACCCTATCTACACAGGGTCACCATAAGTCAGAACTGACTCGCAGGTCCTTAACAAGAAAAACTAAGGTAAAACAAAATAAATTATAACACAATGGTGATGTAGGCTTCCACTTCAATAATATCCTCAGTAGGAAAAATACAACTCACTCTCCAGTCCTCACTAACTTGAACAAAGTCTCCAAAGTTGAAGAAGGAAACAGACTAACAGGACACTTTATTAATCTATGGATGAGAAGTCATGTGGCTAATCAGCTGCTTAAATCACAAGAAAGACACAAGAGCCTGTTCTTTCAGAATCCAAAGAGTATTTTCAACATGGAAGAACATACTAGCTGTACAACAGCAGCTCTACTAAAGGTATCATGTGGCAGGCTCTCCAGAACTCAATCAATTGACAAAAGATTTGTTGTTGTTGTTAAGTGCTGTGGAGTTGGTTTCTGCCGACCTTGTGATTCACAGTCCAGTGTAAACCTCAATTAAGTACTTTATCAGAATTCAAGAGCTTCTACTATATTAATATTACACTACAATATTCATTAAAAGTCACATCTGCAAATGGAATAACTTAGTTTTCTAGTAGAATACATGCCACTTCAAGAGGCTTTAAAATGACAACCCTAGAAAAGAGACAGTGTAAGCCAGGTACCAGGTAGCAAGAGAGAAATCACAAACTTCAGGAGCACTTGAAAGCAGTACAACCTAGAAACAGAGTTCAGTGCTCCGGAGTCTTAGTGTCTGAGTTTCAATCTCTCAACTCCATAATTTATTAGCTGCGTGACCTTGAACAAATAACTTAACCTCTTTCTTCTTCAATTTCTGTATCTATAAATGGGCACAATAATGGTACTTCAGAGAGTTGTTCTGAAAATGAAACATAATAATCTATGTAAAGATCTTGACGCCCAGCAAGCATATAGTAAACGCGCAAATGTTTCTTCTTACTATCCTCAATGTTTCCACTTTTAGTAACCATTATGTATCATTACGTGTCAAGTCAAGTATGAATTAAACAAACATAACTTCACAGCCATTCATCAGCTTTCCCCCAATACGTCTGAAAACTTCTTTCAGCACTTATAACAGGCTTATGACAAAAATCTCCCAGCGCCAAAGGCGTCTCACAAATCTTTTGAGGCTCCCAGAGCACGTGACCTGACTCATAGCCTTAACTCAATTGTCAAGGGGGAACCTCCCCCACTACCAGATCGGGCAGTTAAACTGAAGATTGAGATGCCAAAGCGGCTCCTCACTAGGCCTGCCCGATCCACGGCGCCTGGGCCAAGGTCCCCTCCACAAGGCTGCTGGAGGGGTAGGCTCCGACACCCTTCAACTCGCCGCCGCACGAAACTAAATTGGCTTAGCGCATCCCGCCGCGAACGCAGAGCACCCTCCCTCCACCTCCCAAGCCCAGCGGGTCTCGGGTCTTGACACCATCCGTAAACAAAGCGTCTATGGCAGCAGTCCCAACGCCAGAAACCCAGCCAGAGGTCACACCCGGCAACCTCTGACCTCTTCGAGGCCGGGCGCGGTCAGGGCCTGCTTCGGGCGCTGAACGTCGCGAAGTATCCCCGTGAGGGCTGGGCTGGGCGGCAGCCTTCACCAGGACAGGAACGACGCGAGGCCCCGGGTACCGTGGGACTGAAGAGGGGGATGGGACCAGGCCACTGGCCGGGCTGGGCCCACTGCTTACCGCGGCCGCTCCGCTGGGGGCTCCGGGCCGGGTGTGTCGCGAGAGCTCCCGCCGAGAAGAAGCAAAGAAAGACAAGGGCAGAGAAGTCCAAGTTCCACTTCCAGCGGACTTCTTCGCGCTTTATAAGCTTCCAATACCGCCGCTGCTGCCGCCTCAGGCTTTATGGCCAAGACTCAGTCCCCGCTCACACTTCCGCCACCGCCGCCACCCGGAGCGGAAGTACCTGTCACGAGACATTTTACGCCCAAGGAGAGGGGAGGCGGGACCCCGCCTCAACCTTGCGTCACCTTCCGGCCTCTCTGCCCCTGGGTCTGAGCTTACGTAGTCCAAACATGTCTGCCCCCAATGGTTGTCGCCATCTTTAAGATCCATACAAGGAAATGGACGGCGCCATGTTGGAACCATAAATCAATCCATTCCTTAAGCCGTCTTCCTGAAACCGAAAGAAGAGGTAAACTTTATCCTCTAATGGTGTCCCTTTCTGAGAGCACTGATTAGTCAACAAAGTAGTGCTACTATGTGCCCAAACTCGTCAGTATCAACAAAGCGTGTTCTAAAAACAGGCCCAAGGACTACTGTAATATAGACATTGAAGTGAATATTGGGAATTATGATTACAGAAAGCTTGTAAACCCAACCTAAGCCTATAAATGATTTGATTAGCTAAAAGGTGAATTCGAATTTGTCCAGGGAAATAGGCTTCTTGTAGCCTTTGTAGAATATGGGGCCTTAGGTGAAATCCTGAAGGAGCTCTGGTAGTATAGTGGTTACGAATCAGGCTGTGAACCACAAAGTAAGCAGTTCGAAACTGCCAGCTGTTCCGCGGGAGAAAGATGAGGCTTTCTGCTCCCGTAAAGATTTGTAGCCTTGGAAACCCTGTGAAGGGTCACTATGAGTCAGAACGGATGCCACAGTACTTAACAACAACAACAAGGTGAAATCCTGAGCCCCACCCAGCACCTTCTGACGTGGAACATTTCCAGAGAAAAGAAATCACACCAACCCAGAACTGCTACAAGAACTGGAGATACGTTTTGAAAGAAAGACCAGAAGAAATTAAAAGCAGATTGGTTGACTATTAGAATATCAAACAAGTTGGTTTGCCTTGGAGCCACCAAGACAAGAAAACGCCACCTATCAGGGGAAAACCCCTTCTCAGACTAATACTCAAAGGGAACCTAGTATGCACATTGGTGACCACGCTGGTCTACTTGTGAGTGAAGTGGAGGGAAATGCAGCAATGAATACATGGCCATGTTCCACTGACACCTGTTGACCTTGAGATAAGAGAGAGGCGAGAAATGGCTGGTTGGCCTGAAGTTTAGGGAGATGTTGAACACCGTGGCACTCTGGGTTAATGCATCTTACTGCAAAGCCGTTTGAACTGCAAAGTTGGTGGTTCAAGCTCACCAGCTGCTCCTCGGAAACCCTTACAGGGTGGCTATGGGTCGGAATTAACTCAACAGCACTTTACAACAACAACAATGAACACCTGAACCCATGCACACTGACCTAACCACTAGGAGCTAGAGCTGAGAGAAGCAGCCAGCGGATCTGAAGTGGGGGAAGGTGTGTGAGAACTCCCAAACTTGTAGATAGTACTCATTTGACCTATCTTGGATGGCTAGCTTAGCAGAACTTGACAAGATGAAGATACAGAAGTTTGATACTGGAAGCAAACGTAAATTGCTACAATTTGATGAACTGGACCTTTTCTTCTGGATGCAGCTGCCACTGAAATAGAAGGATTCTTCATATTAAGGATCAAGCTCATTTATTCAGTGCACTGGGTCGACAGAGATGGGCAATTTAGACATTGGCTATAAAAAATGGGGTGGCGGGGAGCCTGTAAAGGCACACAGTGGCTGGCTTACAAACTTTCATGAGTGTTCTTAGTTTTAGAATGAGGTGGGTATAAAAATAAATAAAAATTTAAAAAAAACACTGAATGGTTTTCCTCTTTTCCATATAGATCTGGTGAAAGGGGATGGGGAATGATGGTGATAGGATTTTATGATTTATTTGTGAGTAATTGTTATCAGGATTAATTGAGATTGTCACAACTATAATTGCAGAAGAAGAGGGGAGTAGTTAATCTTTCATTTCAGGAGCAGAGGACCCTAGGACCATCAAGAGAAAAGAGCATGAGTGGAGCATGAGGTCCTACCCAGGAAAGTGGCAACAGTAGAGATGATGATCAGTAAGTATAGAGAGCAGCTGAGGACTCTAGACCCATGGACTGAGAAAGGCTGTGTGCCTGCAGGCAGGAGGCTGGCTTGCAAAGTATGCCCTTTGGACATTTAAATGAATATATATTTTCTGTTTTGTATGTATACATCAAATATTTTTGCTTTATTTGTGGAAAATAACATGGAAAAAGGAAGCCACAGGGTGGAAGCAGGAGAACTGTTGTTACAGGGAGTGTGATCATTGAGATGAAAAAAATATATATGATTGGTTGAAAGTAAAGCTGATGATCTTACTTTCACTAGCTTCACAATTTTTGAAAAAATACAAGGAACAAAACCTGTTACCATGTACTCTATTCGGACTCATAGGGACCCTTTAGGCTAAAGTAAAACTGTCTCATAGGGTTTCCAAGGCTATAATCCTTACAGAAGCAGATTGTCACATCTTTTGCTCTCTGAAGTGACTGGTAGTTTCAAACCATCAACCTTTTAATTAACAGACCTTTCAGTTAGTTAAATAATTCACCACCCCCACCTCAGGGTGCTTAGTGAGAGAATGCTGTATGTCTTCAAGTGGGTTCCGACTCACAGCAACCCTGTATAGGACTTTTGAACATCATTGGTGGGTTTGAACTACAGACCTTGCAGTTAGTAGTCCATTGCTTATTCTACAGCGCCACACCAGAGTTCTGTTGTTGTTAAGTTGTTAAGTGCCGTCGAGTCGGTTTTGATTCATAGTAACCTTGAGGCAGCTAGTGGGTTTGAACCACCACCGGCCTTGCAGTTCAACCAACCTTATGGTCTAGTGCTTATCCTGAAGCACCACAGTAGGACACCATAGTGACCCTATATAGGGTTTCCAAGGAGCAGCTGGTAGGTGTGAACTACCAACATTGTGGCTCGCACTCCAATGCTGATCCTACAGCACCACACCAGGACTCTAGACAGGAGTTCTTTTATAAACGGATAGAAGTGTGCTGAAGGTCATTATTTACCATGCGCCTACTGCACACCCATGCTAGACTTTTCGGTCAATTCCATTACTCCTTATTTTAACCTTGGTGGGTGGTCTGTTCTGACTCTTAGTAACCCTGTATAGGGTTTCAGAGGCTATAAATCTTTATGGTAGCAGAAAACCTCTTCTTTCTCTGGAGGTGCTATAGGGTTTCGGAGGCTGTAAATCTTTTTTTTTTTTTTTTTTTTTTGTTGTTTTTAATGTTTTATTGTGAATTGTTTGATAGTCTACATGGGAGAATATCAGCTTTACATTCATT
>NW_006408660.1:6719801-6726745 GCF_000296735.1 Chrysochloris asiatica
AATGCGCCAGACTGCAAAGCCATTTGAACTGCAAGGTCGGTGGTTCAAGCTCACCAGCTGCTCCTCAGAAACCCTATTCAGGGTCACTATGGGTCGAAACCGACTCGACGGCACTTAACAACAACAACAACCATGAGGTTAGTGTTTCAAACCCACTCTCCACTCCTTGGAAACCCTATACAGAATCAGTACGAGTCAGAACGAACTCGATGGCACTTAACAGCTACTTTGCCAAACATGATGTGTTTTCCAGGAACTGGTCCCTTTGGCTAACGTCTGAGTGTGTGAGACAGTCTCACCATTTTCACTTCCAAGAAGCGTTCTGGCACTACTTCTTCCAACACAGATTTGTTCATTATTCTAGCAGTCCAAGGTATATTCAATAGGCTTCCCCAATACTATAATTCAAATAATCAATTCTCCTTCAATCTTCCTTATTAATGGTATAGCTTTCACATGCATGTGAGGCAACTGAAAGTACCTGGCTTGGGGCAGTTCCACCTTAATCCTCAAAGTGACATCTTTTCTCTTTAGAACTTTAAAGAAGACTTTTGCAGCATATTTACCCAATACAATATGTCATCTGATTTCTTGACTATTGTTTCCATTATTGTTGATTGTTGATCCAAATAAAATGAAATGTGTGACAACTTTAATCTTTTCTCCATTTATCATGAGGTTGTTTATGGGTCCAGTTGAGATTTTTGTTTTCTTTGCATTGAGGTGCAATCCATACTGACATGGACTAGACTGCTTCCAGTGCTGATTGAATGTATTGGAAAATCTCCATTTGTATTCTGTTAATGCCTGTGGTTGTTGTTACGTGCATTGAGTTGGTTTAGTCTCACACAGCGTTTCCAAGGAGCAGTTGGTGAGTTTGAACTGCCAACCTTACAGCTTAAACCAACCTTGCAGTCCAGTGCCCCACCAGGACTCTAGTGTCTAGGATATAAATCAATGCCTGAAGCCCCATTTTTCAATGCTTTCAGTGCAGCTTCGATTTCTTACATCATACTGCTGGTTCTTGGTGTCCTGGTGTGGCGCTGTGGGTTAATGCACCAGACTACAAAGTCATTTGAACTGCAAAGTCGGCAGTTCAAGCTCACCAGCTGCTCCTCGGAAACTCTAAACAGGGTCGCTATGGGTCGGAACCGACTCGATGACATTTCACAACAAAAAAAAAACAACTGTTAAATCTTGATCATCTGCTGCCTGTTGAAATGGTTGAACATTGACCAATTCCTTTTGGTACAGTGACTGTGTGATCCTTTCATCTTTTGATATTTCCTACATTGTTCAATATGTTGCCCATGTTGTTACTGTTAAGTGCCATTGATTCAGTTCTGAATCATAGCACCCCTGTGTACAACAGAATGAGACACTGCCCAGTCCTGCATCAGCCTCATAATTGTTATGTTTGATCTCATTGTTGCAGCCACTGTAACAATCTATCCCCTTGGGGGTCTTTCCCTTTTTCACTGACCCTCTGCTTTACCAAGTATGATGGCCTTTTCTAGGGACTGGTTCCTTCTGATAACATGTGCAAAGTATGTGAGACAAAATATTGCTATCTTCTCTTCTAAGGAACATTCTGACTACTTCTCCTAAAACAGCTCTGTTTGCTATTTCGGCAGCCCATGGTAGTTTCAATATTCCTCTCCAACACTATAAATCAAATGCATAAATTCTTCTCTGATCTTCTTATTTGTTGTCCAGATTTCATATGAATACGAAGCTACTGAAAATACCATGGCTTGGGTCAGGAGCACCTTAATTCTAAAAGTTACACCTTGCTCTTTAGCATTTTAAAGAGGTCTTTTGCAATACATCATTTGATTTCTTCACTGCTGCTTCTATGAGTGTTGATTATGCATTCAAGTAAAATGAAACTTTGACTATAGAATCCTTCAGTATTGCAGCAGGTGGTGGTGGGTGCATGCCATTAAGTCAGTTCTGACTCATAGCAACCCTCTCTAGGGTTTCCAAGGCTGTAAATCTTTACAGGAGCAGTAAGCCTCATTTTTCTCTCACAGAGTTACTGGTAGATTTGAACTGCTCACCTTGTGGTTAGCAACCCAGCTCGTAATCCACTACCCTGCCAGGACTTTTTAATATTGCAACTAGAGACTTGAATTTTTCTTCAGTACTCTCAGCTTGAGAAATGCTGAATGTGATTTATGTGAGTTATGATTTTCTATCCCCAGGCTTTGCATACTTCTTTTTTTTTTTCCTTAAAGTCCCTTTGAAATTTTCTGATCAGTTCTTTTAATTCATTTCTTTCAGCTACTTTAGCTTCACTACATACAAGAGCAAATTTCAGAGTCTCTTCTGACATCAGGTTTGGTCTTTTCTTTCCTCTCCTTTAAATATCTTTTGCTTTCTTTATGTATGATGTTCTTGATATCATCCCATAACTTCTTTGGACTTTTTCTATCTTCAGTTCTATTAAGAATTTATGTATTTTAAGGTTCTTTCATTGGGAGCATAGATGTTTACTATGGTTATGTCCTCTTGTTCAATTCACCCTTTAATCATAATATAATGTCCTTAGATTAATATTGCCATTTCTGCTCATTTTTTATTGCCATTAGCGTGACGTATTTTTTTGTCATCCTTTTTTAGTCTATTTTAGTCTTTGTGTGTAAGATGTGTCTCATGTATGCAGTATATTGAAAGATACTATTTCTCTAAGAATCCATCTTGTTACTCTCTCTTTTTAAAAATTTTTATTGTGAGTTATGTGATAGTTTACATGGGAGAACACCAGCTTTACATTCATCCTATCAAATTTTGTTTCATTGCAATGATTACAATCCCCTCCATGCATCATCAAGCATCCAAAGGCTGTTACTGTTTCTTGACTGGTACATTGAATCCATTTACATTCAGCATAATTATTGATAGACATGAATTGTTTGCTGCCATTTGCTGTGTTTTTGTTTTGTTTTGATGGTGTTGCAAATTTCTTTGTTCTACATAAATTTCTGTGCTGCATTCATTTTGTTCATGGGTTTTCTTTTCATTTTCTTCATTGTTATTGTTTTCAAATTTCCTAAATCTTCTTGATTGTCCTCTTTTTCATTTTGATGTGAAAGTGTATTCATTTCCCCTCATTTAAAACAGTCTGTTTTATCTCACAATCTACTTGGCTTCCTCACAATTTGGAAGTTCTTTATCTACATTATTCCCTATTTTTGCTTTGTAGTTGACTTTGTTATAAATTGGTATCTCTGGTTTCCTATGAGCAATCTTGTAGATTTTACTTTGGATACTTCTATATCTGGACTGAGTTCTGGGTGGTGGTGTCATGTATATTGTATATGTTTATCTCAGGTTGTTGGTTCTCTATCTAAAAATTATCTGTTCGTGTTTTTTGTAAAATTGGTCTGGTTATAACAAATTCCTTTAATTTCTGTTTATCTGAAAATGTCCTAGTATCACCATTATATTTGAGGGACAGCTTTACTGAATGTATGATTCATAGTTGGCAAGTTTTTTTTTTTTCTTTCTTTCGAAGTTTTGTATACATAATCCTTTTGCCTTCTTGCCTGCATGGTTTCTGCTGAGAAATCAGGGTTTAGTCTTACTGGGTCTCTTTCGTAGGTAACGTTTAATTTTTTCCTGAGCTACTAGCAGGATTCTTTATTTATCTTTCAAAGTTTTGAAAGTTTGATTATGATATCTTGGTGACTTTCTTTTGGGGCCTATCCTGTTTGAAGTTCATTCATCTTCTTTCATGATGTTATGGAAGTTTCCCTTCAGCAACTTTTCAACAATTTTCTCTATGCTTTTTATTCTCTGTTTCTGTTCTGGAACTCTGATCACCCAGAAGTTATTCCTCTTTATGGTTTCCCATGTATATCTCAAGCTTTCTTCTAATTTTTTCATTCTTTTTGCTGATTGTTCTTCTAGCTTACTAGTATTGAGAAGTTTATCTCCAAGTTCACTAATTTGGGCTTCCATTGATTGAAATATATTCCTTTGCCCTTTCAATCAATGTATTGTCCATTTCTGAGATCCTAGTATTACTCTCCTGGATTCTATTTGCAAGTGTTGTATTGCTTCAAATTTTATATTTATTTTATCTGTATGTTCTAGTAATGCTTTCCTAAATTTTTCCAAAGTTTTTTCTGTGTTTTCCTTCATCTTTTTGTCCATCGATTTTGTTATTGTTGCTAAGTGTTGTTGAGTCAGTTCTGATTCACAGTGACCCTGTATAGTGTTTCAAGGTACCTAAATATCATTCTTTTGGATTATTTCTTGGGTAGTTCCATTACCTTTTCTTCCTCAGAAACATTTTCTGGCTCTGCATCTTGACCATTTGTTTGAGCCACTCTCTCTTGTTTCTTTGAGCTAAAGTCATCTGTTGTCTCTGCAACATTGTGGTATCATTGTATTTGCATTTAATTGATGATTGTATGTTGGTGTGTTCTTAGGCTTTCATCAACTGTCTTCTTGTGGGTCTGATTAAAAAATGGAAATATGTGCACGGTTTTCCATTTTCTCTTCTTGCACCTCAGTTTAGAATGGGTTTGACTCCTGTTGACGGATGTCTATCATTGATCAGGTGGTATAAGAGCTGATATTTGTTCTTGTCCAGGAGATAAAGATGCAGAGGGCATGGTTGTGGCTGAGCATGATGAGCATTGTTGCTATCTCACATTGTGTGGCCTAGAGGAGAAAACACACAGGAAAACAAAAGAGGATAAACAAACAAGCAAGCAACAGCAAAGACAATATAATAAAGAAGGAAAAACAAAACGGGCATCAACAAGAAAAAAGAATATAATAACTACAGAGATAAAAGAGGTGCAAGAATACAGAATTGCACAAGAGAAAAATAGAACATTAAAATAAATTTAGACGCTCAATAACTATTTATTACATGAATTAATGCTGGGATATAAATGGATGGATTTTATTTGGTACACACAGTGTTAACAACAACAACAACAACAACAACAAAGTTGTTGCCAATATTTTAAAGTCAGATTTCATGTGAAAATACAGATATTGATTAATTCTTGAACTCAAGACTGGTTCTATATGGCAACTGAATTGAGTAGCATATTTGCTTTCCAATTTGCCAGTCTCTACTGTTTCTTTGTTTCAAATAGCCCACTTCCTTCATCTATATTACCTGACTGACCACTACAGATATTTTGCATTTATGATCCTTTTTTTTTATTTTTAACTTTTTATTGTAAATTTAGTGAAGATTTACATAGCATATCATCAGATTTAAATGCAACAAACCATACACTTTACTTCTCTGCATGGTTGCAATCCCCTCCATGTACCAACAGTTAACAACATTTACCTCTGTTTACTTTAACTTCTGCATTCCTCCTTGTGTCTCCTGCTACCTTCATTTTTTCTCTGCTAATCTCCCTCCTGTTGTAGAATGCCCTGTCACCCATGCTAACATTTGTCTATAGTCTATGAATAATTTTCCCTCCTACCATAACTATCATAGATTGTTTCTTTTACCAAGAATTTTTTTTTTTTAACTTTTTACATTAATCTCCAACAATGTTTGTCCTTTTGTGATTAACTAATTTCACTCGGTATAATGTCCTCCAGTTTCAGCCATGTTGTGAGGTGTTTCACAGATTCATCATTATTCTTCAACATTTTGCAGTGTTTGTGCATGCACCAAAATTTGTGTAAACATTCTTCTGTTGATGGGCATTTAGGCTGTCTCCATCTTTTTAAATATTTCTCTTGTAGACAGCATATTGAAGGATTCTGTTATCTTATTCATTCTGCTCTTTATGGCTCTTGACTGGTACATTTAATCCATCTACATTTATTGTAATTATCAGTAGTAGGTATGAATTAATTGCTGTCATTTGTGTGTATGTGTGTGTGTTTTTGGTTTTTTTGGGGTTTTTTTGTGTGGTACAGCTGGATTCTTTGTTCCAAATAATTTTCTATGCTGACTTCATTTTGCTTAAGGATTTTATTTTCATTTTCATTTCTGTTGTGTCAATGTTTACTAAATCTTCCTGATTTTCTTCTTTTTAAAGTTTTGATGTATTATTTTTCCTTGAGATTATCCTGTAATTAATTAATTTTTTCCCCAGTTTAGAGGAGTATGTTTTGTCTCAAATTCTAATTGACTTCTCTGCCATTTGGAAGTTTTGAATCTATACTATTCCCTCTTCTTGCTTTGTAGTTGACTTTATTATACATTGACATCACTGGTTCCTTATTTTCAGTCTTGTAGGTTTGTTTTACTCTAAATACTTTTATATCTGGGTTGAGTTCTGGGTGATGTTATCATGTATTATAATCTCAGGTTGTTGTCTGCTGTTGTTGGTTCTGTCAAAAGAACACCCTTTAGCAGTTTCTTGTACAGTTGGTCTAGTCATTACAAATTCCTTAAATTTCGGTTTACTAGGAAATGTCCTAATTTTGTTACCATATTTGAGGGACAACTTTACATGTCATTCTATTGCTTTCTTGCCTGCATGATATCTGCTGAGAAATCACAGCTTAGTCTTATTGGTTCTTCTTTGTAGGTAATTTTTCAGTTTTCCCAAGCTGCTTTCAAGATTCTTTACTTGTCTTTGATTTTGTAAAGTTTTGGAAAGATCACGATATGTCTTAGTTATTTTCCATTGTGATCTATCCTGTTTGGGGTTTGTTCAACTTCTTATATGCTTATCTTCTTGTCTTTCATAATGTTAGGGAACTTTTCTTCTAACAACTCTTCGACAGTTTTTCTCTGTGCTTATCTCCTTCTGTTCTGGAATTCTGATCACCTGTAAGCTGTTCCTCTTCATGGTGTTCCACATAACTCTTTGTCTTTCTTTGAATGTTTTCATTCATTTTTTTTTAATGTTTTATTTATGTGATAGTTTATTATGTGATAGTTTACATGGGAGAACATTAGCTTTACATTCATTGTATCATATATCATTTTACTGCCATGGTTACAA
>NW_006408660.1:6726940-6731092 GCF_000296735.1 Chrysochloris asiatica
GCTCCTGGACTGCAAAGTCAACCACTCCCCTTGTTTTGCTACAAAATATCTACCTTTACATTTCCAACCCTCACAGTCAGTCCTGATAGCAATTATTCACTGTTGTGCCATCCCAATCTCCTTTCATCAACCCTGCCCAGACTCATTCTTTTTTCTGATTGTTCTTCTAGCATACCAGTATTGACAGAAGGAGCTCTGGTAGTGTAGTGGTTACAAGTCCGGGTACTAACCTCACGGTCAGCAATTCAAAACTACCAGCCATTCTATGGGGAAAAGATGAGACTTTCTGCTCCCATAAAGATTTATAGCCTCAGAAACTCTATACAGGGTTGCCCAGGCACACAACCACCACCAGCACCACCAATATTGACAGATTGCTCTTCAAACTCACTAATTTGGGCTTCCACTCCTTCACATATGCTCCTTTGCCCTTTCAATGTATTGTCCATTACTGAGATCTTAGTATTAGTCTTCTGGATTTCGAATTACAGGTTTTGTATTGTTTTAAAATCTGCATTTATCTTGTCTGTTTTTCTTGTGGCATTTTCCTGAATTCTTCTAAAAAGTTTATTGGGTTCTCCTTGCTTTCCTGTATCTTTCTAAAAATTCTTTATAGGTACCTAATTATCATTCTTTTGAATTCTTTTTCAGCTAGATCTACTACCTTTTCTTCCTCAGCAATGTCTTCTGGCTCTGCATCTTGGTCATGTGTTTGAGCCATTCTCTCTTGTTTCTTTGTGTGAGCTAAAATTGTCTGTTGTATCCAGGGCATTCATTGTGAGATTGTCATGTTTGTAAAAACAAACAGTGCAGTTGTTGGATCCAGAGGAAAGAAATCTCTGGTGGGCTCTTGCAATTCAAAGAGCTCACAAGGTGATTGTGGAAAGGATGTGACAGCAGAGTTCCTGGTCCTAGCTGGATTTCCCATTGGTTTTGGTGTTATTTATGTTCCAGGGCACTCAGTTCAGAAGTAGTTAGTGGGAGCCCTTGATGGAGATTATTTCATTGTCTGTTAGGACCACTGAAAAGCTGGAGGCAGGGTGGCTGGTTAAATGCTGGTCTTGTGGTTCTGTGGGCTTTGTAGGTCTGGACCCAAGCCCACCTGAATTCAGGCACTAAAGCGGTACACCTGGCCCTTACCTCACACTGGCGTGGCTTCCAACCACGTGGCTTCAAACTCCCAGAGAGCAGGGTCTGAGCTGGGGGTGGATGAGGGTGGAAGTTGGCTACACCTCTATTCTCCAGGAGATCATGGAAGGAAAGAAGACATTTCATGTTTCCCATCTCCTGTGTGAATCTGCTCTGCCAGACCTCCCTCTATGCCAAAGATGCTATCAAGATTGTTACACCAGTCAGTATACCTCTCTTGTCATCCTTGCTCAGCCTTTCCTTCCAGCAAGCACTCCATCCACCTCACTAACATTTCTTCTGAAGTTCAGGGTGCCAGAATTTTCACCTATGTTTTGTTTGGTCTCTCGCATCTTTGTTTTAGAAGATCCATGTTGTGCATCTTCCTAGTCCATCATCATACCAGAAGTCTACCTCTCTACATC
This sequence comes from Chrysochloris asiatica, assembly GCF_000296735.1. NCBI lineage: Eukaryota > Metazoa > Chordata > Mammalia > Afrosoricida > Chrysochloridae > Chrysochloris > Chrysochloris asiatica. The sequence continues at coordinate 6,728,494 of NW_006408660.1, forward strand.
CGACTTTAGTGACTAGGGGCTCAGATCTTGAAAGCTCATGAGTTGCCACCTAACGTGAAGCTATTGGTCTTTCATGTGTGGAAGAAAGAAGAGTTTTAAGAATTGAAGAAGCTTGGAATCAATTAGTCCAGTGGATTTATGTAATATGTGAACATCAATCTCCACACCTCTGAGATCAGAAGAACTAAACAGTGCCCTACCACCGCCCTGACAGGATTCACATTAGAGGGTCCTAGATAGAGAAAATGTGAACCAAAACTCAAAATTATTTAATAATAATAATAAAAGATTGGGCTCACTGGTCAAAAAGAGACTGGAGGAACCTGAGATTATGACCCTCAACTATCCTTTAGGTCTGGAATGGAACTTACCCTCCTGGCTGATTTTCAGCCAAGTAATATGATAGGTTTATGGGAGTGGAGGGACAACAACACTAACAAGGTATGTTCACCCTGGAATGGTCAATCATTCATAATCAAAAGGGCAATATTTTCATAATAACAAAGTTGAGAAGGGATAGGAAAGTAAGCAGAATGCAAATAGGAATCATGGGAAAAGCAGTAAGCAGGATACTTGTTATTACATTGAGGGGATTGTAATCATTTAGCTGAAACAAAGTATAAAATTTATTGAATGTAAAGCTACCTGATGATCATGTCTGTAAACCTTAACTCCATTCACAACAAAAAGTTAAAAAAAAAAAAAGGTTTACAGCCCTGGAAATCCTGCAGGGCATTTTACTCTGGTCAATCAGATCTCTTTGAGTCAAAATCAACTCAAATACAGTTGGTTTCATTTTGGGTTTGGAAGAGATGAGTATATATTTTGCACGTGGGAAAAATAGAAGTAATTTGTGTCTGGAAGGTGGACTGTGGTAGAGTAAAGATAGTGGTGATTCTTTTTTTTTTTTTTAATTCCTTCTCCCTTTGAGATGTGGAATCTGCTTTCCTTTGTTTGTGTCTGAGTTGGTCTTAGTGACTTATTTAACCAGTACAATATGGCTGGAAGGCCATCTTCTGATTGCCAAGGATAAAGCAGAAAAGATCTTACAGCTTTTGCCCAGGTCTTTTGGAATGCTGCCTTTCTCTAAGCTCTAACTTAGAAACCAGACTGTATGCTATATGAAGCCTAAACTATGTCTTGGTATTCTAGTCAACAGCCCCATCTGAACCCCTAGACAGTAGCCTGCATCAACTGCAAGTCATGTGAATGAACAATATTGGTAGTCTAGCCTTGGTGAGCCTTCAAACCACTGTGGGTACCACCTAAATTTGACTGTAACCGTACAAGAGGCCCCAACCCATAGGCCTATGAGATGCTAATAAATTGTTATTTTAAGCCAGTATATTTTGAGATATTTTCTTACACAGAAATAGATCACTGGAATAGGAAATATACAGAATGAAGGAGAAGGAAACTGTTGTATAAAAGACCTTTGATATAAAACAGGTTGGGAAGGGAACAGATTCCACAGAGTTGTCAATTTAGAGCAGGGGCGGGGAATCTTTTTTCTGCCCAGATTTATAACATTCATGGGCCATGCAAAATTATCAACTTAAAAGTTAACCTGCTATATTTGGTCAAACATTTAATTAACTCACTCTTAAGGTGATGGCTGGAGTCCTGGTGTGGTGCCATAGGATAAGCACTGGACCTCATAGTCAGTTTGCACTGCAAGGTCAGTGGTTTAAACACACCAGCTGCTCCTTGGAAACACTATACAGAGTCCCTGTGAGTTGGAACCAACTCAATGGCATGCAACAACAACAACATGATGGCTGGAACTGCAGTTGCCTTGGCAGGGCCATACCAAGTGATTTTGTGAGTCTTATATTGCCCGTGGACCTGACATTCCCCACCCATGGTTTGGAGACTGACATGACCACAGCAGTTTTAAGTTGAGTCCACTAAATTTTGCAGTCCTTCTAGAGGTAAAGCCAGAAGTCCAGGAACCAGATGAGAAAGGAGGAAACATGTACAGCAATGTGAGGCTGAGAGGACAGGGAGAAATGGCAATTGTGATTTATTGATCCATGAAGACAATTCACTCAGTTTTTATATCAATTACACATGGATGGGGCCTGTATTTGAGTGAGCTTGAGAGGTCAAAAGAAGAAAGAGGAGATTTAAGTTATGAAAGAGAGGCAGATTTGAGGAGTTATGGAATAAGGGGTTAGTTCAACTTTGAAAACCCTGAGACAGGATGTCCTCTGTGGGTCATCCATGTGGAGATATGGAGAAGACAATTACATACTGGGCTGAGGTGCACTGTGGGTGAAGTACCTGGGTCTCTCAGAACAGACTGGGCTGAAAATAGAGATTTGGGAGTAGATGAAAATATAAGTAAAATGTGTGAATAAAATCACCCATGGAGAAATTATGAAAGCATTAGGCATTGTTAGGTGCTGAATACACAAGACAAACTAAGTGTTCTCAAACTTCTTACCACTTAGTGTGGTAGACAATGTATAAGTAAACACACACACATGCACATATATGAGTTTTACTTGAATTTACATAGATAGGGGTCTGGTAAAATATAGTCAATGAAGTAGTATGTTGTTGTTGTTGTTGTTGTCAGGTGCCATCGAGTCGGAAC
>NW_006408660.1:6733530-6745434 GCF_000296735.1 Chrysochloris asiatica
TTTTTGCAAAAAGAAAAGTGGGATAGAATAAGAACATACTTCAGAAACGAATAAAACTGGTTACTTGGCATATTAGTCAAGATTTGATTGGAGAAGTAAAACCACTATGAGTGCCTAGAAGATGAAATTTATTATAGGGTTGAGCCCTGACGCAATTGTGGGAGTTAGTGGAAAGTCTGTGTAGGCTGTTGCTTCTGGATCTCATGTGGAGCTCAACATCAGTCAGTACGGGTCATCTAGACCAGAGGTGAGGAAGAAAAGCTAGATGTAAATGAGAGCAATTACTCACTAGAACCTAAGAGGACAAGCAGAACCCACAAGGACCAACTTACACCCATATTTGTCTCTTATCTCCTCCAACTTCAGTACAACGGGAGGGTGACCTGCAGCTGAACCCACCTCCCTTCACCACAGAACCACACACTCATGGCCCAGAATTCAGAAGAGCTGAAGGTGAAGATCTGGTAGGGGCTGGAGGAGATGCAGGTCTGGGTACTGCCCTTTGCCAACAAGGCCAGCAGATGGGTGACGCCATGTGTGACCTGTCCCAATGCCTGGCATTCTACATAACCTTCAGAACATAAGTACTATGACTACGGTTTCACTCTTGCCTTTCAAATGTCACTTAAAACATCTCTTATGTCCAATGCAAATACAGAACCATATGGAGAAGAGAATGCTGGGAAAAGGAGTTCCAGCCTAGCTAAGCTGACACAATATAAAGCCATCAGACCTTATGAATTGGATGTGGTGGGAGCTAGACTGTCAGAGCATATATTTTATACTATCTTTAAGCTTTAAGCATGATACTGAATTTATTGTCAAATATTTAAATTGAAAAAGGAAGCCCATTAAGTTTTGACAAAAAAGTGTTAAGGGACAGTAGAAGGGAGGTGATTTAAACATGGGTGATATTAAACAGGGCTCTTCTCTGAGGAAGTGATACCTGAGAAGAGAACTGTGTGGCAAGATGGAGTCAGCCTGCTGAGAATATCCGGGAAGAAAATGTTGCAGGTAGAGGGGATAGCGAGGTCAAAAGCTTTGTGCAGAAATAAGATGTCCTGTTCAAAGAACAGCAAAGAGGCCAGTGTGGTTTGAGCAGTGAGCAAGGGATAAAGTGGGAAGAGCTGAAGGGGAAGAACTAGACAAAGCAGATTACATGGAGTCTGACAGGTCATGGTAAGGCCTTTAGAATTTATGTTGCTGTGAGCTGTCAATGAGTCATCCCCAGCTCATAGTGACCACACGCACAATGGAATGAAACTTGACTTGCTCTTGCATCATCCCCATGATCATATAGAATTTGACTGTTCTGATCCATAGGGTTTGTATTGGCTAATATCCAGAAGTACAATGCCAGGTCTTTCTTGCTAGTTCATTTTAGTCAGAAATCTCTGCTAAGATGATGTGTGGTGGCTGCTGGACTACCAGTGTCGTTTTGAACTTATGCATGCGTGATAGGTTTTAAGGAGGATGTGTGTTTCTGTGTCTATGTGTGAGCTATGTCTCCCTTCACAGGTCATTTGCACTGCAGTCTTTCCTGGTCACCACCACTCTGTCCTCATGGTGAACTCTGTATCCCTGTTACACTCCTTTCATGGCCCCATGACATAGCTCCCTCACTGTCTGCATGTTCATCTCGTCCCTATCCAGACTTGGGGCTTCTCAAGGGCTGACGGACTCGAACAGATCTGCCTAATGCCTCTTTCAAACTCACTACCATCCAGTCAATTCTTACTCCTAGTGACCCTATATAGGGGTTCTGAGACTGTAAATCTTTATAGGACTAGACAGTCTAAACTTTATCCTGAGAAGTGGCTGGTGGGTTTTTTGGGGTTTTTTTTGTTTGTTTTTTTTTTAACTTTTTAAAGTGAATTGAGTGAAGGTTTACAGATAAAATCAGCAGCTTTACATTCAACAAATCCTCTACTTTGTTTAATCTCAATGATTACAATCCCCTCTATACAACAACAGTTATCCTACTTCCTCCTGCTGGTTCCCCATTTATAACTTATATTTCACAAGTGAAAAAAGCAAAAATACTTCATGCACACATTCAGCACAAAAAATACATATTCATTTAAATGTCCAAAGGGCACATTCTATAAGCTAGCCTCCTGCTCTCAGGCACACAGCCTTACTCAGTCCCTGCGCCTAGAGCCTGCAACTGCTCTATCTCTCTATGCCACTGCCTCTGCCGTCTTCTCTGTTGTCACCGCTTTTCTAGGTACAGATCTTACCCTCCACTCAAGCACTTCCTTCATACATCTTCTACAATTACAGTGTGTCAATCATAATTAATCCTGCTAACAATTATTCACAATTGAATCATAAAATTCCATCACCATCATCCCCCACCCCTTTCACCAGATCCATCTGGAAAAGAGAAAAAACATTCATTGGGGATTCTACCTTACCCCCCTCATTCTGAAACTAAGCACACCCATGAAAGCTTGCAAGCCAGCCACTTCATGCCTTTATAGACCCCCATTTTTTATAGCCAATGTCTAAATTGCCCACCTCTGTCAACCCAGTGGAGTCCTAGTGTGGTACTCTGTGATAAAGTACTGGACTGCAAGGTCACTTTGAACCAGAATGTTGGTTGTTCAAACTCATCAGCTCTTTGGAAACCCTATACGGCATTGCTATGAGTCAGAACTGACTCAATGACATATAACAACAACAACCCAGTACACTGAGGAGACAAGTGTGTTTCTTGATCTGAAAAACCTTCTATTCTGGTTGGAATTTTGAGCAACTGCATCCATAAGCAAAAAGTCTAAGCCATCAAATTGTAGCAATTTACACTTGCTCACAATATCAAATATCTTTATCTTCATCTGATTGTGTTCTGGTCAGTTCAGCCCTAACCATCCAAACTAGGTCAAATGCGTACCAGCTGCAACTTTGGGCTTTACACACACCTCCCTGCACTTCAAACAACATATGGTGATTTTGAACCACTGACCTAGTGGTTAGCAGTCCAGTGCTTACACTACAGCGCCAATGAGGCACCTAATGCCCCACTAAGCATTAATAAACTCACCACATGGTTGAGCAACTCAAAGCAGAATAAAATGTAATAAATAGATAAAATGTTTCTCTCTGACCCAGCTTTACATGATTTATAAAGTATTCTGGGTTTTCTTATTTAAACATGGCCAGTTTTGTTCTCTATAGCTACTTTGTCTCTCCATACCACCGCCTCTGACATCGTCTCTGCTGTCTCCGCTTTTCTAGGTAGGGATCTTACACTCCACTCATGCTCTTCCTTCGTTATAATCCTGGAATCTTCAGTTCCTTCTTCTGAAATGGCTCCTTTTAAACCTAACTGGATGGCAAAACCAACCAATCCCAGCCTTAGAGTCCTGTACACCTTATTTGCATGGTCCTACCCAATCACTTGGAATTCTGGTGTGGCATTGTAGAATAAACCCTGGACTTAAAGGTCGATTTAAACTGCAAGGTCAGTGGTTCAAAGTCACCAACTGCTCCTCAGAAACCTTATACAGGGTCATTATGAGTCAGAACCGACTCAAAGGCACTTAACAAGAATAAGAACCCAATCACTTGGTGGGAATTAAGACATTGGCTAGAAAAGTCATATAAAGTAAATTCAAGGTACCACAGGTTCATTCATTCATTCATGCATTCAATCATTTTATCAAAAGTTGTCAGTCCTCAGCTCCCAGGAGGTGATTCTAGGGATACAGATATACCCCAGCCACTGTCCCTGTGCTCCAGAAGTTCCCCAAACTAAAAAATTCCACTATCATCAAATTGATTCCAGCTCAGAGTGACTCTGTAATGGTTTCCATGGTTGTTAAATCTTTACAGGTATAGAACGCCTCCTCTTTCTCCCATGGAGCAGCTGATGAGTTTGAACTGTCAACCTTGAGATTAGCAATATATTAAGGGAGTAACCAAAAAAGGGCAATCAATCACACAACAATCTACAGTGACAGCTCATGCTATTCTTCCAGCCACAGGTGTTTTCTAGAGCTTTTCAGCACATAAGACTGCATTGCAGCCCTAGTTCCACAGTGACTTTTAGCGATGAACACTTGACCAGATCATATCCAATCCATTTAGGGCCAATAACTTTCAAGTCGGAGTCTGTATTAGAAAGGAGACAGACCTGTTGGGGACTGCAAGCACTGAGATGCTGAGGCCCTGTGTCATGGACGAAAATCCAACATGAAGGCCCCACTCAGGATTGCTAGTCATGGACCCTGAGGGCCAAGGAAGTGTCCTCCTGATGTCCAGGGTTCATAGGCTTTTACGAACTCACTGGTGGGCTACCTCTGTATAATTTTCTTTGGTCTTATTATTCATTCTATGCTTCTAACTCCAGTAATTGTAGCTTCTGAGAAAATGGTTTCTTATGTGCCTCTCTTAATGTCTCCACTGTGTTGGCAGTGCGTAGGGTCCTGGGAACAAATCTCTCTGAGGAACAAACTCTGGGCACCTGGCAAGCATGTTCAAACTGTTCTTTATCAAATTATTCAGTTATGTTTGATATTAACTTAATACATGAGCTCTTGATATCCATGCACCATATTAAAAACAAAAACCTCTTCTAAAGCCGAGGCCATAAAAGTTCCAAAGGCAGGTTTGCTGGGATTCCACAAAGAGGCTCTGGAGACAATCCGCCCAAGGAATTCACTCAAAGTAGATTGGCGAATTCCGGAGTATTGTTCAAGGAATAATAGTGACAACCGCCTCAAATCGTCCCAGACGTCCTCCTTCCTCCTGAAAGCCTAAGTCAGGTAGCTGAAACAGCTTGACTCTCTTCAGACCTTTAAAATCCTTTTCACCTTTACCCATTAGAGATTAAGTGCTATAGGTATGTTAATTAGCCTTAAGAAACCTCGAGTCGCTGCCTTAGGATTTGAGCCTAAAAAGTAATTTATAACAATTTACTTGAATTTTTGGAAAATTAAGGATGTTAGATTATTAAGACAATTTGCAATGTATATTTTAGAATTTGTTCCTGTAAATCATTGTGTCCTGTTTTGAACGATTAATCACATTTCATTTCGGTACCCTGTCTTAATAATCCCCTTCTTCCTTGTGTAAAATCCCTCCCTGAAATAAAAGACGGATGCAGATTGAATCCTGCATGCATTACTGCCTGCAGAGCCATGATACCTGCAATCCAGGGTCTGCCTGCCAATCTTGCATCCACTCTGGTCTCGGGGTGTCTCTTTGTTTCTCTCGCGGCGTCTTTGTGTATATTCTTTCTCTATCTCTTTCGCCGCCAGATCTCCCTACGTCGTGAACCAAACTTCCCTGTCGAGGCAGGTCCCCGACACAGACCTATTAGATGAAAAAATACTTTTCCCTGTAGAGAAATAATAAGAAATATCTAGAATTGAGGGAGCCTCCTTATCACTTTGAGGGCAGAGCTTACCTAACAGTGAAGTCAAAGCCAAAAGAGAGGAAAACAACAAGATGGAAGGAGACCTGGTCCTCATGAGAAAAATCTTGGCACCTGTATGCAGCTACCATGGGAAGAATATGAGACTTCTGACTCCTGTGAAGATGTGCAGTCTCAGAAACCGTAAGGGGCAGTTCTGTCCTGTCCTGTTGGGTTGCTATGAGTCAGAATTGACTCGATGACAGTGGGCTGGTTTGGTTTTGAGTCCAACACCCACACTGCAGCCTCTAGGTCTTGCTGCTGAGTTCATGAAAAGTCACAGCTGAATCCAGAGACTGTTCTTGGCAGGAGTTACAGCAGCGTCAGTGAGCAAGCAGGTCCTGTCTGAATGGACCCACAGACTCTGGCTTCCCCAGAGGAGCCAGGTAATATGATTCAGAAATACCAGGGAGTGAACATCCCATGGATAAACTTTAACCAGTGAGACTTGGGATTTGGAGAAAAGTTGAGAGATGAAAGCCCCTGTTTTTTTTTTTGCCTCCCCAATAAACTGTTTCATATGACTTCCCCAAAAACACTCCATGGGACTAAGGTTGCCAGAATTAGCAAATAACAACATAAGAACTAAAAATATGTTCATGTTCATCTGAAATTCAAATGTAACTGGGCTTCCTATATTTAAGCTGGCAGACTAACTTGGGACCCAATAGCCAGCTATGTTGAGAATCTGTGCCCAGTTTGGTAACACACTGCCTTGTGTCTGTTTTTCCTCTTTCCCACTGTCCTTTTCTTATTTCTCTTTTCCTTCGCTCCAGGATTGAATCTCACAATTAAAATGGAAGCACATTGAATTTTCCCTTGGGCTCTGTTTTGCGGGGAGCCATGCTAAGACAAGTCAGCTCAAGTTAGATTTCTGCTAATTACATATAAAATAGTCCTGTTTGAAAACTTAAGTTCTGTGGAATGAGGAGGACAATTCCTGTCCCATTGACAGTGTTGGGTAGATGGGAAGATCAAGTGACATTACAAAGTGGGGATGGGGAGGGTAACACCAGGGCCAATGGGCCACAGCAACCAGAAGACAGAAGGAGCTTGAGCTAATGGGGCTCGGAGAAGGAGTTGTAATCTGATCTGCAGCTGGGGGTGCCTTCCATGTCCTCTGGTACAGGCAATGTTTTTCCTGGCTCCGCCACACCAGGCCACTACAAACTGTCTCCTTTAGATTCTGTACTTCAGGTTAACAAACCCCACAGGGACTGGGGAGCACTGTTTCCATTGGTTGTTTTGTCAAACACCTGCTCTGGCTGCACATTTACAAAGCTGGAGGGTGGGAGTGGGAGGATGCTGTCTTCCCTTATGCAAAGCAGTTAATTACTTAATATGGCCCTTCTAGTCCTAGTCCTCCACTATGTGATGTATTGTACAACCTCTATGCCTTTAGAGTGACTTGTCTGATATGTTAATGTGGCACTGTAGGATAAGCACTCCACCATAAGGTCAGTTTGAAACACAAAGTCGGTTCAGAAACACTATACAGGGTCACTATGAGTCAGAGCCAAATCGAAGCCACTTAACAACAACATGGTGGAATGCATCTCAAGTTCCCACTTTACTAAGGGGTGTGACTCAAGACCACCCTTAGTTTCCTTGAGTGTGTGGTCTATGTTCAATATATAGGAATGCTTTGGAAAATTTTTCTCTCTTGCTCTGGATCCTGCCTCCGGCTCACCCCTATGTGACTCTGCTTTTTGGGACTTGAGCCTGCAGCCTATTGCCTGACCTGATTTGCCAGCTTCCACAGTCTTTTGAGTCAAAAGCTTAATTTTGCATAAGTGAAGAGAATCCTCCAGACAGACATCTGAACTTCAGATTTGGAACTAGTCGTGTGAGCCATTCCTTGGATGTTTCCTGGGTTCTGTGAGACACTGCAGTGAACTGTGGAACCCTGGAACATGACGAAGGATACTGAGAGGAGGAGTGATGGTTGATATTAAGGATTATGGAGTAGTCTAGCATCTTGGCAAAGTCAGACATTTGGGATATCTTTAACTTCCACCTCATAACGACAAGCCTGTGTTGATCCTTCTCAAAAATTATTCTTGCAATCTAACAACATAGCCCTGCCTACTTGCTACCCTTATCCCCTGGCCTTCACAATCCTGTATCATTGGACCCTTGTATGCCTTACACAAACATAGCTTAAGCACTAATTGTGTGGCAGCCACTATATTAGGCCTTGGGGAGAGAGCCATGAACAAAGTGACAAAAATTCCTGCCCTCCCAAAAGTCACATCCTAATGACAGAGGCAGAAAATAGACCAGTGGTGATAAGTGTGACGGAGAAAAACAAAAGGTGGGGAATGGCCCTACCCATATCTTCTCCCTCTCTCCTAATCAGTCCAGCCAAGCCACATTGGCCTTCTTGTTCTCACATACATCCGGCTTCTCCCTACCTGTGCCCTTCTCATCCCTCGTTCTGGCACACTACTCTCTTTTGTCCTGGTCAAAGATCTTTATATGGCTGAATTCTTACTGTTTGAGTCTCACTCAAATGACTCGTCAGGAAGACCTCCCTGGGTCATCCTGTCTAATGTTATTTCCCAGTTATTCTCTATGCTGTTACCTTGTTACATTGTTACACTTTCTCCATGTCACCCTTTTTAGAAATGACCCGCTGTATTCTTGACCCACTTGTTCATTGTTTCTCCCCTAGAATTTTAGCTCCAAGAAAGCAGAGAACTTGTCTGTACCACTGCTGTAATTCCAATGCCAGGGACAGTGTTTGGGGCATAATAAGTTCTTAGTGAATATTTAGTTAATAATTATTATGGATTGAACCATATCCCCCTAAAATGTATGTCATCATGACAGGACCATGTTTCTCAATATTATGTAATTATCCTCCATTTTGTGATCTGATATAGTTATCCTATATGTTGTAAATCCTTACCTCTATACTAATGAATGGGAGTCCTGGTGTGGCACTGTGGGTTAATGCGCTGGACTGCAAAATTTGCTTGATCCACAAGGTTGGAGGTTCAAGCTCACCAGCTGCTCCTCGGAAACCCTAGACAGGGTCGCTATGGGTCAGAATTGACTGGACAGCACTTAACAACAACAACATACTAATGAAGCAAGGTTAGAGGCCCTTATGTTAATGAGGCAGGGTGTAATCTATAGGATTAGGTTGTAATTTAAATCAATCTCTTGGAAACATAAAAGGGATTAAAAATCAGAGGGGGCTTGCTATCATCAAGAAAGAAGAGCTGGGAGTGGAGTCTTTGGACCCAGGGTTTGTCCCTACACTGTGAATCTCCTTGACCTAGAGGCAGATTGATGCCCAGACACAGGACACTGGGCCCATAGGTGTTGAAAGGAGACAAGGACCTGCTTCAAATGCCAATAGAGAGAAAGACTTCCCCTAGACCCAGTAGTCTGAATTCAGGCTTCTAGCCTTCTAAATGGTGAAGAAACAAATTTCTATTTCTTAAAGCCATCCATTTGTGGTATTGCCTTTATAGCAGCACTTGATAACTAAGACAGTGACCATAAATCATCACTCTCCTGTGTCTCCCCACATTCACCTAAAGAACTCCCACTTTTCTTTTAAGATAAGTCTAGCAAGGCAATACAATTAAGTAGACTATTACAGTACTGTGTTAGGTAGGGCAGCACCAGATGCTATAACCAATAAGCCCCCAAATGAATTATATCCCAAGCAGAATAGAAGTAGGCAACCTTTATGGTTCAGGGCATTAGACTCTTTACATTTTGTGGTACCACCATTCCTAACGGTCTTGTTGTTGTCTAAAAACAGTTGGTAGAAGAGGGACAAATTCATGGAGATGGCATACTCATTTCTTAAATGACTAGGTAGGGAAGTGACACGTCACATGCTCACATTTATTTGGTGAGAGCTAAGGAGCTCTGGTAGCGTAGTGGTTACGAATCGGGCTGCGAACCTTAAGGTCAACAGTTCGAAACTACCAGCCGCTCCGCGGGAGAAAGATGAGGCTTTCTACTCCCGTAAGGATTTACACCCTCGGAAACCCTGTACAGGGTCGCTATGGGTCGGAACCGACTCAACGGCACTTAACAACAACAACAATAATCATATGACCACACCTAGATACAAAAGAAAAAACTAATACGTTGATGTAGTCGATTCTGACTCATGGTAACCCCATGTATGTATAGTAGAATGGCCCCACAAGGTATTCAAGGCTGTGGAAACAAATCACTAGGCCTGTCTTCCGAGGCACCTCTGGGTGAGTTTGAACTGCCCAACTTTTGGCTAGTAGTCGAGTGTTTAACTGGCCGCACCGCTCAGGGACATACAAGAGAATTGGGAAATGGTGTGCTAGGCTATGCAGCTGTTTTCCAGCAACAAATATATGCTATGGAAGAGGGAATATGAATTTTGGTGGCCAGTTTTCTGCCTCTGCCACAATCCAAGTGATAAAAGAAGCTACAGGATTTGGGTGGTCCAGAGAGGCACCTAACATACCCAGGAAGGCAGTCAGTTAGGAGGGCTTTCCAGAGGTGGCAGTGCTAAGGACTCATGAAGGGAGAGTTAAATATCTGCTAGGCAAAGGAAGTCCTGATGTGGCGTTGTAGGATAAGCACTAGCCCAAAGGTTGGCAGGTCGAACTCACCAGCCACTCCTCAGGAAGCCTATACAGGGTCGCTATTATGAGTCAGAACTGACTCAACAGCACTTAACAACAGGCTAAGGAAGAGGAAGGTGCTTGCCAGCAGAAGGACAGCTGCGTGCAGAGGTTTGCAGACAAGACAGAGCGTGTCATAACTCATTTCAGAAACTGCTGACTATTCATTGTTCCTGGAGGACAGAGCTTGGGGGGAGAGTAGGAAAACCCAAGCAGAAAGATCAGCTCTTGCTAAGTTGTGAAGGCTTTGATCTAGATATTAAAAGAGCCTTTTCCTGTTTTCCTGGCATTGGTAATCAGGATCCAAAATTGAGGACAAAGAGCTCTGAGGACCTCACATTTCAGGATGATTTAAGGATATCTGCCAAGACTGGGGCAAGCACAGGCTCTAGGTTGTACAGAGAGTTGGCAGAACTGGCCCTACCACAATCACTTGCTCCCACTTCCCCCCATTGAGAGTAAAAGTACAAAAAGAGGTGTGAGACAATCCACAGGAAGTATCACCCCATTCCCAAGTACTGTTTTGTTATTGTTATTTTTCCTTTCCCCACCATTGCCAAAGTGAAGGGGTTTCTAAGAGACATACTCTTAAAGTTTGGTTGAGGGCTACAAGAGGGGAAATGAGCACCTATTTCATTTCCCAATGGTACCTCTGATTAGGCTACAGGTGGGCTGATCCTGCTTTTGGCCTCAATGAACAGGGAAAAAAGAGAAACACAGAGATAAAAAGAAGGGTGTGGGGTGCTGCTAACTTGCAGAAACATTCTGGGACCAAGAGGTTGGTCCAGAAGGGCATCAGGCTAAAGCTGTTACATTAATTATCTTTTGCTGCAAAAGAAAACTCCTCAAAACTTAGTGCCATACCAGAGATGCAGGCAGAGCTGAGGGTATAGAAAGAGGGAGGGAGCACTTGAGGACTCTAGACTCATGGAAAGAGAAAGGCTGTGTGCTGGCAGCCAGGAGGCAGGCTTGCTGAATATGCTCTTTGGTTGTTTAAATGATTATATATTCCTGAGTGTTTTTGTGTACATCTCCCAAACCCCCTCCTCCAAAAAGAAAAGAAAAACAGAGGGAGTGGAAGCAAACACTGTTGAATGATGATGCACGCAAGAGACTGAAATGATTGCAATGAAATGATGGTGTAAAGCCGATGTTCTCCCATGTAAACTATCACTCAGTTCACAATAAACAAAAACAAAAAAAAAAAACTTAGCACCATAAAATAATATTTATTATCTTATGATTTCTTTGACTCAGAAACTCAGAGCCCAGTGTGTCTCTACTTCTGGGGCCTTAGCTGAAAAGACTCCAAGGATGGGAACTCAAATTATCTAAAGGCTTTTTTCTAGGGTTGGATATGCTGGCAAGCAGGTGCTGATAAATTAGTTTCTCTCCATCTTGGCTTCTTCACTGGGTTGCTCGAGTGTCTTCAGAACATAGCAGCTGACTTCCCCCTAAATGAACTATCCAAAGGACCAAGGTGGAAGTTGCAATGTCTAATATGTTGTTGTCTAATTGCTGTCAAGTTGATTCTACCACATGGCAACCTCATTAGTGCAGAGTAGAACTGCTCCATAGAGTTTTCAGGCTGTAATCTTTTGGAAGCAGATGGTCAGACCTTACTCCCAAGGTATGTCTGGGTAGGTTTGAATTGCCAATCTTTTGATTAATAGGAGTCCAATGCTTAAATGTTTGTGCCACCAGGAATCTTCACAATCTCTGATATGATGACACCTCTGAAGTCACACAAGTCAGTCTTTTTTTCTGAAAGATTTTATTGTGAATTAAATGAAGGTTTACAGAGCAGAGCATCAGCTTTACTTTCTTTTTTTTTTTTTTTTGTTGTTTTAACTTTTT
>NW_006408660.1:6745781-6762625 GCF_000296735.1 Chrysochloris asiatica
AATACTACTCACTGGAGATTCTACCTTCCTCCAGGCCCTCTGGATCTAGGTTCCCTCTTGAAAGCTTGTAAGCCAGTCACTTCTTGCCTTTGTAGCCCCCTGACCCCATTTTGGGTAGCCAATGTCCAAGTTGCCCATCCCTGTCTACTCCATCAGCTTTACTTTCAACAAATCATCTTCGTTTCATCTCAATGATTGCAATCCCTTCATGTAAGAACAGTTACCTCACTTCCTTCCTGTGGTTCCTAATTCCATTTTACCACCCTCCCCAACCCTTCTCAACTTTGTCGTTAGGTAAACGTTATCCTTTTAACCTTGAATGGTTGACCAGTCCATGGTGAGTACACCTTACTAGCTTTGTTGTCCCCCTACATACCTATCTACCACTTGGTTGAAAACTGAACCATGCGGGTGAGTTCCTGGCCAGACCTGAAGGGTGGCCAAGGATCATAGTTTCAGGTTCCTCCTGTCTCTTTCTGAGCAGAAAGCCTGGACTTTTTTATAATTTTAAGTTTTGTTCCACATTTTCTCCCATATTACCCAGGACCTTCTAATGTGATCCCTTCTAGAGCAGTTGTAGCTCTAGTAGCCAGGTACCATGTAGTTCTTCTGGTCTCAGAGTTATTTAGACTAATATTCATGTATCCAATTAGTCTTTGGACTAATTCATTTCAAGAATCTTCAATTTTCATCACTCTTTTTCCTCCCACATGGAGAAACCAATAGTTGCATCTTAAATGGCCACTCACTTACTACTCACCAAAATAGGATGCAGAACATTGTCTTTGGGAACTATGTTATGCCAACTGAACATGGTATCAACTGAGACTGGTCTTGAGTCCCCAGGCCCAGCAACTCATTGCCCTCAAGGTGTTTGGTAATGTCCAAGAAGTTTTCATCATTCCCACCCGCCACCCACCCCTGTGTGCTCCATACAGGGAGTCCTGGTGTGGCACTCTGGGCTAATGCATCAGACTGCAAAGTTGTTTGAACTGCAAGGTCAGTGGTTCAAGCTCACCAGTGGCTCCTTGGAAACCCTATACAGTGTTGCTCTGCATTAGAATCGACTTGACAGCATGTGTAACAACAACAATGCTCCACTGCCTTCACAGGTGTATAAATAGGTAAATTTCTACCACACAAGTCAGTCTTGATTCAGTGTAAGAGGGGACTACAAAATGACATAACTACCAGAATGTAAGGAACATTGGGGACCTACTTGGAGGCTGCAGACCACATTCGCCTTGCTGGCTCCTCAGCTAGAAACAAGGGGACCTTAAAAAACAAGGAGTGTATCTTTTGGAACAGGAGATAAGGGGTCAAGTAGTGTTCAAACCTGAGTCAGAGGCCCTAATAACTCTAGATAACTCACATGTGCCTTGATTGGGTGTGCAGGCCTCACAGACAATGTCAGTGAGCAGACAGCAGAGTCAGAGGAGCAGCAAGGGCCCTCATCACCAATGAAAAAGCCCACTGAACTCCAGCATCACCTTTGTCATAAGTCAGATAACTGTATGTTTAAGTGTCTATTTCCAGACCATTGATCTGTTTGCCTATCCTTATGCCAATACCACACTGCCTTAATTACTATACTTACATAATAGATATTAATATCTGGTGATGTAAGTCCTTCAACTTTCTTCTTCCTTTGCCAGATTGCCTTGGCTACTGTTGGTCCTTTGCATTTCTATTTTAGAACCAGCTTGCCAATTTTCACACACAAAAAAATTCTGCTAGAATATTGACTGGAATTACATATCACAATTTAAGGGGATTTTTATTGAACTGCATACGTATGTATGTGGACACTTTTCTCTGTGTATGCTATATTTAAAAAATATTTTAATGTCATTAAGAAATCTGCTACCCAGGGCAATATTTCATATTTGTGTCACAAAGATATTGAGATTCTTCAAAAACTCTAATGCTAACACTTCAAAAATTTTTAGACTTTTTTACTAGAGTTCTGTGTTCTCTCAAATTTAGTTATTTACATACCACCATTATTATTTTTCACATAGCCCGCACTATGAGTAAGTACTACTATTTACTGAAAGCTGATTAACATTTTATAGCTTAAATTTTTAAAAGAAAATTTTGCATTATCATAAGAATGGATGAGTCTCTCTTGTTATACCTAAGGGTAGCTGTCAAAATAAACACAATGAAAATCATCATTATTAAATTATAACTAGGGTATAATTTTCTGATGAAGCTTTGGAGAATAAAGTGTGCTCTTTCTTTGTTCAAAAGAGGCATTTGGAAATGTCAGAGATATGATAAAGGTATGTTGTTGTTAAGTGCCTTAGAGTCAGTTCAACTCATAGCGACAGTGTATATGGTTTCTGAGGAGCAAGTGGTGGGTTTGAGTCACAGACCTTGAAGTTCAAACCGACCTTGTGGTCCAATGCATTATCCAGTGCTATGCCAGTAGTAAAAGGCATACAAGTATCAAATTCAGACTTCTTAAGATAGTCAGAAGGATTAGTTAAAAAAGGAATAACTTCCTCTCTTTTTATTTGGAGATAATTTTGGATTCACATATGCAGTTAAGAAATAATATAGCAAGATCCCTTGTAAACTTCCCAGTTTCTCTCAAAACTTTAGTTTAATATGATATCCCAGGTGATTGAGATTTATCCATTGAACTTATTCATGTTTCCTCAGTTTTACGTGCCTACATTTATGTGCATATGTATGTGTATTAAGCTCTATGCAATTTTGCCAACCATGTAGTTTGTCGAATTGTCTCTTTCTCCTTTGAATTCTGTCAGTTTTTACTTCATGTGTTTTGCTGCTTTCTTGTTACTTTCAATTGTCTTTGTGTTTCAGCAATTTGTCTCTGATGTGTCTAGCTGTAAATCTCTGTGAGTTTATCCTACTTGGAATTTGTTGAGCTCCTTAGATATGTAGATTGTTTTGTTGTTGTTGTTGTTTATCACATTAAGGATGGTTTTGACCATTATTTCTTCAAATATCCTTTCTGCCCCTTCCTTTCTCTCCTCTCCGTTTGAAACTTCCATTATGCATGTGTTGGTATATGTAATGTCCTTCAAGTCTTTGATATTCTGTTGATTTTTCTTCTTTATTTCAGACTGGATAATTTTAATTGCCCTTCCTCCAAGTTTACTGATTCATTTTTCTGCCATCTTAATCTTCCTAGTGGATTTGTCATTGAAGTAGTTGCATTGTCAACCCCAAAATTTCTATTTGGTTCTTTCTTTCTTTTTTTTTTTTTTTTAAATTGATATTCTCTTTTTAGTAAGACATCATCTTCATCTTTCTTTGAGCATTTTTAGATAAGGTCTCTTTTAGTTCTTTGAGTGTATTTAAAATAGTGGAGTCAAGGTCTTTTTCTAGTAAATCCTATGTCTGGCATCCTCAGGGATAGTTTCTATTTATTACTTTTTATGCTATGTATGGGCCATGATTCTTGATTCTTTGCATGTTCAGCAGTTTTCTGTTGAGAACTGGACATTGTGAATAACAAAATGTGTCAATTCTAGAAATCAGATTTTTCTCCTCTCCAAAAACAGCTCAGAGGCAATAACTGACTTCACAAGGGGAAAAGAGAATCAAACTCAAAATCAGTCCAAGGCCAATTCCTATAATGTGGAGATCAGATGTGCCTTTACTCTTCAACCTTCTTTACCCTATTTTGACACTGCAAATGCCTCCCACAGTATTCTGTTTCACATCTGGGTCCAGTAATCTGTTGCAATGGCCGCCCAGAACTCATAGATAATTATCATGATTATGGGATTTCTTAGGGAAGTGAACAGGGTACAAATCAGGATCAGAAACAACTCAAGATGCAGAAGGCCTTAGTCAGGAATAGCTCTTCTCTGCTGTACTGAAAGCATGACTCAATCTTGTCTTTGGCCTCTCAGCCATGTGACCCTTTGGCCTCTGTCCTGCCCAAGTGTTACAATGCTCCTTTAGCCAGTCTTTAAAAGCACAAAGGGCACATTCTACAAATCAGCTTTACTCAGTCCATGGTCTTAGAAACCCTCAGCTGCTCCATCTCTCCATGCTGCCATCTTTTCTGTCACTGCTTTTCCAGGTAGTGATCTCATGCTCCACTCATGCCCTTCTTTCTTCATGGTCCTGGGATCATCAGTTCCTGCTACTGAGATGGCTCCTTTTAAACCTAGTCGGACGACAAAACTAAGCAATCCCAGCATTAAAGTCCTGCACATTTATTTGCATGGTCCCACCCAATCATTTGGTAGTACTGTGGGTTAATGCATTGGACTGCAAAGTCGGTTTGAACCACAGTCGACAGTTCAAGCTCAGGGTCAGCTGAGAATCAGACAGTTGTGTTTCATAACCAGTGAAAATTGGCTAGCTTTTAAAAGTTGATCACTAGGTTTTTCTTCCTAGTCTGTCTTACTCTGGAAGCTCAGATTACAGCAGGATGAAAGTCCCCACGATTGATGGGTGGTGGGTGTCTATGAGGTGCCTTGACTGGGAAGTGAATCTGGAGTTCTGTTATGATACCTGTCCTCAAATCCTTTTACTATGAGACACCTGTTCTTGTGCTGGTAATTTTAATAGCTGACTATTAATTGGAAGGGATATAATTTCCTAACTTTTGCCAATTTTTGTGGTATTAACATTTTCACCATGGCTGATTTCAAGATACAAATGGAATTTTCCTGAACACAGAGTTGGCAAGAGCTATACACAATTGACTCTTCAAAGTTAGTGCAAGCTGGCTTCAGCACATCCTTGGAGACTCCCACATCTGATGTCTATCAATTTGGAAGTGGATGTTATACCAATACCTGTTGAATTGGATACTGTGCAGTCATGGACACATCATACTTTAGAATAGTTAATCACAGGGGGAACGTTCAGGTTTTATATTCAAAAATTAAAAACAAATAAGGGAGAATGATGTTGGTGAAAATGGTAGTATAGGAATTAAAAAAAAAATTATAAAACTATATTCCATCATGAATATAGAGGCAAAAATTCTCAACAGAATCACAGACAATAGAATCCAACAACATATTAAAAGAACAATACATTACAACCAAGTGGGATTCATACCAGGGATGCAAGGATGATTCAATATTAGAAAAACAATCAACATAATCCACTATATAAATTTTTAAAAGGAAAAGAACTACATGATCATATCAATTGATGCAGAAAAGGTATTTGACAAAATCCAACATCTATTCTTGATAAAAACACTCAACAAGGGAGAAATTAAGGAGAAATTCCTCAACATAACTAAGAGCGTATGTACAAATCCAACAGCTAACATTATTCTCAATGCAGAGAAACTGAAAGCCTTCCCTTTGCGAACAGAAAACAGGCAAGGATGCTCTTTATCACCACTCCTATTCAATGTTGTGTTGGAAGTCTTAGAGCTGTAAGACAAGAAAGGGATTTTAAAGGTACCCAAATTGGCAAAAAAAAGTCAAACTCTATTTGCCGATGATATAATCCTAAACATAGAAAATCCCAAAGACTCAACAAGAAAATTATTAGAACTCAATGAAAGATTCATCAAAGCGGCAGGGAACAAGATAAAAAAACAAAAATAACTTGGATTTCTCTATACTAATAAAAACACTGAAAATGAAATTAGGAAAACAATACCATTTACAATAGACATCCAAATGGTGAAATACTTAAGAATAAATCTATCCAGAGAGACAAAAGATCTATATTTAGAAAACTACTATAAGAAACCAAAAGAGATTCACAAAAATAGAAGAATATACAATGTTCTTGTGGACAGGATGATTTGACATTTTGAAAATGTCAATACTACCCAAAACAATCTATATAGATAACACAATCCCAATCCAGATTCCAACATCATTCTTTAAAGAGTTGGAAAAATTATCACAGACTTTATATGGAATGGAAAGAGACCTCAGATAAGCAAAGCACTACTTAAGAAAGAAGAACAAAGTTGGAGGCCTCTTACTCCCTGATCTCAAAATTTACTACACAGCCACAGTGGCCAAAACAGCCTGGTACAATGAAAGATACAAAGATCCATGAAACAGAATTGAGACCCAGAAATAAATCCATTCACACACAGTCAGCTGATCTTTTACAAAGGGCCAAACACATCAAATGGGGAAAAGACAGTGTCTTCAACAAGTGGTTCTAGCAAAACTGGAATCCATTTGCAGAAGAATGAAATAAGACCCATATCGCATATCATACACAAAAACTCAACATGGATTAAAGAACTAAATGTAAGACCTAGAAATACATCATCAGTGAAAATAAAGAGACAAACTTAGGGGCTCTAATGCATGACATAAATACACTATTAAACATTACAAAAAAACACAAACAATAGAAGATAAAATAGATGACTGGGACCTCTTAAAAATTAGACACTTATATGTATCAAAAGTTTTTACCAAAAGAGTAAAAAGGGAGCCCATAGACTGGGAACTTTTTTTTTTACAACACATCAGAATAATATCTAAAACATAAAAAACTACAATACCTCTACAAAAAAAAAAAAAAAAGACAAGCAACCTAATTAAAAAATGGGCACAGGGCATGTACAGTCACTTCATCAAAGAAGACCTTCAAGCAGCCAACAAACATATGAGAGATGCAAATCAAAACAACAATGAGATATCATCTCACATCAGCATTAACATGAAGCCCAAATAAACAGAAAAAACCCCACAAATGCTGGCAAGGATGTGAAGAGACTGGGACCTTCCTACATTGGTAGTGGAAATGTAAAATGGTTCAACTACTCTAGAAAATGATATGGTGCTTCCTCAGAAAGTTGGAAATATGACCCAACAATCCCTCTATTTGGTATGTATCCACAAGAAATATGAGCCAGGACACAATATATAAACTGATGATCATAGCAACACTATTCACAATAGCAAAAAGATGGAGACAGCCTAAGTGCCCATCAATGGAATAATGGATAAACCAACTTTGGTACACACATTGGAATACTATGCAATGTTGTAGAATAATGGTGAATCTGCAAAACACCTCATATCATGGATGAACCTGGAGAACATAATGCTGAGTAAAATTATGTTTTACATAATTACAGTCACAAAAGGATAAATATTGTATGAGACAATTATAAAAATTAAGGAAAGGTTTTCATACTAAAAGAAACATTCTTTGATGGTTACTAGGGTTGGGAGGAAAGGGAGAGTAATTCACTGGCTAGAGGGTATACACATTAGCTACGGTGATGGGGAGGGTAATATGTAAGAAGGGGGAGGACAATATATATACATAACAAGAAGGAGGGTTGTAGAAGAATGATGAAAGTAGGTGAAGACACAGGGAGGTATGCATGAGCTACAGAGGATAGACTTAAATAGTGATATATACACAACCTTGGACCAACAGTGTTCTGTGCATAGATACATAGATTGAGACATATACTGAATGGGAAAGGAAAAGTATGATATATATATATATATTTATATCCCACATGATATACATGAATATTTACCATTTCT
Source organism: Chrysochloris asiatica (assembly GCF_000296735.1). NCBI lineage: Eukaryota > Metazoa > Chordata > Mammalia > Afrosoricida > Chrysochloridae > Chrysochloris > Chrysochloris asiatica. The sequence goes on from NW_006408660.1 coordinate 6,753,266, forward strand.
ACAAACATAGCTATGAATGTGGCAGAGCACATAGAAGGCAAAACGATGAAAAGATTTTTGAAATGACAAAAAAGAAATGAGCATTCCTAGATATTCTCAAACATCTTAAGGCAATGAATTGCTAAATTTGAAGGTTCAGGACCATAGTCTCAGGGGACGCCATGGTCAATTGGCATAACATAGTCCACAAAGACAATGTTTTACATTCTACTTTGGTAAGTAGTGTCTGTGAACTTGAAAGCTTATGCTAAGGTGCAGCTATTATGCTTTCATGTGCAGAAGAAAGAAGAGAGATAAAAATTGAAGAGGCTTGGAATCAATTAGTACAATGGACTAATGAAATATGTGAACATCAGTCTCTACAACTCTAAGACAAGAAGAACTAGACAGTGCCTACCAACTGCTCTGAAAGGGATCACAATAGAGGGTCCAGGATAGAGTCGGGGGGAAATGTGGAACAAAACTCAAAAATTATTTAAAAGAGAAAAAGACCAGGTTTACCAGTCAGAAAGAGACTGGAGGAACCTGAGACTATGGCCTTCAACCACCCCTCAGGTCTGGAAAGGAACCCACACTTGTGACCCAGTTTTTAACCAAGCAGTAGATAGGTATATTGCTGTTGCTGTTAAGTGCCGTCAAGTCGGTTCCGACTCATAGTGATCCTGTATAGGGATTCCAAGGAGCAGCTGGTGAGTTTAAACCAGCAACCTTGTGATTCACAGTCCAGTGCTGATCCTATAAGGAAAAGACAACACTAGTAAGTTATGTACACCATGGAATGGTTAATCATTTGAGATCAAAAGGGCAACATTTTCCTAAGGACAAAGCTGAGACAGGATGGGAAGGTGGGTGGAATAGAAACAGGAACCACAATGAGGAAGTGGTATAACTGTTGTTGCATGAAGAAGATTACAATCATTGAGATAAAACAAAGTGTATGATTTGCTGAATGTAAAATTGATGATCTTGTCTAAATCTTCACTCAATTCACATTAAAAAGTTTAAATAAAAAAGAATTCCAACAATTCCTTCCTCCATAAAAATAACCAGAACACTGGCAAAAATGGTCAGAATCACATTTTTAGGAACTGTGGAAATTAACCAAAGGCTTGCAACAAACCAGGGAGCATTTACTCAAGAGGAAAGGGAGTCACAGCAAGACCAGAAAGCTATGTGACGTTCTAACTTGCCGTACACATATCTACTACTCTCCAGTTCTGCACAATCCTTGAAAAGCAACAATTCATGTTCCTGGTGCAGGCTGGCAGCCACCAGAGCTGGAGCCCTTTCAAAGCCTCTTTCCCAAAGACTTGTCATTATTTGACCTGTCTGGTGTTTCCCTAAGTAGCCCTGGTGGTGTTGTGTGTTAAAAGTGCTGAGCTGCTAGTTAAAAGATTGAGGGTTCAAGCCTACCAGCCACTCCTCAAGAGAAAGATGAGGCAGGCAGTCTGCTCCTGTAAAGATTTACAGTCTCAGAAACTCTAAGAAATAGTTTTACTCTATCCTATTGGTCACTATGAGTTGGAATCAACTCCATGGCAATGGGTTTTGTGTTTCCTTAGAAAACTTCAGTTGTAAAACTATATTTGACCTGACTTGGAGCTCACCCAGTGTGAAACATCTTTTCTCAATGAAGTGTGTTTTTGTTTCTTAATATGCATTTATGTGTTTGTAATAAAAATGTAAGTCAAAAAGTACTGCTACACTTGGACATTGGCTACCCAAAATGGGGGGCAGGGGGCTACAAAGGCAAGAAGTGACTGGCTTACAAGCTTTAAAGAGGGAACCTAGATCCAGAGGGCCTGGAGGAAGGTAGAAACTCCAGTGAGTAGCATTTAATCTGACTAGGCAGGGCTGATGCAATGAAATGCAGACGGGTCTCTTGTGATACAATAGTGAATAATTGTTATCAGGACTGATTGTGAGGGTTGGAAATGTAAAGGGAGACATTTTATAGCAAGGAGGGGAGTGATTACTTTGCAGTCTAGGAGCGGAGGTCCCTAGGACCATCAAGGGAGAAGAGCAGAGAGTGGGACCCTACCCAGAGAAGCAGTGATGTCTGAAATGGAGGCAGAGATGATGACGTGGAGCAATGGAGCAGTTGGAGACTAGATCCAGAGAGGGAGAGTGACTGTGTGCTGAAGACCTGGGGGGTACGGGGGAAGGATTGCATGGAGGGGATTGTAACCATGGCAATGAGAAGATATACGATAGAATGAATGTAAAACTAATGTTCTCCCATGTAAACTATCACATAATTCACCATAAAACATTTAAGAAAAAAAAAAGAGATTATGGAAGGAATACACAGAAAAAAAATGCACTGCTACAAAATCATTGAAATCTTTATTAAACAAAATATCAAAATTATTATGAAGTTAGTACAGGACTGGACAGTGTTTCCTTTTGCTGTGCATAAGGTTGCTATGAGTTGGAACCAACTCGACAGCACCTAACAACAAACAATAAAGATAGAGATTTATGTTAAAGAAACAGCTCACATGGTCTAGGTGCTGGCAAGTTCTAAGTCCATGGGTCAGATGTCTGGCTCTCCTGGCTCACATAGCTATAGGGGCTGACAAACCCAAGACTGGCAGGTCAGACAACAGGCTGCTGGCTGTGAAGGCGAATGAATCCAAAGTTGACAGATAAGATGACTGGTAGCTGACTCATAGGCTGCAGAGGCTAATGACTCCCAGGATTGGGAGGCAAGATGGCAGACAACTGACTCAGTCCAAAGACTAGAGATCAGTAGATGATGAGCCAGATCCAGAAAAAAGCACGAGAGCTTTGCTAGGCCATCCATATATATTGGAAGCAGGCCACACCTCTGAGAGAACTCCCTTTCAATTGACTGGCTGCTGATTAGATTTCATCACTACATCATAACTGCCAAACCACTGAGAATCACGGTCCAGCCAAGTTAACACACAGCTTTAATCATCACAACCATGCTTATAAACCGGAACCCTAATAACAGTAATTTTTACATACTCTTGTACAACACTGTATTTGCCATTTCACCTTTCTTTTGGTATATATCTTAGTGCTATCTGTTACACTTGTCAAATTGTATAGCTATTACCTTTGTTGTTGTCAAGTGCCATCAAGTCAGTTCTGATTCATGTGACCCTACCCTGTACAGTGTTTCTGAAGAACAGCTGGTGGGTTTGAGCCGCCAACCTTGTGTTTCACAGTCCACTGCTGATCCTATAAAGCCACACAAGGAGTCCACCATTACCTTTAGTTGATACCAATTTTCTCATCAGTGTAAACAAAAAATCACTATTTGCCCGAAATTTATTCCTTTTCTCCTTCCTGCTCCCACTCCATGAAATGACTAATAACCATTGGTGTCTATTTTATCATTTCATATAAATGAGTTCATACCATGTTTGTCCTTTTGTGACTGACTTATTCACTTACTATAATGTCTTTGAGGTTCATCTATGTTGTAGCATGTACCTATAGACTTTTAATGCTATTGTCAGATGAGATATAAACGACACAGCATATCATTTCATAGTATTAACTATGGATTAATTAGGATAGCTGTTCTGAGCTCTGACGAACAAAACAGTTGCCTTACACAGATAGAAAGTAGCCTTTTTCTTATGAAGTCCAGCTTCACAGTGTCAAGGAGCCAGACTCCTATCATATTACTGAGAACTATCTCTAGGTATACATATGCTGCAGACCCTGTTGCTATGCTCAGAGGGCAATGTGGATACCCAACCAGAAAGCTCCCATAGCCTGGCTTACTTCAGGTGGAGAACAGGCCATTTTATATACACAGCCTTCCTTCTCTGTAGGAATCCTGTTTCTGACACATTTGTCCTCCCTTCCACATGAGTTAAAATACCTATTGTCACTAAGAATTTAGACCTGTTTCATTTCCCAACAAAAAATGCAGTGGCAGTTTGGTCAGACAGTGTACATAGGAGAAGAAGGTAGTTGTGGAGAGTGGTCAGTTATCATCCCACTGTGGTATGCAGATGAAGATTTTAAACATTTTAATATTTATTTTAAAGTAGGAAAACGTAACCTGTGAAAAAGAACTAATTTGGCAGAAGTATTAAGTCAGCACATGGTGATGTGTGAAATGCAAATCATTTTGCCTTGTGTGGTGCTGTGGGTTAATGCGCTGGACTGCAAAGTCAGCTTGAACTGCAAGGTTGGTGGTTCAAGCTCACTTGCCGCTCCTTGGGAACTCTATACGGGGTCACTGTGGATTGAATCTGACTGACCCTATGGCACTTAACAACAACAACATTGCTTCAGCCCATGGTTATGTGTAAAATACAAATCAATCAGGGGGAAATTGAGATAAATAATAAAATTAGTGTGAAGAGATTCCAAAAAACATTTAAGTGCTTGCAAATCCCAAACAGTTGGAAAGCCCGTGGCAAGATTTCATTTAGTCCTCCTAGCAATGCTGGGAACTGCTTACTTTTGCTCCCACTTTAGAATGATAAAGGAGTCATGGTGGTGCAGTAACTTAAGCACTGGACTGCTATGTGCAAAGTCAACAGCACAAGCCCACCAGCCACTCTCCAGAAGAAAGATGAATCTGTCCATTCCAAGAAATATTTAGTATTGAAAAAAAACCTATGGATTTCTACTCTGTCCTACAGGGTCACTGAGTCAGAATTGCCTCCGCAGAAGTGGGTTCCAAGAAAAACGAAGGGTTGAAATGACCTGTTAGGGTCACATGGCTCACAGTGGTCCCACAAAGGTGGGACTCAATCCTGGCCAGTGTTGTTTTCTCCCTACTCCCATCTTATTTGTCTTACATACAGACTGTAGGGTTTTCTCTCTGAAAGCCTTCCAGAAAGAGTATCTTTACAGAAGTGAAAAGTTCTTCTGCCCACTTCCTCCTGGTGGCCGTGGCTATCCACCAGATCCTGGTTCCCCTCTGATGGGCTGGTCCATTGTTGAGAGACTTGGGGTGATCTGACATACAACCTGGTTGCCTCTTCTAGGGTACAGGTAATGGAATGAATCAGCAGCTGTGAATTGGAGTGAGGGGTGAGCCTGGCTGATCTCTAGTGCTTCTCCTTACCCTCATTTCTACCCCAGGAAAACAGAAGAGAAAGTGGAGTTATGAGGGTGCAGGGGTTTGAATACTATCTGACCACAAGCTGAGAGATCCTTCTCAAACGCCAAATGAGTCACTTGGCCCCATGTGCCAGGGCCAGAGCTATGTGAGGCAGCAAATGGAAGAAGAGTGAGAGCTAAGGCAGCCTTCCAGAGGAGCCCATGTACATGCACCAAAGATTCTACACTATTCTAGGGAGGGGATGAGGACTTCCAAGGTCAACTGGTGGGAAGGAGGAAGGTCTCATGGGCATGACTGCAGTCTACTGCTCTCACGTCAACCAAAACCATTTCCATTTAAAAAAATCTGTTTTAGATATTAAATACAGTTTGAGAACAATTGTCCTAGGATATTTGAAGGAATGCTCCCCAGGGCCTAATTCAGTCATTGACTCTGAAGATGTTCAGGAAAGAAATTGATGGAATGGCAATGGAAAGCAAGGTATGTGTTGACAGAAGGGACCTGGGGAACCAGGTAAGCAGGAAGGATAATGGGTCCCAGAAGTAAACATTTATAAAACCTCTCTTCCAAAGTATCTCATTTTTATTCTCCTACCTAGTTTAATCACTGGAGTCCTGGTGTGGAATTGTAGGCAAGCACTGAACTTTTAACCACAAAGTTGTTGGTTAACCATCTACAGGGCTGCTATTAGTCAGAACTGACTCAACAGTACTTACCAACAGCAGCCACCTAATCTGATGGGAACAGGCAGCCTGTTTCCTTTTCTTTCTCCTACAGGAAAGCTGGTGAGTTTGAACTGCAGATCTTATAGTTACCAGAACAGAAAATTTCAAAGGGCAACTCAGGAAGACAAAGTATCATAATGAAACGTGCCAAAGATCTGGAATTAGAAAACCAAAAGGGAAGAATGCATTCAGCATTTTCCAAGCTGAAAGAACTGTAGAGGCAAATTCAGGCATTGAGTTACAATACTGAAGGATTCTATAAGCAAAATATTAAATGATGCAGGAAGCATCAAAAGAAGATAGAAGGAATACTCCGTACCAAAAGAATTGGTCAATGCTCAACCATTTCAAGAGGTAGCATATGACCAAGAACTGATGGTACTCAATTCACAATAAAAAGTTAATAAAAGAATTGATGGTACTGAAGGAAAAATTCCATGCTGTACAGAAGGCACTGGTGAAAAACAAGGCTCCCAGAATTAGTGGAATATAAATTGAAATGTTCCAACAAACTCTCATTCCACGGCCTCTTCTGAATCCAGCTTGAACCTCTGGAAGTTCTCTGTCAATGTATGATTATAGCCATTTTTGTATTACCTTTAGCAAAACTTTACTCGCTTGAGATATCAAAGAGATTGTCTGATGATTTCCGCATTCTGTTGGGTCACCTCTCTTTGGAATGGGCATAAATATTGATCTCTTCCAATCAGTCCGCTAGATAGTTGTCTTCCAAATTTCTTGGCAGAGATAAGTGAGTAGTACCTCTTGTGCCGCCTCACTTTCTTGAAAGATTTTAATTTTTATTCCATCAATTCCTGGTGCCTTGTTCTTTGCCACTTCTTTCAATGCACTTTGGACTTCCTTCCTGAGTATCATTGGCTCTTGTTCATATGGAAGGAATACACAGAATCTCCAGCCTAACAGAGCTTAATTCCATGTTGTGCCTACGTTTAAATGTTCAGATGTCAACTTTTCTTGAGTATCTCATGGACCACTGACAACTAACCTGCCAGATTTGGAAACAGAGTATATTTAAAAGCAGGAGCATTCCCAGACACATCCCTTAAGGGTCGCCTTGTTGTGATGTCATATCCTGAAAGCCTCAGCAACTATAAGCTTTCCTATCTGCAATTGTTCCCACCCTGCTTTTCATAGGCCTAGCATGCATATGTGACACATGGCTGCTTCTGTCAGTCATAGGGTAACAGGAGATTCCTTTGTTCTCTGTGCTCTATAAAGGTCACCATCTGGAGACATAACTTTGAAAACTCATCATGGTGCCTACGATTTCCCTTGCCCAGATGATCTATGTTTTTGTCTTGTGTTTATTTTTTGCTAAATTAAAATTCTGTACAATATTTTTATCTTGAAAATGGGATCTTTTTTCTTCCCTATATCATTAGAGTTCTTCCAAATTTCACCATTAAAAACCTTTGATCCATACCTTTGTGCACCTAGTTATTTGGTTTTCAAGGCTATCTCTGTATAAGATTATCCACAAAGTCCCTGAGACCCACTGTCAGGGCAGAAAGGAAGATTGTCATCAAACTTTAAACCTATGTCTCATTACTGGGCAACACCTCAGTCCATGATGTATAATGAATAACTGTATTTTTAAATCTTCCAAAGAAAAAAAACAAGATGTAAAAGAAGCAGGATAACTGTTGTTACAGGGAGGGGAGTGTAATCATTGAGATGAAACATAACGTATGATTGGTTGAAGGTAAGGCTGATGATCTTGTCTGTTTACCTTCACTCAATTCACAATAAAAAGTTTTTAAAAAAATCTTCTAAAGACTTTGTAAATAGACTAATAATATTGTATTTTTTAAAGATGATTTAACAATTACTTTGTTAAATATAAACAGGCAAAGCATAGCTTACTTTCTACAGTCTTATTGGTAAAGAGATCACCTCAGTTCGAGGTAGGAAGCCTAAGGCCCAGAGGCCAGTGATCCGCTATCCCTCCAACTTCTCCTTGTAGACTTCCCATGTCGACTGTCACTCTGTGGGCACCTGCTCTTGCCTGTTGATCAAGGAGGAAGCTTTCCTGCCTTTGAATATAATATCAGTTATTTAACTCTGAAGTCAAAATATTACAGAATTAAAGAAGATGTATTGAGTAGGGAGAGTGGTGGCTCCATACAATAAACATTGGACTGCAAACCACAAAGTCAGCAGTTTGAATCCACCAGGTGTTCTGCTGGAGAAAGATGAGACTTTCTGCTCCCACAAAGATTTAAAGCCTCAGAAGCCCTATACAGGGTCAATATGAGTTGGAACTGACTCGAGAGCACTTACCAACATCATCATTATGCTTCCAACACAAAGTGTTTCACATTATTTCTTATTCTCACAGGGACCCTTGTTCTTGGGGAAAAAAGACCCCAAATTCAAATGTATTTTACAGACCCCTTAAACAAGACAAAGACAAATCATTGGATGAGGGAGACCATCAGCATGAGGCCACAGGGTGTCCAAAGGATTCAAAGCCAGTTGCTATTTATAGAATATAAAGGAAATTCATCACTAAATCATGATTTGTAATAAATCACCATCATAGGTGGAACTACAAAAGTAGGAAAGGGATCATGGTTGAGATACGTATACTATTGCAGCTTAGAAAAGCTTGTAGGATTGGTTTTGGGGCCCATTAACCACATTGGTCCAGGTAGTACTAATGACTTTGGGGTCCTGGTACCCCAATTTTCATGAAGGCTACAGCCATGCAAGCCCCTGAGGGCAAGACTACTCCTCCCAGAACAAGTTATGGGGGCTGTAGTTATACTCTTTCAAATACACTCTGCCAGAGGGCAAAACTTTTACATTGCTGGTTAATGGGAGAATGAACTCAGAGGAGGCTGAATTTATGACAAGACTCAAAATGGAGTTAGGACTCCCCTGTAAACCACAACCTGCTGCAAACCGAGTGCTTAGAATTTATAGCGACCTTATTCTGGAAGAGGTTTTGTTGTCCACCCCCACCCCACCCCCGCCCATATTCATGAGGAGACTGAAGCCCAGAAAAGTTGTAACTGACTCAAAGATACAAAAGAAATGAAACTATTTTTTATTATAATGTATGGCCTATAAGATGTTAATAATAACTTCCCTATATATTTGTAAAGTCCCCATAAAATTTCAAAGGGAAAAATATATTATATGTAAGCAAACCAGGGTTGCCTCTAAACAACAATTGTTACTAGCTGTTGTGATGTCCTGCTTTGGTGCATTAGGATAAGTATTGGTCTGCTAACAGCAAAGTTGGTGGTTCAAATCTACTAGTATTCCGGAAGACTGAATTGTGCTCATAAGGAATCTGTACCTGGACCAAGAGGCAGTTATTCTTACAGAACATGGGAACACTGGATGTTTTAAAATTAAGAAAGGTGTGCGACAAGGTTGTATTCTTTTACCATACTTATTCAACCTGAATGCTGAGCAAATAATACGAGAAGCTGGGTTATATGAAGAAAAACGTGACATCAGGATTGGAGGAAGACTCATTAACAACCTGCGATATGCAGACGATACAACCTGGCTTGCTGAAAATTAACAGGACTTAAAACATTTACT
>NW_006408660.1:6768315-6769695 GCF_000296735.1 Chrysochloris asiatica
TCTGGCTATCTACTTCTGAAAAATCAGTCAGTGAAAACCCTATGATGCTGTAAGATAAGCACTGGATTGCTAACTGCAAGTTTGGCAGTTCAAGTTCAAGCTGCTCTTCGGAAACCCTGTACAGGGTTGCTATGAATCAGAGCTGACTTGACAGCACTTAACAACAACATAGATCACAAGAATCTGATTCACAACCAATCATGTGGCAGCGTTTCATTCCATTGTGCTCACTTGTCATGAGTCAATGTTATTAGTGACAGCTAATAACATTCTTCTCCCTTTGTGATAGTCTTATGAAAACTGTGCTTACAAATATTACTGGTATTATTAGATTCCGATTCATAATGACCCTATATTGTTGTTGCTAAGTGCTGTTGAGTCGGTTCTGACCCTGTATAGGCTTTCTGAGGAGCAACTGGTAAGCTTGAACTACAGACCTTGTAGATCAAACTGACTGTGCAGTCCAGCACATTAACCTACAGGGCCATACCAGGACTCCAATGACCCCTATATACAACAGTACAAAACAATGCCCAGTCCTGCACCATCCACACAATTGTTCTGCTTAAGCCCATTGTTGCAGCCAGCCACTGTGTCAATAGATTAATCTCCTTGATATTCTTCCTTTTTTCTCTGACCCTCTACTTTACCATCATGATGTCCTACTCTAGGAACTGGTATATTCTGATAACATGTCCAAAATAGTGAAATGAAATCTTGCCATCTTCACTTGTAAGGAACATACTTCTCCCAAGGCAGATCTATTCATTCTTCTGGGAATCCAAGGTATATTCAATATTCTTCACCAACACCATAATTCAAATGCATCAATTCTTTTGTCTTCTTTTTTTCACACTGAATTTGCTAAATTTAATTTCATATTTTAAATAGATAGTACCTGTCCTGGTATGGCACTGTAGTATAAACACTGGACCACAAGGTCAGTTTGAACTGCAGGGTCACTGGTTCAAACTCACCAGCTGCTCTTCGGAGTCCCTATAAAAGGGTCACTGTGAGTTGGAATTGACTTGATAGGACTTAACACCACCTGTCCATAGTATAAAGTTCTAGAAGACAACTCAGTTGTCTTGCCATTCCTGTTACCCATCTCTTTCTTCTTTCCTTCCCTTAGATGGGACAATCACTATTACCAGTTTCTTCTTGATATAATTCTGGAGATATAAGCACAAATGTGGGTCTTTCATTAAAAAAAAAAAAATCACCTTTCTCCTCCTCCTCCCTAACAGAATATTCAAACCAATTTCTGTCCTTTGCTTTCTTAATACATATATCCTGGATTTGATTCAAGGACATAAACTGCTGCTTTGTTCTTTCCAACAATAGCTGATTATTTCTCAGAAAGAATCCACTCATTTCACC
>NW_006408660.1:6771060-6772582 GCF_000296735.1 Chrysochloris asiatica
AAAAAAAAAAATTAAGGCCTTCGTAGTCTATCCCGGTGTGGTGCTGTAGGGTAAGCATTAACCGCAAGGTCGGTTTGAACTGGAAGGTCGTCGCTTCAAATCTCCAGTCGCTCCTCACTAAGAGTGGGTGGCATTTAACAGCAGTAGCCGATTGAGGCAGTTATTGTTACCCATTTCCGGGAAAGGAAACAGGCTCATCTTCCTTGTTCACTCTGCTAAACCGTGGTAGAGATGGGAAGAGAGGACCCCGTTTTCTGCAGCTACCTAATCTGGGGGATTTTTGTGAGGATTAAATAAACTTTTTATTACACAGTCTGGTTTTTAAGATTAGTTTTGTCTTCGGTGATGAGATTAAGTGCCGTCGAATAGGTAACGACTCATAGCGACCCTGTATAGAGCTTCCGAAGAGAGGCTGGTGAGTTTGAACCGCCGACCTTGAGGTTGAAAGTGAACTTGCAGTCCGGCGCATTAACCCACAGTCAGGACTCCTTAATAATAGTAAAAAGCATAATAACAATGACCTCATGGCAGGCGTTCATATTTTCACACTATCACTCTGGATGCCATAGAATTAATTCCGACTCATAGCGTACAATACGGAAATTGCTGGGTCTACACCATCCTCACAATGGCTTAGAGCCCATTGTTTCAGTCACTGTGCCTATCAATCTCACTGATGGTCGTTCTTTTTCCCGTGAGCCTCTGGAGAAGGACATCATGCTTGATAAAGCAGAGTGGCAGGTAATATTAGCATTCCACTTTAACAAATGAAGACAGTGAGAAGGAGAAATAACTTGGCTAACATCACTTGAGATTTCAACCCAGGCAGGTGGAAGGCTGCGTAGTGGTTACGAATCGGGCTGCGAACCTTAAGGTCAGCAGTTCGAAACTAGCAGCCGCTCTGCGGGAGAAAGATGAGGCTTTCTGCTCCTGTAAAGATTCACAGCCTCAGAAACCCTGTACAGGGTCGCTATGAGTCGGAACCGACTCCACAGCACATCACCACCACCACCACAAGTACTCTCTGGTAACAAGACGCTGCCTGGGGTTTCTTGTTTCTGTAGATGTATTCTGACTTCTAAAGGTTGTAAAGAAACAAGTTAATCATTACAGTTCTTGCAATCTGTTTTGATCTGCAGTGGTTCTTGTAAGGACAGGTTCATCAGGGTAGAGAGGAGAAGAAGGAATGAGTCTCAGTGCAAAGGTAATAGACTAAAGAGGATGTTGTTTTTGTTGTTAGGTGTCATGAAGTCGATTCCAACCCATGACGATCCTATGAACAACAGAACCACACACCATGTGGTCCTGCACAACCTTCACAATTGTTACTACATTTGAGCCCATTGTTGTTGCCACCTTGCCTATCCATCTCTTTGGGGTCCTCCCTCTTTTTCACTGTCCCTCCACTTTACCAAGCATGATGTTCTTCTCCAGGGACTGATCCTTCCTGATAATATGTCCGAAGTATGAAAGACCAAGTTTGGCCATCTTGCCTTCTAAGGAGCATTCTGGTTGTGCTTTT
>NW_006408660.1:6773577-6786389 GCF_000296735.1 Chrysochloris asiatica
TTGTATAATTTGCTGAATGTAAAGCTGATAATTTTGTCTGTTAACCTTCACTTAATTCATGATAAAAAGTTAAAAAAAAAAAAGTGAGGATGGCAAGAATTGTCTCTCATACTTTGAACATGTTTGCAGGTGTTAGTTCTTGGTGAAGAAGAAAGAAAGAATATAATCCTGGTGCACATCGTTCCTAATTTTAAACCATTCAGTGTCTTCTTGTTCTGTTCGAACAACTGCCTGTTGTCTACGTACAGGCTTCGCATGAGCACAATTAAATGTCCAGAATACTCATTCTTTGCAGTATTGTCCAGAGCTTGTCATGAACGACACAATCAAAAGTCTTTGCATAGTCAATAAAGCACAGGTAAACATCTTTCTGATATTCACTGCTTTTAGCCAAGATCCATCTGACATCAGCAATGGTATCTCTAGTCACGTCCTTGTCTGACTCTCACTTGAACCTCTGGCAGTTCCCTGTCAATGTATTGTTGCAGCCATTTAAAAATGATCTTTAGCAAGATTTTACTTGCATGTGATATTAATGATATTATCCTATGATTTCCACATTCCATTGGTCACATCTCTTGACTGGGCACAAATAATGAATCTCTTTCAATCAGTTGGTAGGAGATTCCAATTTCTTCGCATAGATGAGTGAGTTCTGCCAGTGCTGCATTAGTTTATTGAAAGATTTCTATTGATTTTCCATCAATTCCTGGAGCCTTATTCTTTGCCAGTGTCTTCAATGTATCTTGGACTTGTTTCTTCAAACGATTGGCTCTTGATCATATGCTACCTTTTAAATTAGTTGAACATTGACCATTGCTTTTTGGTATAGTGACTCTGTAGTCCTTTGGTACAGTGACTGTATTCCTTCTATCTTCTTTTAATGTTTTTAGCATCATTCAATATTTTGCCAAAAGAATCCTTCAGTATGTCAAGTTGAACCTTGAATTTCTTTCCTCAGTTCTTTCTGCTTGAGAAATGCTGAATGTGTTCTTCCCTTTTGGTTTTCTAACTCCAGATCTTTGTATATTTCATTATAATATTTGACTTTGTCTTCTCAAGCTGCCCTTTGAAATGTTCTGTTCAGCTCTTTGACCTCTCCTGACATCCACTTTCATCTTTTTCTCCTTTGTCTTCTTAATGACCTTTTGCTTTTTTCTTGTATGTTCTCGATGTCGTCCCACAACTCTTCTGCTTTTAAGTCATTAGTGTCTAATGAATGAAATCTGTTCTTGAAATGATCTCTAAATTCTGTTGGGGTATGCTGATGGTGATATTTTGGCCCATGTAGACTTAATTTTAATTTTATTCAGTTTCAGCCTAAACTTTCATATGGTCAGTTGGTGGTCTGTTCCACAGTCTGCCACTGATCTTGTTTTGGATGATGTTATGGAGCTTTTCCACTGTCTCTTTCCACAGATGTAATCAATTTGATTTCTGTGTATTTTATCTGGTGAAGTCAATATGTACAAGCATCTTTTATGCTGTTTAAAAATATATTTTCAATGAACAAGTCATTGATCTTGCAAAATTCTATCATGCGATCTCTAGTATCATTTCACCAAGGCCGTATTTTCCAACTAATGATCCTTCTTTATTTCCAACCTTTGCATTCCAGTCATCAGTAATTATCAATACCTCTTGATTGCATATTTGATCAATTTCAGACAGAAGAAGTTGGTAGGACTCTTCAATTTCATCATCATTGGCTTTTGTGGTTGGTGCATAAATTTGAATAGTGATATTAACTGGTCATCCTTGTAGGCATATGGATATTATTTTACCACAGACAGCAGTGTACTTCAAGACAGATCTTGAAATGTTCTTTTTGATGAATGTGACATCATTCCCCTTCAATTTGTCATTTCTGGCATAGTAAACCATGTGATTGTCAGATTCAAAATGGCCAATTTAGTCCATTTCAGTTCACTAATTGCTATGCTATGAATATTTATGCTGTTTCATTTTTTTACAATTCTAATTTTCCTAGAATCATACTTTGTACATTCCATGCTCCAATTATTAAATGATGTTTACAACTGTTTCTCTTCATTTTGAGTTGTATTCCATTAGCAAATGATAGCTTTACTCCATTTGCATCACAATGGTCAACTCTACTTTGAGGAGGCATCTCTTCCTCAGTCGTATTTTGAGTGCCTTCCAACCTTTGGGGTTCATTTACCAACAGTGTATCTGACAATATTCTGGTGCTATTTATCATGTTTCAATATTCTGGTCCTAGCTGACAGTGTTTCACCGCATAAGGTTTTCAGTGGCTAAACATTTGGAAGTAGTCCATCTCTCCTTCTTCTGAGTCTGTCTTAGTCTGAAAGCTCAGCTGAAATCTATCCACGATGTGTGACCCTGTGACATTCAAAATACCAGTGGCATAGCTTCCAGCATCATAGCAACAATGCAAGTCACCGCAGTGTGACTGTTGTGACAGTCACAAACTGACAGATGATATATTTGTTTTGTGTACACCAGAAGTGAGAAAAAGGCTTCTGGCTTCTAACTTAGAGAATGGGAAGTATAGGTGATCGTATACTCATACTGTTTTGTTGTTGTTGTTGTTGTTGTACTTTTCAATTGCTGTGGAGCCAGGGTGGTGTTCTAGGGTAAGCACTGGACTGTTGACCACAAGGTCGGTATTTCAAACCCTCATAGGGAAATGAGACTGTCTATTCCTGTAAACCACCACTTGTCTGTGAGTTTGTCATACTGTGGTGACTTGTGAGTTGCTGGGATTCTGGAAGCTGTGCCACGGGCATTTTAATTACCAGCAGGGTCACCCATGGTGGACAGGTTTCAAATGAGCTTCCAGATGAAGACAGACTAGGAAGAAGGAGTGATGAACTACTTCCGAATAGCTAGTCACTGAAAACCTTATGGATAGCAGAGGAACACTGTCAGATATAGTGCTGCAAAATGAGCCCCTCAGGTTGGAAGGCACTCAAAATGCAACTGGGGAAGAGCTACCTCCTCAAAGTAGAGTTGACCATGATGATGCGAATGGTGTAAAGCCCGTGGGAGAAAAGCCCACAGGACCTTCATTTGCTGATTGGGCACAACTCAGAATGAAGAGGAATAGCTGTAAATATCCATTAATAAATGGAACATGGAATGTATGAAGTATGAATCTAGGAAAATTGGAAATTGTCAAAAATGAAATGAAACGCATAAACATTGATATCTTAGGCATTAGTGCTTTTGAGTTATGGTGTTGGAGGAGAATCTTGAAAGTGCCATTGTCTGCCAAAAGAACCAACAGATCTGTGTTGGACGAAGTACAGCTAGAGTGCTCCTTGGAGAAACTTTGTCTCTCATACTTCAGACATATTGTCAGGAGGGACCAGTAGTTGGAGAATGGTATCATGTTTGGTAAGATGGAGGGTCAGAGAAAAAGAGGAAGACCCCTAGCGAGATGGATTGGCAAAGTGGCAGCATCAATGTGCTCAAGCGTGGCAAAAATAGTAAGGTTGGCCTAGGACCGGGCAGTGTTTTGTTCTGTTGTGTTTTGGGTCTCTATGAGTCGGTACTGACTCGATGGCACCTAACAACAACTCCTGTAAAGGCAGCCTCAGAAACTCTAGGGTCGCCATGAGTCAGAATCCTCTCAATGGCAGTGAATTTTGGATTGTTTGGGTTGGTATATGCTGAGCAGTTACCATGTGTATTCTTTAACTAAAAGAAACCCAAACCACTGCCATCAAGTCTATTCCGACTCATAGTGACCTTGTTTAGGGGCTTCCAAGGATGTCAATCTTTACAGGAGCAGAAAGCCTCATCTTTCTCCCACAGAGTGGCTGGTTGGCTTGAACTATTGACCTTGAAGTTAACAGTCCAGTACCTATCCAACAGTGCCATCAGGGTTCCTTATGTGTAGTCTTAGAAAGTGTAAATCCAATATATGACTCAGCATAATGTTTTCAAGGTTCGGACATGTTGTAGCATGTATCAGGACTTCATTTCTCTTTATGGCTGAGTAGTTTTCCATTGGGAGCTTGGTGGTTCTGTAGGATAAGCACTAGATTGTGTACTACAAGGTTGGCAGTTTGAGCCCACCAGCCACTCCACCAGAGAAAGATGAGGTTTTTCTGCTCCTGCAAATATTTACTGCCTTAAAAACCTTCTACAGTGCTGCTATGAGTCAGAACAGACTCAATAGCATTTAACAGCCACAATAACAATATTCCATTTTATATACCACATTTTGTTTATCCCTTCATCTTTTGAGGGACATTTAGGTTGTTTCCACCTTTTGGCTATTTATTGTGAATAGTTGTGCAATGAACCTCAAGCCGGATTCAGATGATATGGAACAAAGGATAATGTTGATGTCAGATGGATCTTGGCTAAAACCAGAGAATATCAGAAAAATGTCTACCTATGCTTTATTGACTATGCAAAGGCTTTTGATTGTGTGGATCATGACAAGCTATGGACAACATTGCGGAGAATGAATATTCCAGATACTTAATTGTGCTCATGAGGAACCTGTACATAGAACAAGAGGCAGTTGTTTGAACAGAACAAGGGAACACTGAATGGTTTAAAACTTGGAAAGGTGTGCTCCAGGGTTTATTCTTTCACCATACTTATTCAATCTGTATGCTAAATAAATAATCCGAGAAGTTAGATTACATAAAGAAAAACGTGGCATTAGGATTGAAGGAAGATTCATGAACAAATCTGCGGTATGCAGATGATACAACCTGGCTTTCTGAAAGAGAGGAGGACTTAAAATAATTACTGATGAAGAGCAAAGACCACAGCCTTCAATATGTAAAGAAAACAAAAATCCTGATCACTGGACCAATAAACAACATCATGATAAATGGAGAAAAGATTGAAGTTGTCAAAGACTTCATTTTGCTCATATCAATGATCAACACTCATGAAGCAGCAGTCAATAAATCAAATGGTGTATTGCATTTGGCAAATCTCCTGCACAGGACCTCTTTAAAGTGTTCAAGAGAAACGATGTCAGCTTCATGACTAAAGTGTGCATGGTATTTTCAGTAACTTTACATACATGTGAACATTAGACAATGAATAAAGAAGACCATAGAAGAATTAATGCATTTGTGTTATGGTGTTGGAGAAGAATAGTGTACCATGGATCTCCAAAAGAGCAAATCTGTGTTGGAAAAATTACAGCCAGAATGCTCCTTGGACGTCTGGATGACCAGACTTTGTCTCTCATACTTTGGACACATGACCACGATAGACCAGTTCCTAGAGAAGGACATCATGCTTGGTAAAGTGGAGGGTCAGTGAAAAAGCAGATCCCCATCGAGATGGAGTGGCACAGTAGTTGCAGCAATGGCGCAAGTGTAGCAAGGATTGTGACGTTGGTGAAGGACCCAGCAGTGTTTCGTTCTGTTGTGCATAATGTCTGTACAAGTCAGAACCAACTCGACAACACCTAATAACAACAACAACACCAGTGACCATTGGTATACACATAGCTATGTGTGTCACTGTTTTCAAGTTCCTTGGGTAAATACATAGGAGTAAAATTGCTGGGTCGTCTGGTAGTATTGTGTTTAACTTTTTGAGGAACTCTCAATATGGTTTCCACAGTAGCTGTACCACTTACCATTCCACCAGCAATGAAGAAAGCTTCAAATTTCTCTACATATTCACCAACATTTGTCATTTCCCATTTTTAAAAAATAAGTAAATTCTTCAAAAGCTTTTAAATTTTGAGCCATGATATATAAAGAAAAATGAGTAAAATATCCAATTGAATGCATTGTGGTAAAGTGAATATCTTATGTAACCACTACCTTGGTTAAGGAAGAGAATGTTGCCAGCACTCCAGAAGTCTGCCCCCTTGTGCTCCTTTATCATTCACAAATCCCCCCTAACCTAGAATTAACCATTAGCCTGACTTTCCCGATAAACTCTTATAGTATCAGATCCCAAAGAGGGTCTCTAGACCAGCCATATCAGCATCACTTTGAAACTCCTTAGAAATGAAAATCCCAGTGTCCACCCTAGCCTTTCTGCAGGGAAGCTAATTATTTATTATGACCCTTCTGGCCAAATTTCTTCATTTTGTGATATTATGTAAATCCTAAACTCTATGCCTATGATTATGGACCCATTTTGAAATGAGTTGCTAAGATGTAAAAATTATGGTGGGGCTAAGAGGTAAAGATGACAGTGGAACTAAGGATTAAGGATGATAGCATACTGGTTACGAATCAGGCTGCAAACTGCAAGGTCAGCAGTTAAAAACTACCAGCAGTTCTGTGGGAGAAAGATGAGACTTTCTGCTCCCGTAAAGATTTACAGCCTCAGAAACCCTGTACACGGTCGCTATGAGTTGGAACCAACTCCATGGCACATAACCACCACCACTACCTTTACTAAGAAAGGAGCTCTGGTAGCGCAGTGGTTATGAATCAGGCTGCAAACCTCAAGTTCAGCAGTTCAAAACTACCAGCTGTTCTGCGGGAGAAAGATGAGGCTTTCTGCTCTCATAAAGATTTACAACCTTGGAAACCCTGTACAGGGTCACTATGAGTCGGAACCGATTCCACAGCACATAACAACAACAACAACCTTACTAAAGGGTGTGACACAAGTCATCACCCTTAGTGTCCCTTGGGGACATGGTTTGACTCCAATTTGTAAGACTGCCTTGGACAAGTTCACTCCCTTTCCCTGGATCTCTTGCATCTGCCTCATTATATTGGTCCATCACCTGACCTGACTCACCAACTCCTGAAGCATTAACAGTCTGTTGTCTGTTACAGAACCTTGGGACTTGAGGGAAGGGAGGAGTGGTGACTGTTATCACGAACTGTGGAGCGGTGTGTATGTCGGAAAAGTTGAGCAGTTGGGATATCTTTAACCTTCAACTCATAGGGACCAGCTTTGTGCTGATCTTTCTAAAAATGATTATTCATGTACCTTCTGAATTGGAACCCCTGGGGCTGGGGCCCAGCCATTTGTGGTTTGTTACAAGCCTTCCAGGTGATTCCAATGCATTCATCAATTTTAGAACCACTGCTTCATACAACACAGTAACAATATAATTAAGTTTCTCTGGGTATGTTTGAATTTCTAGAAATAGAATAATATCCTATAGTATGCATTCTTTTATATCTTTTTATCTGTTTTTCTTACCCAATGTTAGTGTTTTGCTTTTTTACTGAGATATATTTATATAAAAGTACCAAGATCATAAGTGTGCATGTCAATGAGTTATCACAAAGTAAACACAGCAGCATAACTTGAATACAGTAGCTCAAGAAAGAAAACATCTCCAGCCCTCAAAAGTTCCCCTGTTGTTTGCTTCCTACCAGTCTTAACACTTCTTCCCCAAAACAAACAATATATTGTTTAAGAAATATTAGTGTACTCCAAGCTTTGAAGTACTTCTATCTTTCTTAAAGCTTTGTTGTTCTACCTTCAACCTTTAGATCTGCAAACCATCTGTGGAGTTTTATTTATTATATGGTATGAGATAAATTTTTCCCATGTGGATAGCTAATTGACCCAGCAGCATTTATCAAAATGACTCACTTCCTGACCCTAACCCCAAAAGATTTCTCTTTCATCTAGTATAAAGTGGATGCAATGGTATCTTTACAGTCACACGGTATAAAGAAAGCCAGGCATGCCAAATGAGTGAAACAAGGGATAACCTGAAGAGAGAGTTGGAAGAGAAATTGTTAAGATAGTATAAAAGTCTCTTCTTACCACACTTCTAACATGGGCCAGGCAAAAGGTCAAACACACACACACACAACTCAGATGTCATTGACATCCTATTCAAAAGAGGATTCAAATTGTCAGAGCCAAGTGGTCTTAAAATAGCCTGGAGATTCCTGGGATCACTACTCTCTCTCTTTTGCCAGTTAGCGCAGTATTAAAAACGCTACCAACAGTCACTAGAAGGGGAAAAAGGACCTCCCCACTTCCCGATGGTTCATGTCTCCTGCAGCAATTCTTTTCCTCAAGAGCTGCAATTCCTTCCTTGTAGCAGCAGCTGAATAGTTTGAAATTTGGGGGGATGGTGTAATCAGCCTTATTTTGTTTCCTCAGAGACACAGGTACTAACCAGCTGGCCCTCCTTACAGAGTCCTGGGTCCCTCTAGACCTGTCCACTGAACTTAATGACAACCGGCACTCATCCATCTTCTCAAAGATCTGAATTTTAGCTCTATTCAGCTCCTCCTTTAGAAATTTCAACCTTTTTGTATTCTTCTAGTAACCTTCCTAAGGAGCTCTGGTAGGTAGTGATTACAAGTTGGGTTGCTAACCTCAAGGTCAGCAGTTTGAAACTACCAGCCGTTTCATGGGAGAATGATGAGATTTTCTGCTCCTGTGAAGATTTACAGCCTTGGAAACCCTATACAAGGTCGCTACGGGTCGGAACCAAGTCCACGCCACACTACCACTATCACCAATAACCTTCCTGGAGGTGATAGCAGCTTCCTGTAATACTAATCCAGCTGCTGCTGAACTCATTCTGACTCCTACAACCCTATAAGTGTCAGAGTAGAACTGTACTTCATGATTTTTCAATAGATCACTAGACCTTTCTTCTGCGGTGCCTTTGGGTGAACTTGAATCATCAACCTTTTGGTTGAGCATGTTAACTGAGCATATTAATTATTGCATCACCCAGGGACTTCTTCACTGTTTTAATTTTACCTTTTCTGTTACCTGTAAGTTTATACAAACCAAACCCATTGCTGTAGAGTAGATTCCAATTGATATGACCCTATAGGACAGAGTAGAATTGTCCCATAAATCTTATGGAAACAAACTACCTCATCTTTCTTCCATGGAGTAACTAGTAGGTTCAAACCACTGACCTTTTGGTTAGCAGCCAAGCATTTAACCATGTGCCACCAGGGCTCCTTACTTTATTCATAATTACCAATTATTCATTTTATATTCTGTCTGTTTGTTTACATAGCTGGTGAGGTTTCTGTCTCTTGACTGGGCCCTCATTGATACAGCCCTCGATGACCTCCAGTAGAGACAGTGAGCAAGCAGAGATGAGTTAGAAAGATGGCCTCTAGACCCCACAGTGGAAGTGGACAGATGGTGGGCAAAGGAGAGCTTAAGTCCGTCGGTGCCTGGAGGCAGAAGGAAAGGCTACTCTCTAGCAACAGGCCAAGACTCAGAAAGAAGGCCAGGGTGCTACTGGGGGCATTACCTCAGCAAGTTTCACCTTCCTAAAACAATTCAATGACTCCTTACAATAAGCACTGGACTATATGAACCACAAAGTCCATGGTTTGAATCAGCCAGCTCTCCATGGAAGAAAGATGAGCCTTTCTGCTCCTGCGAAAATTTAAAAAGCTTCAGAAACCCTGAGTTTCTGTGAGTCAGAACGAACTCAATGGCACCTAACAACAGCAACACAAGCCATAAAGATGCATCAGGCATTATGCTTGAGCAGCTGGGGTAGGTGGGAGTATAACATCACATTGTACAGCAGGAACAGTGTCGCCAGTACCACTCAAGCCAGCACATAACCACCACCACCATTATTAGGAGGGACCAGTCCCTGCAGGAGGACACCATGTTAGGTAAAGGGAAGGGTCAGAGAAAAAGAGGAAGAACCCCAATGAGATGGGTTGGCACAATGGCATCAGTAATGGCCTCAAACATAGCAAAGATTGTGAGGTTTGCACAAGAATTGGGCAGTGTTTCATTCGGTCGTGCATAGGGTCACTGTGAGTCGATATCGATTCTATGGCACCTAACAACAACAATATGACAAGTACTGAACTGCGAACTATAAGGTCCGTGGTTTGAGCCCACCAGCCATTCCACATGAAAAATATGAGACCTTGTGCTCCCTCAAAGATTTAAAGCCTTGGAAACCCTATGCAAGGTCGCTATGAATCAGAACTGACTTGATGACAATAAGAACAACTTACCTGGTTTGAGTTCTGGGTGGTATATGATAATCTCAGATTATTGTCTGCCATTGTTTCTCAGTCCAAAGAACATCCTTTAATATATTTTGTAAATTTCATCTTGTCATTACAAATTCCTTTAGTTTTTGTTTACCAGGAAATGTCCTTCCTGATTTTGCCATTGAATCTTAGGGATAGCTTTGCTGGGTATCGATTATTGATTGGCAACTTTTTTCTTTCAGAGATTCATATATGCCATCCTATTGCCTTCTTGTCTTCATGGTTTCTGCCAAGAAATCAGAGCGTAGTCTTCTTGGTTCTCCTTTGTAGGTAACTTTTTGTTTTTCCTGAGCTCCTCTCAAGATTCTTTCCTTGTCTTTGGTTTTGAAGAGTTTGGTTATGATATGCTTTGGTGATTATCTTTTGGGGTCTGTCCTGTTTGGGGTTCATTCAGCTTATTGAATGATTATCTTCTCATCTTTCATGATGTTAGGGAAGTTTCCTTTCAACAACTCTTTGGAAATTTTCTCTGTGCTTTTTATTATCTATTCCTGTTCTAGAATTCTGTTCACCTACATGTTACTCCTTTTCTTGGTATCCCACATAACTCTTAGGCTTTCTTTGGGTTTTTTCATTCCTTTTTCTAATTGTTCTGGCATACTAGTATTGAAAGATTTATCTTTAAGCTTATTAATTTGGGTTCCCATTGCTTTGTATGTACTCCTTTGCCCTTTCAATGTATTGCACATTTCTGAAATCTTAGTATTAATCTTATGGATTTCTAATGGCATGTTTTGTATTGTTTTAAAATTTGCATTTTGTCTGATTGTTCTTGTAGTTTTTTCCTGAATTCTTCTAAAGTTTTTACTGTAGCTGTTGGATCCAGAGAAGAGAAAACTGGGGAGCTCCTGCAAGTCAAGGAGACTGAGAGATGGGTGTTGGAGAGATGCAACAGTAGAGTTCCCGGCCCTCACTGGAGTTCAGACTGCTCATCTATGTTCAAGACACTCAATCCAGAAGTCGTTTGTGGAGGCCCTTGATAGAGCTGGTTTCTTTGTCTGTTAGGAATGCAGGATAGCTTAGGTCAGGGTAAGTGGTTAAGTGCTGGTCTGGTGGCTCTGTGAGTTCTGTAGGTCTGTAGTTGAATCCACCTAAATTCCACCACCAAAGCAGTGCACTGAATTGGTACAGCTGGCCCCCGCCTCACACTGTTATTGCTCTGGACTACATAGTCTGAATTCTTGGAGAGCAAGAGCTGAGCTGGAAGTGGTTGAGAGTGGGAGGTGACTATACCTCTGGTCACCAGAGGAGCATGCGAAAAACAAAGGAAGCGCACCTTTACATCTCGTATGTGAGTCTGTTCTTCAAGGTCAACTTCTGTTGCCAAAGCTGCCCCCAAGATTGTTGTACCATGTCTGGCTGGCTATTTACCATTCTTTCACTATACTTATTCACCATACATATGCTGAGCAAATAATCCAAGAAGCTGGGTTCTATGAAGAAAAGCATGGCATCAGGATTAGAGGAAGACTCATTAACAACCTGCGATATACAGATGATACAATCTTGCTTGCTGAAAGCGAAGAGGACTTAAAATATTACTGATGAAAATCAAAGAGCACAGCCTTCAGTATGAATTGCATCTCAATTAAAGAAAACAAAAATCCTTACCATTGGATGAATAAACAACATTCTTATCAACAGAGAAAAGATTGAAGTTGTCAAGGACTTCATTCTTCTTGGATCAACTATCAACACTTACGGAAGCAGCAGTCAAGAAATGAAATGATGTATTGCATTAGGAAATCTCTGCACAAGACCTTTTTAAAGTGTTGAAGAGCAAAGATGTCAGCTAGAAAACTAAGGTGAAGCTGACCCAAGCCATGATATTTTTAATAACCTCATATGCATACGAAAGCTGGACAGTGAATAAGGAAGACCGTAAAAGAATTGATGCTTTGGAGTTATGACGTTGGAGGAGAATATTGAAAATGCCATGGGCTACCAAAAGGACAAACAAATCTGTGTTAGAAGAAGTGCAGCCAGAGTGCTCCTTGGAGACCAGGAAGGCCAAACTTCAACTCTCATACTTCGTACATATTGTCAGGAGGGACTAGTTACTGGAGAAGGATATCATGTTTGGTAAGGTGGAAGGTCAGAGAAAAAGGTGAAGACCCCCAGCGAGATGGATTGGCAGAGTGGCAGCATCAGTGGGCTCAAGCGTGGCAACAATAGTGATGTTGGCCCAGGATTAGGCAGTGTTTCGTTCTGCTGTGCATAAGGTCGCTCTGAGTTGGTACCCACTCGATGGTACCTAACAACAACATGACCTCCCTCTCTGGGCATTCCTCTGGGCTCAGCTTCTCCTCCCAGCATGCACTCAGTGCAATTCTCAAACCAAACCTTTTCTCTGAAGTTCAGGATTCCAGGGTTTTCATCTGTGTCTGTTTCACTTGATCTCTTGTATCTTTGTTGTAAAGGTCAGTGTAGTGCATCTGTCTAGTCCGCCATGTTGCCAGAAGTCATCTTTTATTTTATTTTTTCCTACCCCACAGTACCATTCAGTCACTTTTCCTAGTGATAGCTAATCCAGAGCTGGCCAATGCCAACTTTGCAGATTTGGAGCAAGACTTGGCTAAGCAGGGTTACTGTGGATAGCTCCTCTCCCCTTCAATGGGGCTTACAACCTGGGCTTTCACCCGGATGTAACTCCGATCACCTGGAAAGTGGGAGCTTCCTTGGGGGTGTTCGTTGGTGGAGGCTGGCCTTGCTTCTTTTTGCCAGGGGAGTGAAGGGAACAAGTAAAAAAAAAAGATTGCACTTTTGTCTCTGTAAGCTATAGGTTGTTTTTTAAAAAAATGTTTTATTGTGTATTATGTGATCGTTTACATGGGAGAATATTAGTTTTGTTTTTTTTTT
>NW_006408660.1:6787574-6788252 GCF_000296735.1 Chrysochloris asiatica
CTATTCCTTTCTCTCCCCCTTCAGTGTCTATTTTATAATAGAATGCAAGGAAAACCAAGGAGAATATTAGTTTTACAGTCATCCTATCGTATATCATTTCACTGCCATGGTTACAATCCCCTCCATGCATCATCAACCAACCAAAGGGTATATCCTACAAGCCTGACTCCCCCACCCCCCACCCCCAACCCTCTGGTTGTCAGCACACAACCCTTCTCCCTCTCTGGGTCTAAAGTCCCTGGCTGCTCCATCTCTCCATGTCATCATCTCTGCCTCCATTTTAGACATCACTGCTTCTCTGGGTAGGGTCCTGCTCTCTGCTCTTCTCCCTTGATGGTCCCAGGGACCTCCGCTCCTAGACTGTAAAGTTAATCACTCCCCTCCTTGCTACAAAACTTCTATCTTTACATTTCCAACCCTCTCAATCAGTCCTGATAACAATTATTCACTATTGTATCACAAGAGACCTATCCGCATTTCATTTCATCAGCCCCACCTAGACAGATTGGATGATACTCAGCGGAGATTCTACCTCCCTTCATGCCCTCTGGATCTAGGTTCCCTCTTGAAAACTTATAAGCCAGTCACTTCTTGCCTTTGTAGTCCCTCCCCCGCTCCCCGCCATTTTGGGTAGCCAATGTCCAAGTTTGCCCATCCCTGTCTACTCTGTGTATGGAG
>NW_006408660.1:6788584-6804412 GCF_000296735.1 Chrysochloris asiatica
AGCTTCATTGCTGTTTTTCCCTCACTTCTCCTTATCGGTGATGAACGTGGTCACCGATCAGAGCGTGTATTCCGGTGAGTGTTAGTCTTGGAAGGGGGTTTACTGTGAGGGGACCCAGCACTTGCCTTGATGTCTCCTGGGCGAGCAACTTGCGTGTTCTTGTAGTAATCAGTAGGTCTGCCTATATTGTTTTGTATTTTTCCTGTTGGTCTTTCTTTGAAGAAGTATATTCTGTTCTTCTAGCCCTCCAGGCTGGTCTGCCCGTCCTTTCAAGTGGAAATTTCCCACCTCTGAAGATTCTGGATACTGTTCAAGATTCCACCTATAGGTGTTATGTAATGCAGAGGTTCCACAGGAAGCCTCCTTCACTGGGCACGTTGTAACCCATTTTAGGTATTCCAATCAGTTATAGGCAGAAGATGGCATAGGTTGGTTTTTGCAATGCCAATACGTTTTCTTGTCTCTGAATCTGATCACATGCACTTCAAGATTGCTGAGGCAGGTTCAGTCTGCCACCACAGCTCAGCAGCTACCCCCTCTCTTGCTGAGTCTGCTCAGCTTTCTCTCACAGTAAACACTTAATCCACTTCTCTATCCCTTCATCTGAAGCTCAGAGTTCTACAACTATTCTCTGCATTTGTCTTATCCAGTTTCTGTATCCTTGTTGCAGAGTGTACTCACAGTCTTTCTGTCTACTTTGCCATCTTGCCCTGCCTTCCCTCATTCTTTTGCATTCTTTTTTGGTTAGTTCCATTATTTTTCCCCTCAGAAGCATTTTATGGCTCTATTTCTTGTTTGAACCATCCTTTCCTGTTTGTTTGTGTGAGCTAAAATTATCTGTTGTCTCCAGTGCATTGTGGGTTGTTATATTTGGTTTTAATTGATGATTGTGTGTTGATGTGTACTTAGGTTCTCACCAACTGTCTTTTATGGGTGTAGTTACAGAATGGAAGTGTGTACGCCATTCTTGTTCAACATTCGTGTGCCTCAGTGTATGGTGGTTTTGACTGGTGTTGGCTGCTGTCTATCATTGATCAGGTGGTATGTTGTTGTGGTTAAGTGCCTTCAAGTCAGTCCCAACCCATAGTGACCCTGATCCAAGGAGCAGCTGGTGAACTTGAACAGCCGACCTTGTAGTTCAAACTGACTCTGCAGTCCAGCACATTAGCCTACAGTGCCACACCAGGACTCTGATCAGGTGGTAACGGAGCTGATATTGGCTCTTGTCCAGTGGGTGGAGCTGCAGAGGGTATGGTTGTGAATGGCTGTATGGGCATGGTTGCTGTCTCCTGTCAGGTGGGAAAGAGAAAACCACACACGTATGCAAGAAAACACAACAGAATAAACAAACAAGAAACCAAAAATGAAAAGAGAAAATAATAAAGAGTAAAAATAAATAAAAACATGAAGCAATAAAAAAGAAATAATATAATAACTATAACACAAAAGAGGGACAGGAAAATGGAGCTATAGAAGAGAAAATAAAAGGAAGAAATTGGAAAAAAAACGCTTAAGAATAGCTAAAATGAGAAAAGAGGCACAGGAAAATTGAGCTATAGTATGGAGCTCTGGTAGTGTAGTGATTATGAGTTGGGTTGCTAACCTAAAGGTCAACAGAATCTATCAGCTATTTTGTAGGAGAAAAATGAGACTTTCTGCTCCCGTAAAGATTCACAGCCTCAGAAACCCTATTCAGGGTTGCTATGATTCAGAACCAACTCCAGGGCACACCACCACCACCATGGAAAAATAAGGGATGAAATGAAAGGGGAAAATTTCAAAGAAAAAACACTTAGAAAAAAATAGAGAGAGGGAAGATGAAAAGAGAGTAGAAAGGAGCAAAGAAAGATCAAAAGGAAAAAAAGAGGGGAAATGAGAAATGGAAGAAAACAAAAACAAAACAAATGCAGAGCTAGAAAGGATAAAATCAAGGAAATGGAAAGAGAAGGAGGAGAAAGAATAGACAAGCTAAAACAATGAATCAACAAAAGAAAAATAATAATAACAAACAAAAACATTGCCTGTGGCTGTTTGATCTGGAGAGGAGAAAATTCTGGGTGGTTCCTGCAAGCCAAGGAGCTCAGGGGGTGAGTGTGAGAGGGATGTGACAGCAGAGTTCCTGGCCCTAGATGGAGTCCTATTGACCTTTGTGTTATCTGTGTTCAGGCTACTGTATCTGGAAGTAGTTGATGAGAATTTTTTTGATGGATTTTATTTCAGTGTGTGTTAGAGCCATAGGGCAACTGGGGGCAGGGTGACTAGTTAAATACCAGTCTGGTGGTTCTGCGGGTTCTGCAGGTCTGGAGCTGAGCGCAGATAATAAATTGGCTTGGCTCTCACTGGCTTGGCTCCCAACCACATGGCTCTGAGCTTTTGGAGAGCAGGGACTGTGCTGGGGATGGATGAGGGTGGGAGCTGGCCACACCTCTGGTCTTCAGGGGAGTATGGGGAAAAAGAAGAAATCACACCTTTCCAGTCACCTGTGTGAATCTGTTCTGCCAGGCCTTCCTCTGTTGCCAAAGCTGCTCCCAAGGTGGTTGTGCCATGTCTGGCCAGCCATTCACCAGTCAGTCTCCCTCTCTTGCCATCCTTTCTTAGCTTCTCCTTCCAGCAAGCACTTCTCTAACCTTTCCTCTGAAGTTCAGTGTTTTAGAATTATCATGTGTGTCTGTTTCACTTGGTCTTGCATATCTTTGTTGTAGAGGGTTCATGTAGTGTGTGTGCCTAAGTCACCATCTTGCTAGAAGTCCTCTCTGCTGCTGCTTTTCACTATCTCTTGATGTCTCTCTCCTGTGTTACATCTCTTTGTCTCCTGGGTCTCTGAGGTTCCCAGTACAGGGATCGTGGGTGTAAAGGACATGCTCTGCTGTATCTTCTGTATCTGATCTTCTTTGTGGTAGACA
Organism: Chrysochloris asiatica; assembly: GCF_000296735.1. Classification (NCBI taxonomy): domain Eukaryota; kingdom Metazoa; phylum Chordata; class Mammalia; order Afrosoricida; family Chrysochloridae; genus Chrysochloris; species Chrysochloris asiatica. The sequence continues at coordinate 6,791,488 of NW_006408660.1, forward strand.
GGTCCATCCTTTCCACCTCTGGAATGGCTCATTTGAAGCCTAGTTGGATGCCAGTCAAAACTGATTAATCCCCTCATTAGGGTTCTATATACCTAATTTACATAGTCTCACCTCACACAGGGTTCCATATACCTTATTTGCAGTATTAGCAAACTGTGCAATCCCCCTCCCCCTTTGCGGGCCACAAGTAATTTATTTGCATAGTCACACCTATAAGACCAGAATTAGACTTCAAACCACTCACAAGGTCGGCAGTTCAGCTGTGCCTCGAAAACCCTATATAGGGTTGCTATGAGTTGTAACTCTCGACGACACTTAGCAACAACAGCAACAATATCCCAATCATTTGGGGGGCATTACAAGATCATGGCTAGGAAAGCTAAATAAAAGTGATCCATTGCACCATGCCTAGCCAGTCAGGTTACAGAGGATGGTCAGCAGAATGACCACATAGGCCATGATGAAGTAGCTGAAGGCACTGTCTGATGATGTTGCAGGACTGGAGATGACACTGATTATGGCCAGAAAGGGAAAAAATGCCATCAGACATTGACTGTTATTACTGGAACCATGGAGTTAGCAGTTAGGTTGCCAGCCAGGGTGAATAGGCCCCCCTGCAAAATGGCACGGAATGAGTTGAGGATCATAATCTTGGCCAAAGTAAAGGTGAGGAAGAACATGGCCTCCAGACTCACCTTAACCAAGATGGCAGTGGAGACTGCCAGCAGCAGAATGGCCAGCTGGCTTCTCCCAGTGTCTACAGAGACTGAAGAATCTTCTTGAACAGGAAGAAGTAAAGGGCAGGAGAGGCAGTATGATGCATAGGGTCAGGAGGTTGCTAAAGATGAAGTTGATGAAGCTTCTCTCCAGAGGGGTCACTCAGGTAAGCAGACAGCCTGAACATACCCACTAAGCTCAACCATGGCTAGGGACATGTTGAGGCGCATGATCAAGTGGTTCATGATGTAGATGGTGATGGTTATGCAGATATTCCAAGGAGGGACCAGTCCCAGGTAAAGTGGAGGGTCACTGCAAAAGAGGAAGACCCTCAATAAAATGGATTGGCACAGTGGCAGCAGCAATGGGCTCAATTGTGAGGATGGTGCAGGACTGGGCAACGTTTCGTTCTGTTGTACCTAGGGTTGCTATGAGTTGGAACTGACTCAACGGCACCTAACAACAACGACAATACCCCTCTTCAGATTATAATCATATCTTTGTACCATGACCCATTCGCACATCAGTTCTTAGTTAATTCGTCAGCTGAGATGGGTTAAACACATTAAGAGCAAATATGAGCTGTGAAATTTTTACCATCATTTTCACCATCATTGTACTCCTGCCTGGGAATTCAGTATCTGGAGAAAATGCTATTTCTATCCTTGGGAAATGAACAAGGCTTGTTAACCCATGGGTGCAAATGCGCAAACCTTATGTAATAGAATAAATGAATTAGGGAATCCTTATTCAGTCCTTGTGTATGACTTAATGTATATCAGTTATTCTCCAGATAAAAATAATCAATAGGATCCATCTACCTACCTATCTTTTAAAACTATTTTTCTGTCTAGAGTGATTACTTTTATTTTAATGACTAGCCTCTCATGATTGTGGGGATTTACAAATCTGAAATTTGTAGGGCATGCTATAAACTCAAGCAGGACTATGTTTTAGTTTCTAAGTACCTTTTTAGCTACATTTTATATGTTTTGGCATGCCACATCTTTATTTTCTTCTTTGTGGGGTGGGTGTAGGAGTAAAGAGGTAGAATTAGGACTAGGTCTAGGCTAGGCCTAGTGCTTCATGTAGTATTAGGGTTATGAGAAAGATTAAGGTTCGTGTTAGGGATACGGGTTGGGCTAGGATGAGTAGGGCTTGGTCTAGTTTAGCTGACAGGTTTCTTTTTGTTATTTAAATTTTTTCTTGAAATCTATTTAATTTCATCTTCATTAAGAAGTTTTGACCCCCTTCCAAGACTAAGACTCAATGGGAATACACGCTGTGATTGGTGACCACGCTCGACACCGATAAGGGGAAGTGAGGGAAAAACAGCAATGAAGCGGTGAGCTAAACCCTACAACGTTCAATAGACTTCTGTGAACCTGGGTGAAGACCTGGTTGGCCAGCAGTGTGGCAAGACCTGGGGACTCTTGGGCCCAGAGTCAGTGACATAGCCACAGAGGACTAGAGTGGAGAGTGAAGCATCCAGCTGATAAGAAGAGAGGGCATATGCATAAGAACACCCACACTTGCAGATATTACCCACTTATCCTGGCTTCAATGACTGGATGATCAGAGCTCAACCAGAAGTAAAAAGAAGAGGAGAAAAAAAAATGTATTCTCATACAATTTGATGAACTTGACCTACACCTATGGAAGCAGTAGCTCAAAAGAGGGAACAAGTCCTTACAGCAAGAATCATTCCCACCCCCTCCATACACAGAGTAGACAGGGATGGGCAACTTGGACATTGGCTACCCAAAATGGGCGTGGGGGGCTACAAAGGCAAGAAGTGACTGGCTTACAAGCTTTTAAGAGGGAACCTAGACCCATGAGGGCCTGGAGGAAGGTCGAATCTCCAGTGAGTAGTATTCAATCTGACAAGGCGGGGCTGATGCAAGGAAATGCAGATGGGTCTCTTGTGATACAATAGTGAATAATTGTTATCAGGACTGATTGTGAGGGTAGGAAATGTAAAGGTAGACGTTTTATAGCAAGGAGCGGAGTGATTAACTTTTCAGTCTAGGAGCGGAGGTCCCTAGGACCATCAAGGGAGAAGAGCAGAGAGTGGGACCCTACCCAGAGAAGCAGTGATGCCTGAAATGGAGGCAGAGATGATGATGTGGGGCTATGGAGCAGCTGGAGACTCTGGACCCAGAAAGGGAGAGCGACTGTGTGCTGAAGACCTGGGGGGACACGAAGTATTGCATGGAGGGGATTGTAACCATGGCAATGAGAGGATATATGATAGAATGAATGCAAAACTAATGTTCTCCCATGTGAACTGTCACATAATTCACAATAAATCATTTAAGGAAAAAAAAAGAAGGCAATGGGATAACATAATACAAAACTCTGAAAGAAAAAGGGTTTCTGAAACTGTAAATCTTTATGGGAACACACAACCTCATCTTTCTTTCACAGAGCAGCTGGTGGTTTAAACCACTGACCTTTCAGTTAACATCCCAATGCCTAACCACTATCGGTAATAAACATGAAAAGTTTGTGAATCACTGGGATAGAAGTTAAATTCAAAGACTATGGAAATGTAATTTTGTAAATTTTGCCCAGGGCAAATGTAGCATTAAGATTAATAATAAAGTTCTTGTTTAATCCTTAAAAAAAAGTTCTGCAACTACACTATTCCCTCACTGGTTTTGCTTCTGTAGAGAACTAAGCCTAAGACATTGTCTGGTTTTGGAGAGTTTGATTATAATACGTACTGATGACTTTCTTTTGGAGTCTTTCCTGTTTGGAGTTCATTCAGCTTTTTGAATGCATATCTTCTCATCCTTCATGATGTTAGGCAAGTTTTCCTGTAATAACTCTTTAACAGTTTTCTCTGTGTCTCCCCCTGACCCCTCTCGCTCCATTTCCTATTCTGGAATTCTGATCTCACATAAGTTATTCCTCTTGATAGTATCCCTCATAATTCTTAGACTTTCTTTGTTCTTTTTTCTGATTGTTTTTCTTGTTGTTGTTAAGTGCTATCCAGTCGCTTTTGACTTATAGTGACCCTGTATAGGGTTTCTCAGGAGCGGCTGGTGAATTTGAACTGCTGATCTTGCAGTTCAAACTAACCTTGTGGTCCAGCGCTTGTACTACAGTGCCACACCAGGACTCTGATTGTTCCTCTAAGCAGACGAATATTGAGTAATTTGTCTTCAAGCTAATTCAGCCTTCCATTGATTCTATCCTACTTCTTTGCCCTTTTAATGCGTTATCTATTTCTGAAATCTTAGTATTAATCTTCTGTATTTCTATATACTGTTTTTGTATGGTTCCTAATTTTTGTCAGTTTGTTTTTATAGTGTTTTCCTGAATTCTTCTGAAGTTTTGCCTGTGTTTGCTTTTTGTCTAGAACTTTCTCATTCATTTTCTTAATCTGTTGAAGGTACCTAAATATTATTCTTTTAAATTCCTTACCAGGTTTTTTGATACCACTTCTAGTGCTGTACTTTCTGACTCTGTATTCTGGTTATTTGTTTGAGTCACTCTACCAAATTTCTTTGTGTTAGCTGAAATTGTCTATTCTCTCTGAGATATTGTGGTGTCATATTTATACTTAATTGATGATTATATGTTGGTGTGTTCTTAGGCACTCACCACCCATCTCCTAGTGGGTGTGATAGAGATTGAAAACGTTAACGAAGTTCTCTGTTCGCTGTTTGTATAGCTTTAGTTTAGGGTGGATTTGTCAGATGCTGGTTGATGATGATTATTGATCAGGTAGGACAGAAGTGACTACTGGCAGAAGGCTATGAGAATGCTGGTTTGGCACTGTAGGATAAGCACTGAACATCCAGGTCGCTTTGAACCACAAGGTTGGCGGTTCAACATACCAGTTGCTCCTCAGAAACCTTATACAGGGTTATTATGAGTTGGAACCAACTTGATGGCACTTAATAACATCAACATAGTTTACTGTGGACTCTAGGATAAGCATTGGACTGCAAACCATAAGGTTGGTGGTTCAAACCTACCAGCTGCTCCTTACAAACCCTATACAGGGTTGCTATGAGTTGGAATCAACTTGATAACACTTAACAATGACATTAAGTGTTTTCCAGGGGAATCCAAAATCCATTTTGAGTCTTGACATAAATTCAGCTTTTATTAAGTCATTTTTGTCTATTAGCCAGCAATGTAAAACACAGGATCACATAGAGGGCCCCAGAACCAGTCCTGTTAGCTTTTCTAACCCCCAGTAATGTATCACAATCATGATACATTGCTGGCTAGAAAAACACAGATAGATTGTGTTTGAAATGGATTTACGACAAATTTACAGCCAACCCAGAAAGGGGCAGTCTCTACACCAGACATTTGCCTGGATGTGCAAATTGAGAACTGAGGTACCAGGATCACATAGAGGGCCCCAGAACCAATCCTGTGAGCTTTTCTAACCTCCAGTAATGTATCACAATCATGATCCCTTTCCCACCTCTACAGTCCTGCCTGTGACTGTGACAAATTCATCGGCACTAATCATGATTTTATAAAGAATTTCCTTTGTTTTTTTTGTGCCTTATAACCTGAGCTGTATAGATATGAATTCTTTGGACATCGTTATGGCCCCTTGCTAGTGGTCTCCCTGATCTAAATGACTTATCTTTGTTTTTCTCATTTTTATCCATTTGTTGTTGTTGTTAAGTGCTGTCAAGTTAGTTCCAACTCATAGAGACCCTGTATAGGGTTTAAGACTTAATAAACATATCATTATAATATACATTTAAGGAACTCTGGTAGCGTAGTGGTTAGGAATTGGGATGCTACCTCACGGTTAGCAGTTCAAAACTATCAGTGGTTCCACGGTTGAAAGATGAGGCTTTTTGCTCCCATAAAGATTTACAGTCTCAGAAATCCTATGCAGGGTCGCTATGAGTCAGAACAGACTCCACAGCACACCACTACTACCATAATATACATTTAAATTTGGGATCTTTTCTCCCGTACAACACTAGACATTTTTCATGATAATATTGTGAAGGGTATTACTGGGATGATATGCTTTTCTCAGTATGTCACATCAGGGGTGAATGATGTCACTATGGCTTATAACTGACTATGTTAACTTTGATAACTTGGCTAAGGTGGTGTCTTCCAGGATTTTCCACTGTGTACTTGCTATCTGCCCCATGTTGTTGTTGTTAAGTGCCGTCGAGTCAGTTCCGATCCATAGCGACCCTGTACAGGGTTTCCGAGGGTGTAAATCCTGACGGGAGTAGAAAGACTCATCTTTCTCCCGCGGAGCGGCTGGTAGTTTCGAACTGCTGACCTTAAGGTTCACAGCCCGATTCGTAACCACTATGCTACCAAAGCTCCTTGGTAACTAATAAATACTTTAGGGGAGATACATTGAGACTCTTCAAGGAGCTCTGGTAGTGTAGTGGTTATGAATCGGGCTGCTACCAGCTGTTGTGTGGGAGAAAGATAAGGCTTTCTGCTCCTGTAAAGATTTACAGCCTTGGAAACCCTGTACAGGGTTGCTATGAGTCAGAACAGACTCCACGGCACACAACAACAACACATTGAGACTCTGCAGAGATAGTTATTAAGACTATCTTGTTTCTGCTTAAAATTTGACTTACCAATTTTACCATCCATCAGTGGCTTTGGAGAAGATAGACTTTCCCACTTTGTGCTAAATTTTACTATTTCAAGGTGCAGAAAGGCCAATGTTATCTCAGTGGGGAGAATGGTAGGACATAGCATAGAAATAGGACAGAGTTCGTTTCTGTAAGAATTAGGTATTGTTATTCTTAAGTGCCATGGAGTCCGTTCCAACACATAATGACCTGTATAGGTTTCCAAAGAGCAGTTGGTGGGTTTGAACTGCAGACCTTATGATTCGCAGACCATTACTGATCTTATAACCCCACATCAGGAGTCCTGGTAAGTATGTTGTTAAGTTGATTCTGACCCATAATGACCTTGTATAGGGTTTCCAAGGAGCAGCTGGTAAGCTTGAGCCACCGACGTTGTAGTTCAAATGATTTTGCAGTCTGATGCATTAGCCCACAGCACCATGCCAGGACTCCATCCAGGTAAGTATAGTCTTAGTGAAAACACTAGATTGGCACTTCATTAGAAATTAAAACAAAAATTTTATTGAAGGAATAATTTCATGAAATGGGATTACGTGGGCATCCTATAGAATGTTGTAGCCTGTGAACTGGCTTGCTTGGGAGGCAGTGTGCTTTGCTTGACAAAGCAACCAAAGGTAAATAATTTTACATTAAAGGGTAGTGCAGGGGAAGAAAGAAAAAATTATTTAAGGAATGGTCAAAGCACAAACTTTCTTAACATCAATTCCTAGCCTCAAAGTAATTTCTTATCTCCAGATACAACTTAACTAAAGTAATATTCCTAAAGCACACTGTATAAACATTTTGATGTGAGGCTCTTGAGAATAATTGTATATATCAGGCCAATTCTAGTTGAACTGTTAAAATGTGAAATCTGACCATTAAGAAGTGAAGGTTGAACCAACTCTAAACTGAATCACCCATCTGGCTAAGAGGGAGGAGGAGTGAGAAGGGCAACAGTGGGTAAGACTGCAAGTTTGTTTTTGCAAGTTAAAGCCCATAACTCTGCATTTTTTGTATCGGGAACAGTCAGGACTTCTGAACTATGATCTGCCTTTCCATCTAGTTACAAATTTGTGAAGAGAATGAGCAAGAATATGATGAGAAACTCAACAAATGAAATTGTAATTTGTGAGTGATGTTGGAGAACAAAGGTTTGATAATGAAGGTAAGTCAAAAAGTATTGCTACCAGTGTTCCAGTTAATACCTGAACAGATTTATTCCAAACAAAATGTGTTAACATGTTTCTAGGATTAGTGGATAGCTGCAGACAGAGTCTCTCCCCTGGTTTAGTCTCTGTTGTTGTTAAGTGCTACCCAGTTGTTTCCAATTATACCTACCCTGTACAGGGTTTCCAAGGCTGTCAATCTTTGCTGGAGGGAAAAGCCTTATCTTTCTCCAGGGGAGCAGCTGGTGGACTCAAACCTTTTGGTTTGAAGTCTAGTGCTTATCCTACAGAGCCACTGCACTCCCCTGAGTCTCAGTTGCTGTTTACAAGGAAGTCTCTGTAGGGTGCCTTGAAAAAAACAAGTTCAATCAAAACAGTAAGCCTCCAAGGGGATCTGTTGGGCCAGTTCAATTAAAGGCAGAGAGATCAGCTTAGAAGGCTATGATGACTAGTTTTTAGTAACTCAACGGGGTAATATTGATAGATTTTCTTGAATTACACAAGATAATCACAGGGGTTTATTGAAGAAGTTTAAAGAAACTTGAATTGGTGAGAAAAAGCCCAGGAAAGTTGTGCCAAGGTATTTGTTTTTTTTTGCATCATGACAATGTACCTGCTTAATCTTCAAGAGTAGGACCCTGGTGTGGCACTGTGGGTTAATGCGCCAGACTGCAAAGCCACTTGAACTACAAGGTTGGTGGTTCAAGCTCACCAGTCACTCACTCCTTGGAAACCCTATACAGGGTTGCTATGGGTTGGAAATGACTTGAGGGCACTTAACAACAACAATCTTCAAGAGTAGCAAGGACTGTCCTATGATAATTTCCTTGGAAAACCTTATCTCATCCATTCTACAGCCCAGAACTTGCAACCTCAGACTTTTTTGCTCCCCAAACTCAAAGATCTTTGAAAAGGAACATGATTTGAGTCCCTCAAGAATGCCAAAATTGCTGTTTGGACTTGGCGTAAATCCAAGAGTGCAGAATTCAGGAAAGCGTTAGACAGATGAAAACACTTCCTTGAGCAATATTTAGACCTGGTTGGAGGTTATGTCAAGGAGTAATAGATTTACATTTTGATATTTTTGTTTAATAAAGTTTTCTGTTTTGTAGATATATTTATGACTTACCCTCATACATCTGTTTTGGCTATAAAGTTATTTATAGTTTCTAACTTTAGTTCCTAACCTTTGGCTAATTAAGGTATCTTTTCTGAGACCAGCTGCATAAACATTCGTAACAAGCACTAAGGAATTCTTCATTTAGCTTAGAGATTCTGACTCTTGTCTTGTTTTTTGAACAGTAACACTTTTATTACCAAAAAAATTAAACAACATAAAAACCCTAAAGGAGAAAATCTTACTTCTATTTAAAATGGAGTTTAGTTTAGGAAGCCACCCATATTCCAACGCCTCATTTTCCCCCTAAGGTTTACCTACACAGTGTTTCAGTTGTCTGTGGGTACAGACGGCTTCTGGTTACAAGCGAAACACACACACACACACCCTCCCCACACACAAAACAAACCCCAAACGTCCATCTAGTGGATTCAGACTCATAGTGAGACTAGTCAAGAGTAGAACGGTCCCATAGCGTTTCCCAGGATGTAAATAAATCCTTATGGTACCAGAGCCACATCTTTCTTGCCCGCTCTCCCACCACCAGTACTTCCAAATGTGGTTGCTGGTGATGTGATGTGCCGCTGTGGTGCTTACGTGGCGTGGAGTCAGTTCCTACTCACAGGAACTCATAGGGTTTCTGAGGCTATAAGTCTTTACGGGAGCAGAAAACCTCATCGTTCTTCGCAGAGCTGTGTAACCCACTACGCTCCCAGGGCTCCAATAAATTGGGGTGGTAATAATTACACTTTCAGTAAGAAAAGAAGGTTTACAGTGGGTGTTCTAGTAAATAATTTCTAATCAGGCACTCGGTGGCCCGCCTGGTTGCCATGGAGACGGGGGGGTCTTTCTCCTGGGCGCCGCCATATTGTGGCGCCAGCTTGGATCCAATGAGCGGCCGAGCGGTGGCAGGAGGCGGGCTGGCTGCGGCGCTCGCCCGGCCTGCTGCTCTGCTCGGTCCTAATCATGGAGGCGCTCGTCGCCCGCTTGTTCCTGCTCCTGCTGCTAGGGGTTTGGGTCCCGGACTTGGGCAGCGCCTCCTCTGAAGTACCGCCGATAGTCAACGAGGACGTGAAGCGCACGGTGGACTTGAGCAGCCATCTGGCTAAGGTGACGGCCGAAGTGGTCTTGGCGCACTCGGGCAGTAGTTCCACATCCCGCGTCTCATCATTCCTGTTGGCCCTGGAGCCCGAGCTCGAGGGTCGGCTGGCGCACCTCGGCGTACAGGTGAGTACGGGCAGGCAGGCTTCCGCCGCTGGGCCTTCTAGTCGCTAGGAACATTTATTCTTAGACTCCGCGCCATTCCACTCTCAACCCTGCAGGAAATGCGGAAGGCGGGGGGACCGGGATTTGCGAAGCGGCGGGGGCTTATAGGAGAAGCGGCGCCCCAGTTCTTCCGGGGCCCGCGCGCTCGGGTCAGCCCCACCGCTTGGGACACGTCAGCACACGGCTGTAGAGCGGCAAGCCGCCGCACACGTGGTCAGCCCCTCGGAGCCTGGCTCCCACCGCTCTTCCGAGCCGAAGAGAGTGGGCGGGTCAGCGAAGTGTGCCTAGTAGGGTGCTCGCGTGCGCTGACCTTGCCATTCATCTCACGACACGTGCACTAGTGGAGGGCCCGTAAATGAATTACAGTGACTTTAAATTTGTTCCTTTCTAGGCATCATCCAGTGAAATCAACTGTAGCACGTTTAGTATTTCCGAGTTTGCAAAAACTTGAAAGTCTTGTTAAGATGACACTTCTCAAGGTTGCTAATGAACGCATTTTTTTTTAACTTAAAAAAAAATGATTTTCCAAATCCCAAGGAAAACAACCGATGTTCTGTCATGTAAACTATCTCTCAATTCACAATGAAAAGAACAAAAGAACAAAAACCACAACAAAAACCTATAGAATGGTCAAGTGCAGTTTTCCCTACCACTTCTCTTTCTTTCCATTTCAGCATAAGTTTGGCTTTTAAGTGCTTCCAAGCATTTCATTGAACGCTTAAAACACAACTCTTAAGGAAATGTTGGCTTAGGGAGTATGAATACAAAGGTTTGATTTTATTACTATTGTTTTTAAACACCATTCATTAAATGATTACCTGATTAGTTATTACAGTGTTATACTTCTCTAAGCACACACTTTTTTCTGAACTGAATAGAGCTATAAATTTGGGTTTATAGAGAATGCTTCTGAAATCGTTCTTACTCCCTTTCATACCTTTCCATAATGAAATGCTCAGTTTTACTCAAAGTTTTGTGGAAAGAAGCAGATCTTCATTTAAGTATGTTGTCACTTTTGAATGTTTTGAGTATGAAATCAGTCAAGTCTTCATTTAAATATGGTGCCACGTTTTAATGTTTTGGATATTACATCCTGTTATAATTTAATGAGGTTGTAACAGTATAACTAGACCGCAGCAGAAGCTAGTTGTCTTGCCATCATGTTAGAGAATAATTACAAGCTGGTTCCTGTACTTATCTTATTGAGTAGGATATATTGTGCTAAGTGTTTATGTACATTTTCTCTCTTAACCTTAATAACAAACATTTGAGGTGTTGGTATAATTCTTCTAGGTGAGAAGGCAGTATTCTGTGAGTTTACATTATATAACCTCTTACTTGAAGTTTTACGGAGAGTGAGTCAGGCCTTAGATTTAGATTGGTTTCTTTCAAACTTTGTGTGTGTTCTTCATTGTGCATACTGCCTCTTCTGACCTAGAAGGCTACTAAATGAGCTGAGGTTGTGTTGGAGACATAAGACCTACAGTTACATCACCAGATTTATTTAAAATCACTTGTCTCATAATTCTGTAGAGCAAGAGAGATGAGCTAATGGTGGATATGTATGTTACTTTATACGTACCCTGTCCGAATGGAAAGGAGTCCTGGTGGAGCAGTGGTTAAGCACACAGCTTCTAACCAAAAGTTTGGCAGTTTGAACATACTAACTGCTCTGCTGCAGAAAGATGTGGCATTCTCATTGTTGTCATTGAGTTGGTTCTGACTCAGTGTGACTCTTGTTAGGGGTTCCAAGAAGTGGCTGGTGGTTTGAATCAACAACCTTGCAGTTAGCACTACAGCGCTATATAAAATTTATAGTCCATGGGGAAAGTTCTATGTCCTATAGAGTCCCTATGAGTTGGAATCAAGGATTGCTTTGGGTTTGATTTGTTATTCAAATGGCAAATATAACTAGGTGACATAGTTAACAAAGAAATCTTATGTGTTTTACAATTAACTGGGAAACTAAACTGGTGAGGTTGCTAAACACTTGTTAGTAGATCATCTGTATTCCTACAGTGTTGGATTTTATGGGCTGGTAGAAGGAACCATTAAGGAGCTCTGGTAGCATGGTGGTTACAAGTTGGTCTGTTAACCTCAAGGTCAGCAGTTCAAAACTACTTGCCATTCCACAGGAGAAAGATGAGGCTTTCTGCTCCTGTAAAGACTTAGACCGTTGCTGTGAGTCGGAACTGACTCCATGGCACAGAACCATCACCCACCATCACAAGAAGGAACCATTGAGATTATTGATTTAGGAATCAAAGGTTCCTAGCCTTTTTACAAGTAAGAACCTATGCCTATTGTATTTTTTTCTCATTTCGATTCTTGATTTGAGATATATACATATATATTGCAAATGAGTTCTGGTGTGAAGCTGTGGGATGATAAGCACTGGTCTGCTAACTACGAGGTTGCCCGTTCAAACACACCAGCCGTTCCTCAGAAACCCTATACAGGGTTGCTATGAGTTGGAACTGACTCAGCGGTACACAACAAAAATATGAATATATGTTGTTTTTGTTAGGTGCTGTTGAGTCAGTACCGACTCATAGTGACCTTATGCACAACAGAATAATACTGCCCGGCCCTGTGCCAATCTGACAGTAGTTGCTATATTTGAGCCCATTGCTACTGCCACTGTGTCAATTCATCTTGTGGGGTTGGGGGTGAGGTTTATTTTTTGTTGACTTTCCACTTTACCATGCATGGTGTCCTCCAGGGACTGGTTCTTCCTGATAATATGTCCAGAGTATGAGAGAGAAAGTCTTGTTATCTTGGCACCTAAGGAACATTCTGGCTATACTTCTTTCAATACAGATTTGTTTGGTCTTCTGCCAGTCTATGATACTTTTAGTATTCTTTTCCCACATCATAAATCAAATGAATAGATTCTTCTGTGGTCTTCCTTAGTCATTGCCCAATTTTGACATGCATATGACCCATGGCTTGGGTCAGGTGCACCTTAGTCCTCAAACTGACATCTTGGCTCTTGAACACTTCAAAGAGGTCTTGTGCATCATATTTGCCTAATGCAATGAGTCATTTGATTTCTTTTTTTTTTT
>NW_006408660.1:6804512-6830620 GCF_000296735.1 Chrysochloris asiatica
TCATTTGATTTCTTGACTGTTGCTTCCATGATTCTTGATAGTGTTGATAGTGGATCCAAGCAAAATGAAGTCTTTGACAACGAGGATTGTTCTTTTCTTTACACTAAGATACAACCTATACTGAAGACTGGTATTTAATCTTCATCAGTAAGTATTTTAAGTCCTCTTCACTTTTAGCAAGCATTTAACATCTGCATATTGAAGGTTGTTAATGAATCTTCCTTCAATCCTGATGCCATGCTCTTCATATAATCGAGTTCGGATTACTTACTCAGCATACAGATAGAATAAGTGTGGCGAAAGAATATAATTCGGGTGCATATCTTTACTGATTTTAAACCATTCGGTGTTCCCTTGTTATTTTTGAATAACTGTCTCTTGGTCTATGTACATGTTCCTCATGAGCACAATTAAGTGTTCTGGAGTACCCATTTCTTGCAGTGTTACCAATAGCGTATCATAATCCACACAGTTGAAAGCCTTTGCGTAGTTAATAAAGCACAGGTAAACATCTTTCTGATATTGTTTGCTTTTAGCCAGATCTGTGGACCAGGCACCATCTTCGAAAATTCTTACTCTCTTGGCTACAGGAGCAGACAAGTCAAACTTTCAGGTTATATAAGATGCTGCTGACTCATAAGGCTGCAGAAGCTGTTGAATCTGTTTAGATAATAGGTTGTTGTTTGTTGCAAGGGTTGTCAGGGAAATAGCTCATTTGGTTGTGGGGGCCAGTTAGTCTCAAACTCATGGGTCAAGTGTTAGTCTGGAGGCCTCTCCCAATCTACATGACTGCAGGGACTGACACACATATATTGGTAGGTCAGATGACAGGCTGCTGGCTCAAGTTTCAAGAAATGTCAGCTAAGACAGCCTCATATAGGATCCAGAGTAAGAGAGAACTTTGCCAGACCATTTCTATATATTGGACAGAGAGCACACCCTCAAGGAAACTGAGCATGGTGACTTGAGCCACACCTAGTAAATCATCTTAAGATGCATTCTACCCTAATCTTACCTGGTTAACATTATGTACAACTCCAAAGTAGGATCAGAACCACATGCATAGAGGCTAGGATTTATAATACATCACAAAATGAAGGACTTTGTTTACAGGTCCATATTAAGTTATTCAGTATACCTCACTCCCTAGGAACTTTGGACAGTGTTACTTCTTTGTGCTTGTAAAAGCAGTTTTTGGTCATGTATGATGCTTTCTGAGGGATTAGCTACTAAAAACCTTATGAATAATAGCAGAACATTGTCTGACATTGTGCTAGAAGATGAGCCCCTAAAGTTGGAAGGCACACAAAATATGACTTAGGAAGAGCGACCTCATGGGTGGAGCAAAACTTTTGGAACCTTCCTTTCTTGATGGGGCATGACTCAGAATTAGAAAAAAATAGCTCCAAGCATCCATTAATAATCAGAATGTGGAGTGTACAAAGTATTAATACAGAAATATGGAATTCATAAAAAATGAAATAGAATTAATAAATAAAGATTGATGCGCTAGACGTTGTTAAGTGCCATTGAAATAAAGATTGATGTTCTAGACGTTGTTAAGTGCCATTGAGTCTATTTTGACTCATAATGACCCTGGATAGGGTTTCTGAGAGCTGCTGGTGGGTTTGAACTGCTTACTTTTATGGTTCACAGTCCAGTGCTTATTCTGCTGTGCCACACCTAGGCATTAGTGAACTGGAATGTACTGGTATTAGCCATTTAACATCAGACAGCCATATGGTTAACTATGTTGGGAGTGACAAATTCAAGAGGAATCGTGTCACATTCATTGTCAAGAAAAGTATTTCAGTATCTGTCTTGAAGTACAATGTTGTTTTGATAGAATAACATCTATATACGTAAAAGGAAGACCCCACCACTTGTTACAGTAGAACATCAACAGGAAACTGCCAGAAATTCAAGCTGGATTGAGAAAAGCACGTGGAACTAGGAATATCAATTCTGATGTCAGATTAGTCTTTGCTGAAAGCAGGGAATACCATAAAGATGTTGACTGCAAAGGCTTTCAACTATGTGGTTCACATAATATTGTGAAAACCAAGTATTCCTTAACATTAAAATGTGTACATGAGGAACCTGTATATAGACCAAGAAGCAGTGGGATACTGTGTGGCTTAAAATCAGAAAAGATGTGTGTCAGGGTTGTGTTCTTTCACCATATTTATTCAGTCTGTATGCTGAGCAAATTATCTGAGAATCTGGATTTATTCAGGCTGTATGCTGACCACATAATTAAGAAAGTGGCATCAGGATTGGAGGAAGACTCTTGAACATATCTTGCGATAATGCAGATGATAAAAGTGTACTGAAATTGAAGACTTGAGACACTGATAAAGATCAAACAATACAGCATTCATATAGCTTATAATTTAATGTAAAGAAAAGAAAAATTCTCATGACTGGACCAGAAAGCAGTGTCAAGATAAATGCAGAGAAGATTGAAGTTGTCAAGGATTTCATTTTACTTGGACCCACAAACAGCACTTAAGTAAGCAGCACTTAGAATAAATGTCATTGGGCAAATCTGCAAAAGTCCTTTTTAAAGTTTAAAGTGTAAAGATGTCAGTTTGAGGACTAAAATGTGCATGTTTCAAGCCATGGTATCCTCATATGCATGTGAAAACTGGACCATGAGTAAGGAACACCTGAGAAGAACGGATGCATTTGAATTATGGTGTTAACAAAGATTATTGACAGTACCATGGACTTCTAAAAGAACAAACAAATGTGTCTTGGAAGAAGTACATCCAGAGTGCATTTTAGAAGCCAGCATGGCGAGGCTTCATGGGATGTACTTTGGTAAAGTAGAGGATCAGTGAAAAAGAAGACTGACGGATTGACACAGTGGCAGCAACAATGGGCTGAAACATAGCAAGTGTGAGGTTGGAGCAGAATGGAGCAGTGTTTCTTTCTATCTGTTGTGCATAGGGCCTAGCGACAATAACATTCATTTTGTTACTGTTGTTGTTTAAGTGCTTTAGAATTGGTTCCGACTCATACTGACTATAGAATAAGCACTGGACTGCAAGGTCGTTTGAATCACAAGGTTAGGGTTTCAAACACGCTAGCCGCTCCTTGAAAATCCTATACAGGCTTGGTATGAGTCGGAACCTACTCATGGTACTCAACAACAAGAAGTAGGGTTTCCCAAGTGGGATTGAACTGCTGACCTTTATGTTAGTTGTCCATTGCCTGTCTTACAGTACCACACCAGGATCCCTTTCTCTGCATATTTGAATGCAAATGTGAGAAAGTCATGAAAGATTACCTGCCACATCTCTAATGGTTTGGGAAAGTGGCATTGAGTACATCTTTGTAATATTGGTAGTATTTTAAATAAAATAAATTCATAGACTATTTGTGTAACCAAGGATGAATAATAATAATTAAAGATAAGCAATCATTCCTTAAAAAGAAACTATGTACAACTAGAGACTTAAAATTTGTGCTGGTGAAGTAACATTTGACTTGTAAATTAGGATATACAAGGGTGAGTCAAAATGTATTACTACTAGGTTTCTCGTCAATACATGGAAGCTTATATTTCGAACAAAATGTTTGTAAACATGGCTCTGATCAGTGAATGGCTGCAGACAAGTTCTCTCAGTAATAGATTTATCTTAGTCTTGTTAAGGTGCACTTGGATAAAAAGTGCATTTTATGCCATGGAAAACATGATTTTGAGGTCAGGGCTAATATCAAACTTTTAACAAAATTCAAGTGGACATCTTCCAAAGTCATTGAACCTTGGCAGCAAGTTTATGGGAATGCTATTTCCCATAAAGCTACATGTTTTAGATGGATCAAGCTTTTTAAGTAAAGTTTGAAAGACCTCAAAAATGAGCCAGTGGAGGAAAGAAGGTCAACCTCGATGAATGAAGATACTGGCTCAAGATAGAAGCTGGTGGGGAGAAGACCATAGAACTGCCATTCATAAAGTAGCTACTGAAGTTGGGAGTCTTTCATGGTTAACACCTGTAAGCTAACTTGGCCTCAGCAAGCTTTTGGCTTCAAGCATTGCATGAAGATCAGAGTTGATCTTTCCATCAATCTTTTAAGCTAGATTGTAACTGATGAAGTTGATTTTATGGAATGAATTGTAACTGGAGATGTCTTGCATTTTCTATATTAATCCAGAGAGCAGAGTCCAGTGAAAATAGTGGCTTGCACAGGGGATCTGTTGGGACAGTATATTCAAGCAGAGAGGTCAGCTTAGAAGGTTATGTTACTTTTTTTTTTTTTTTTTTTAATCCCAAAGGGTAATCTTGATAGATTTTTTCCAAGGGCATAGGAGCTTATTAGGAAGAAGTTTTAATTGAAAATTGAAAACTGTATTGGTGAAAAAATTCCAGGAAAAGTTGTGCCAAGAAAATTTTTTCAGCAATTTACCTGCTCATGCTTTGGGCTTATCTATGAGAATTTCATTAGGAAACCTTACCCCACCCTCTGCAGCCCTGATCTTGTCCTACCAGGCTTCTTTTCATTCTCCAAACTGGCACTGTAGGATAAGGCACTGGACCACAAGGTCGGTGGTTCAAATTTACCAACTGCTTCTTGGAAACCCTATGCCAGGTTGCTGTGAGTAAGAACCGACTTGATGACACTTAACAGCAATAGCCCCATCCACTCTGCAGCCCTGATCTTGTCCCATCAGATTTCCTTTTGTTGTCCAAACTCAAAGAACATTAAAGGTAAATGATTTCAGTCCCTGGAGCATGACAAAACTGCTGTTTTGACATGGTGTAAATCAGAGTACAGACTTCTTCAGGTAATGGCTAAAAAGATGAAAACACCATCTTCAGAAGCATATGTTGTTATTAAGTGCCTTCAAGTTGAAGTCTAGACACTGTATAGATAGACATATGTATGTTGTTGTTGTTGTTAAGTGCCATCAAGTCAATTCTGACCAAAGCAGCTGGTGAGCTTGAACCACCGACTTTGCAATTCAAACGACTTTGCAGTCTGATCATTAGCTCACAGTGCTACACCAGGACTCCTGACATATGTATTGTTTTTGTTAGGTGCCATTGAGTTGGTACTGACCCATTGTGACCTTATGCACAGCAGAATAGACACTGTTTAATAAAGCTGTCTGTGATTTTGCAGTAATACCTATGACTTACCCTTGTATGAGTACTTTAAGAAGTATATTTGGAAGTGTAATCTTTGTATGTATTTGATCATTCAGGAAAACGTTATATATATTTAACAGAGCTTTTGTAGCATACTTAGTGTACAAGTAAGTCACAGACAATGTTCTTGTGTTTCAGTGAAAAAAATTACTGAAACCAGAATTCACCCTTTAAAAAAGTGTTGGTTAGTGTAGATACATTAGTGTGGATATTTTGAGGCAGTTGGTTAATTGTTGACTCAAAATTTAAGTGCTAGAAATATAAAAAACAGTAACCTGCTTTGTCCTGTTGTAGGTGAAGGGAGAAGATGAGGAAGAAAACAACCTGGAAATACGAGAAACCAAAATTAAAGGTAAAAGGTAAGCTTACAAACAGGATGTCTAGTTGGTTCTGACTCATAGTGTAGTTTGTTCAACTCCGTTGGTTCTGACTCAAACTCTGTAGAAGGTTTCTGAGGCTTTTAAAGCTTTGCAGGGGCAGGAAGACTCATCTTTTTCCCACAGAGCAGCTGGTGAACTTGGACCACAGACCTTGTGATTTACAGTCCAGTGCTTATTGTATGGGTCGACTGTGTATATATATATACACACATGAACATTTGCAAGGTACTTGTTTAGGATCACTGTTAGTCAGAATCAATTCAAAGGCAACTAGAGGAACCCAAGACCATGACCCTCGACCACCCTTCAGGTCTGGAAAGGAACTCACCTCATTGGCCAGTTTTTAGCCAAGCAGTAAATAGGTATATAAGGGGGACAACAACACCACTGATAAGGGAGGCTCATCATGGAATGGTCAATCAATCAAAATCAAAAGAGCAACATTTACTTAAACACAGAGTTGAGAAGGGATGGGAAAGTGGATGGAATGGAAATAGGAAACAGGAAGTGGGGTAGCTGCTGTTGAATGGAGGGGATTGCAGTCAGTGAGATGAAACAAAGTATGTGATTGTTGAATGTAAAACTGATGATCTTGTCTGTACACCTTAGTTCACACACACACACAAAGCTAGAAGAATTATGTAAGGAATTGTATGTATCCCATTACTCAGCTCTCACCGATTATTAGCATTCTGTGTGTTGGCATGTAGTGCACTGAATTGGCTTTATATGCCCTTGTAGCCTCGGCCTTGTAACTTACACATAATGATTGGGTTGTTGGTAAGTGCCACTTAGTTGGTTGACTTACAGCTACGCTGTGCAGGATTTCTGAGACTTGAGAGGGGGGACCTCAGTGCCATTAAGGAGATTCAGAAGTGGAATGTATTATTTGGACCCAAGGTTTCTCTGCTGAGAACTGCTTAGGTCCCAGAAGCTGTAAAATTGGAGTGGCCACAAAATGGTGAGAAGAGGCAGCAAGCATGGCAGAATCTAGAGGTAGAGAAATGGCTTCCTGCCCCACATAGCAAGTTCACTGTGGTGGGCTTGCTGACCCATGGAGCAAAGTGACTAGAGAGGGTTTATTGACCCACAGAATGAGAGAGCTTGAGCACCTTTGGGCAGGAGGCCTCTTGGTGGAGTGGGAGGCCTCTGGGTATTTATTGGCGGAGCTAAAGAGCTTTGCAATACTTGCCCAAAGTGGGCAGAGGCCAGTCTTGAGTTGGGGCATGCTTAATACATTCTAAAATGACAGCATCAGATCTCCTTGTCTGACTTCAGGGAAAGAGAGGAGAATCAAAATAAATGTCAGCCCTAGGTTGATTCCCAAGAGGGTGGAGGTCATCCCCACCCCCTTTTCACCAGATCCATCTGAAGAAGAGGAAAACTGTTCAGTGGAGATTCTACCCCTTAACACCCCTTATTGTGAAACTGAGCACACTCATGAAAGCTTATAAGCCAGCCACTTCATGCATTTGTAGTCCCCCCCCATTTTTGATAGCCACTGTCTAGATTGCCCCTCCCTAGTAACCTAGTGCACTGAGGAAACAAGCTTATTCCTTGATGTGAAGAATCCTTCCATTCCAGTTGAAATTTTGAGCAACTGCACCCAGAAGCAAAGGTCCAGTTCATCAAATTGTAGCAATTTACATTTGCTCACAGTATCAAGCGTCTTTATCTTCATCTGGTTAAGTTTTGGTCAGCAGCCATCCAGACTAGGTCAGTTGGGAATTAGCTGCAAGTTTGGGAGTTCACACATGCTTCTCTGCACTTCAGACTAGCTGGGTGCTTCACTCTCAGCTCTAGCCCCCAGTGGCTTTGTCAGTAGTCATGGGCTTGGGAATTCATAATATCTTCCTACAATTTAGACCAGCTAGGCCTTCCACTTTTCGTTCATTGCGAGATCAGTGGAACATGGCCAAACTCAGACTGTGTCTTCATTACAGCATATTTATTTTATTTTTAACTGAGTGCAAACATTGCATAGATGTGTCTATTACCCATCCCCCTTTCTGCCAAGAAAACTTCTCAGTAAATGGATTCTCTGGGTATCTATTGGAATAAATGATTAATTGCTTTAGCTTACTAAGCAAAACCAAATCCTTAACAGAATGTTCTCCCATCAGGTCTAGCAAGGAAATAGAAAAAAATCTGTTCAGTAGCCACCAATTGTAGAAATGGTGTGAGGGGTGTTGTCAGGCATCCTTGTCTAGTTTCAGGGGGAGGAGAAAGAATCAGGATCAGTATCAGCCCAAAGCTTATCTCTATAAGGTGGAGAGGTCAGATATGCCTTCTCTCAAAGCTTTTCACTGATTCTAACACCAGCTGCCCACCACATTCTCTACATCACTCCGGGATTTGATAATTTGTTGCAACAGCCATGCAGAAGTCACAGACTATACTCAGAATATAAGGACCACTAAATGGCACTTAACAACAACAAAAGTAGCTTAGTGGGTTATGCGTTGTGTTGCTAACCGCAGCGTCAGTAGCTTGAATCTCCCAGTCACTCTGGAGAAATATGAGGCTTTTTGCTCTTGTAAGGGTGTACAGCCTCAGAAACTGTATTTAGTCACTGTGAGTTGGAACCAACTCCATGGCCCACCACCACCACTCACAATATGGGATATACAGGTTACTTAGAGGAGTAACGTTTTATAGTTCAGGAACATGATCAACTCAGGATATAGTTCTTTGGTCAGGATATTTTTGACTGTGCTCACAAATAAGCCTCTGGGCCTGGCCTCTGCCCTGCTCCATTCATTGTAAAACATGCTCTGCCCATAAACACGAAGAGCAGCGCCCCACTCTGCCAGGAGGCCTTTTGTGTTAACTGTTCAGCTCTTTAGTTCTGTGGGTCAGTCAGCATGTCCACTGTAATTGCATTATTCCGTGGGCCAGGATTCCTAGTGTGCTGTTTGTTGCAGACTTGGCTGCTGGTTCAGCTGCTGCCCTTTTTCTGCTGTTGCTTCTTGCTGTCTTGCCTCTCTCTGGTCTTCTGGGAACGTTTAGGAGGTTCTCTGCATAAGGATCCTGGGTCCAAAGGATGTTTCACTCCTATATCTTTTTGTCTACATGGTAGAGACATTCCACTCCTATTCTGAGATTGGTTGGTTCCCTTTTAAGTTTGGCAAAACTGACCAATCCCCTTACCTTATTTGCCTTAATTGTAGTCCTGGTGTGGCACTGTTTGCTAATGCGCTGGACTGCAAAGTCCACTTTGAACTGGGAGGCCTGTGGTTCAAGTTCACCAGCTGCTCCTTGGAAACCCTATACAGGGTCGCTATGGGTTGGAACCTGACTCAATGGCTCTTAACAACACAACAACAACATTTGCCTTATTAGCAGATTGTCCAGTCCCCTTCTTCCTATTATTAAGTGCCATCAAGTTAGTTCTGACTCATAGTGCCTCTCTATAGGGTTTCTGAGGAGCAGCTGGTGGGTTTGACTACACCTTATGGTTTAGTAGTCCAGTACTTATTCTACAGTGCCATACCAGAACTCTAATCCCCTTTGTGGACCACAGATACTTTATTTGATTATTCTTACCCAATCATGTGTGGGAGTCACATAGACTATTTCTAGAAGGGCCATAGTAAGTAATTCACGGCACTGCACTAGTATAGTGAGCTCTGTGTTGTTTGCTGCCGCTTGTCAGTTGGAAACCTTCATTAGTTGGCAAGTAAGCATTTTAATCGGAATTGATATTCATGGTAACCCTGGAGCTCTGAAAGGTCCTGAGTGTTTGAAGTGAGTCATCAAGGCAAGATTTAATTGTGTTGGGAGCATTTAAGAATGTTTTAAATTAACTATAATGGTGTGACTAATAACAGACATTTAAGTTCTGTAGGACCCTGTCACTACAGGTTAATGCACTGAACTGCAAGGTCCGTTTGAACCACAAGGTTGGCGATTCAAGCTCACCAGCCTCTCCTCAGAAACTCTGTACAGGGTTGCTATGAGTCAGAACCGACTTGACGGCACTTAACAGCAAGGCTCTATCAGGACAGTTTGTTGTCATTGTTAAGTGTTGTCAGGACTGTAGAAGCATGTTAAAGTGCCCTCATTCTTTCAGCATTGCTTTCTGACTCTACCAAAAATTAGTCTCCTGGCTTATAAGACTCAGAGTGTGAGATAAGCTCATTCTAACACAAATTGAAGAAAAAACACAAAACAACAAAATTCTTTTCCTCCTAACCTGAGACAATACTATTAATGTTTTGTTCAACATTTATTGAAGTATTTTCTTTACATATACCTATATATGTACATTTAAAAATGGAACCATGCTTTGTCATTTGTAAACTGATTTCAGTTATTCACATTAGACATGGACATTTTTCCATGGTATATGTAGGGAGTCCTGGTGTAGCACTGTAGCATAAGCATCGGACTTGCTAATTGCTAGGTTGGCAGTTCAAACCCACCAGCCACTTCTTAGAAACCCTGTACAGGCAGGGTCACTATGAGTCGGAGTCTACTCAACTCAACAGCAACAACACTTAGAACTCCAAGCATCTTGTTAATGGCTGACAAGAGAATGTTTTAAACTGATAATCTTATTGTTGATCATTTAGGTTGTTATTCTCTTAATATTATAAAGAATTTTGAGATGAGCATCTAGACATTTGTTTTAAAAGGCTTATATAATAGGTTGAAAGGAGCTCTGGTAGCGTAGTGGTTACGAATCGGGCTGCGAACCTTATGGTCAGTGGTTCGAAACTACCAGCCGCTCCGCGGGAGAAAGATGAGGCTTTCTACTCCCGTAAAGATTTACACCCTCGGAAACCCTGTACAGGGTCGCTATGGGTCGGAACCGACTCGAAGGCACTTAACAACAACAACAACATATAATAGGTTGAAGTTGATTTCTTAAAGGTAACCTAATGTTGTTTCATCTCTGTTAGCTCTGTTTTCAGTTTCCTTAGTGTTTTAATTCTCTTGCCTTGTTCTTTTCTTCTAGTGGCAGATTCTTCATGGTCAAGCTCCCATTTGCTCTTGATCCTGGGACCAAGATTTCAGTCATTGTGGAAACAGTCTACACTCATGTCCTTCAGCCCTATCCCACACAGATCACCCAATCAGAGAAACAGTTTGTAGTGTTTGAAGGGAACCATTATTTCTACTCTCCCTATCCAACGAAGACACAAAGCATGCGTGTGAAGCTTGCCTCCCGAAATGTGGAAAGCTACACCAAGCTGGGGAATCCCACCCGCTCTGAGGATCTCCTGGATTACGGGCCTTTCAGAGACATCCCTGCCTATAGTCAGGTAGGTTTGGTGCAGTGTCCAGTCATCTCTGTCTGCTTCAGAGACCATCTGCACCTGTGACTAGTAGTGAATAGGCATCGGCTGCTAGGTGGAGTAGAAATCTGAAGTCACTGTTAACATCATCTCCAAAGTTTTTAACCTGTTACGAAGTGACTTCAAAGGGTTTACATTTCTAATGTTGGGAGTGTAGAGTATGCAGAGAGGCTGGGAGCTAAAGAAGCTTTTTTGAAGGATTTTGAAGCATTTGGGTTGTAAGTTGGTGGAAAAGGAAGCAGGGCATTCTGGGCAGAGGCAATATGAGGAGCAAGGGTCTAGAGACAAAACCTAGATGTGCTGTCTGATGTGCTAAGGGTAGTAGAACTCTTAAAATATGGTGGAAGCAATTGAGACTTGAAAAGATTTTTTTTTTAGACTGTCTTATTGTGAGTTATGTGTTTACATGGGGGAACATAGCTTTACATTCATCCTATCATATATCGATACATTAACCAAAGGGTATACTCTGCAAGCCTTCCCCTTGGTCGTGAGCACACAGTCCCTCTTCCTTTTCTGGGTCTAGAGTCCCCAGCCACTCCATCTCTCCACGTCGTTGTCTCTGCCTCCATCTCTGGGTAGAGTTCCACACTCCGCTTTTCTCATTTGATGGTCCCAGGGGCCTCCGTTCCTGGTCTGCAAAGTCAACCACTTCCCTTTTTCTACAAAACATCTGCCTTTACATTTTCAACCCTCACAGTCAGTCCTGATGTTAATTATTCACCATTGTACCACATGAGTGCTATCCCCATCTCTTTTCATCAGTCCCGCTCAGACAGATTGGATACTACTCAGTGGAGATTCTACCTTCCTCTGCTGTCTTTGGATCTAGGCTCCCTCTTTGAAAGCTTGTAAGCCAGTCACTTCTTGTCTTTGTACCCCTCATTTTGGGTAGCCAACGTCCAAGTTGCCCATTCCTGTCTACTCTGTGTTTCAAGGGGTTGGGAATGATCCCTGCTGTAAAGATTTGTTCCCTCTTTTGAGCTGCTCCATCTATAGGTGTAGGTC
The DNA here is from genome assembly GCF_000296735.1 of Chrysochloris asiatica. Lineage (NCBI taxonomy): Eukaryota > Metazoa > Chordata > Mammalia > Afrosoricida > Chrysochloridae > Chrysochloris > Chrysochloris asiatica. The sequence continues at coordinate 6,816,357 of NW_006408660.1, forward strand.
AAGTTCATCAAATTGTATCAGATTACTCTTTTTTTCCTCTTCTTTCTTCTAGTTGAGCTATGATCATCCAGCCATTGAAGCCAGGTCAAGTGGGTATTAAAAAGAGATTTTTTTCTTTAAATTATGGGAAAATTTTCAGACAGATAAACAAGTAGAAAGGATAGTCTGATAATTTTCATATACTTACCACTTAGATTCAGAAAATTTAAGATATTACCACATTTGCTTTGTTGCTGTTTAGCCAGTTCTGACTCATAATGACCTTGTATAGGGTTTCTGAGGAGTGACTGGTGAATTTGAACCACTGACCTTGCAGTCCAGTGTTTCACCTTCCAGCGTCACACTAGGACTCTATATTCGCTTTGGCTGCCCTCTTTTCCCTTTTTCTTTGCTGGAGCCTTTCCCCACCCCTGTGCTGGAGTATTTAAAGCAAACCTCAGAAATAGCCCTTTCATCCTTGGTACTTCAGTATCATCCCTAAGAAATGGGGATGTTTAAGACATTTAGGATTTCTTTGCATCTCTATATGTGTTTAGAATATATGTCACTAAAGTTATATGTTTATATAATCAAAATGCTTTGTTCTAGTATTACTTGAAATAGTTTTTCTGTTTTCTCAAATGTCAATATGATATCTAGTTGTTGCGTGCCGTTGAGTCGATTCCGACCCATAGCGACCCTGTACATCTTTACGGGAGCAAAAAGCCTCATCTTTCTCCCGCGGAACAGCTGGTAGTTTTGAACTGCGGACCTTAAGTTTTGCAGCCAGATTCGTAACCACTACGCTACCAGAGCTCCTTGATATCTAGTTAGGGTCATCAATTTTGGTGGTTTTAAAATTTTAAGGGTTTTTTCCCCTAAATTTTATTTATTTTGTTGTTGTTGAGAATCTCTACAGCAAAACATACACCAATTCAACAATTTCTCATGTATAGTTCATTGACATGGATTACATTCTTTGAGTGGTGTAACCATTCTCATTGTCCTTTTCTGATTTGTTTCTTTGTCATTAACCTAACCTAGCCCTATAAGGTTCCTGCCTAATTTTTCATGTGACTGTTCTCAGTTTAATCCCATGTAGAGAATTCTTAAAAGAGCATATTGCTCGAGGCAGACGTTTTTATTAAGTTAATCTATTGTTTGGTTTTAAGCAGACTTTGATTTCAGGGGTTACTTTAGTTTCCATAGCTCCACAAAGTCTGAATTCCATGAGAATTAGAAATTCTGTTCTGCATTTTCTCTCCTTTACGTCAAGATTCTTTCAGATGTTTAGTAATGGAAGCTGGGCACCATCTCATGGTGAAGGAGGCTATTGTTCATGAAGGTAGTTAGGTACATATTCCATATTCTTTCGTCATTGTTAGATGCTGTCACTTAGATTCCAATTCACAGCAACCCTATGCACCACAGACTACGCTTGAGCCCATTGCTGCTGTCATTGTGCCATCCATCTTGTTGAGGGTGGTCTTCCTATTTTTGGCTGACTCTACTTTACCAAGCAGGACTGGTCCTTCTTGATAATATGTCTGAAGTATGAGAGATAGTTTTGTTATCCTGGCTCCTAAGGAGCATTCTGGCTGTACTTCTTCCAACACAGATTTGTTTGTTCTTCTGGCAGTCCTTGGTACTTTTCAGTATTCTTCATCTCTATAACACAAATGCATCAGTTCTTCTATGGTATTCCTTATTCATTGTCCAACTTTTACATGCATATGAGGCTGTTGAAAATAACTTGGCTTGGGTCAGGTATACTTTAGTTTTCAAACTCTTATCTTTGCTGTTCAACATTGTAAAGAGGTCTTGTGTAGCTGATAACTCTCTTTCTGGTATTCTCTGTTTTCAGCCAATAATTGACGTCAGCAATGGTATCCCTTGTTCCATGCCCCTTTCTGAATCCAGCTTAAGTTTCAAGCAATTCCCTGTTGTACTGTTGCAGCCATTTAAAAATTATATTCAAATGAACCAACCAGCCCTTCCTCTTTTCTCTCTCATCTCCAGGTCAGTGGGAGTCTATGGAATGTGGTTGAACTCAGTCCATTTCTTCATTGCTGCCTTTCCCCCTCTTCTGCTCGCCACCAAGCTTATATGCCTGCTCATGTATTCCCTTTGCGTTTCAGTCTTAGAGGGGGTTTGTCCAGAAGGAACTTGATCGCTTGCCTTGATGGCTTCCCGGCTAACAACTTGTTTATTCTTGTAGTAGCCAGTCATACTGCCATTTTTGTTTTGCTTTTTTCCTGCTGATCTTTCTTTCAAGATGTACCTTCTGTTGCTCTAGCTGTTCCAGGCTTGTCTGCTTGTCCTTTTTGGTGGGGATGTCCTACCTCAGAAGGTTCTGGACGGGGCTCAGGATTCCACCTAAGGTCCTATACACTGCAAAGGCTCTGCAAGAGGCCTATTTCACTGGGCAAGTTGTAGAACCCTTTTAGGTATTCCAATCAGTTATAGGCTGAAGATGGGCTTACAAGCTTTCTGTAATCATGTTTTCCAATATTCCTTTCTATCCCACTCAATCTATATACATTTTTAAATATTCATCCTATTGTATAGTGTTTTCATTGCCGTGGTTACAATCCCCTCCATGCATCATCAGCCAACCAAAGGATATACCCTGCAAGCCTTCCGCCTAGTTGTCAGCACACAGCCCCTCTCCCTTTCTAGGTCTAGAGTCCCCAGCCGCTCCATCTCTCCACATCATTGCCTCTGCCTCCATCTCTGGCGGCACTGTTTCTCTAGGTAGGGCCCCACACCCAGCTCTTCTCCATTGATGGTTCCAGGGACCTCTGCTCCTAGACTGCAAAGTCTGCCTTTTGTTACAAAACATACCTTTACATTCCAACCCTTACAGTCAGTCCTGATAGCAATTATTCACTATTGTACCACAAGAGACCTGTCCGCATCTCCTTTCATCAGCCCCGCCCAGACAGATTGGATACTACTCAATAGAGATTCTACCTTCCTCTACGCCCTCTGGAACTAGGCTTCCTTTTTTTTTGAAACTAGGCTCACTCTTGAAAGCTTGTAAACCAGTCACTTCTTGCCTTTGTAGTCCCCCCATTTTGGGTAGCCAATGTCTAAGTTACCTATCCCTGTCTACTCTGTGTATCGAGGGGATGAGAATGAAACTAGGTCAGGTGAGTATTATCTGCAAGTGTGGGTGTTTTTGTGCATATGCTCTCTCTTATCAGCTGAATGCTTCACTCTCCACTCTAGTCCTCTGTGGCTATGTCACTGTCTCTGGCCTCAGGAGTCCCCAGGTCTTGCCACACTGCTGGCCAACCAGGTCTTCACCCGGGTTCACTGGAGTCTATTGAACGTGGTAGGACTTAGCTCGCAGCTTTATTGCTGTTTTCCCTGCACTTCCCCTTATCGGTGACCAATGTGGTCACCATTCAGAGTGCATGTCTGCTCATTTATTCCCATTGAGTCTTAGTCTTGGAAGGGGGTTTACACTGAGGGGACCCGATAACTTGCCTCTGTGTCTCCTGGGCAAGCAACTTGCTTGTTCTTGTCAGTCGGACTGCCGTTACTGGTTTTTATTTTTCCTGTTGGTCTTTCTTTCAAGACGTATCTTCTGTTCTGGCAGCTCCAGGCTGGTCTGCTTGTCCTTTCCAGTGGAAATTTCCCACCTCAGAAGATTCTGGCTAGGGTTCAGGATTCCACCTATGGTCTTATGCAATGTAGAGGCTCCTTAGGAAGCTTCCTTCACTGGTTAAGTTGTAGCCCATTTTAGGTATTCTGGTAGCATAGTGGTTACGAATCGGGCTGGTAAACTCAAGTTCAGCAGTTTGAAACTACCAGCTGTTCCACAGGAGAAAGATGAGGCTCTGCTCCTGTAAAGATTTACAGCCTCAGAAACCCTGTACAATAGGGTTGCTATGAGTCGGAACCATCTCCACAGCACATAACAACAATCAGTTATAGGACTTTCAAGCTTTCTATGGTGATATATCTGGCTATTCTTTCTCTCCCCCTCAAGTGTCTGTTTTATAATGGTATGCAAGGGAAACCAAGATTCAAAAGACAGCCAAGCATCTTAACATTTCCCCACCTCTATACACTTTTGACGGTAGTGTTTCCATCTCTCTTTACTCTTCCATGAAGAATTATGTGTCACAATGGCAGTTCTGGAATTATTGAAGCACTCAAATCTTGGTCTTTTACTTTGTTCTTTGAGTTTGGGGACCAAAAAGAAGTCTCAAGGGAAAGATCCACGGCTGTAGGATGATAGCCAGGGTAAAGTTTCCCAACAAAATTCTCATAAGATAGCCATACATGTTAGCTTAAAAGTCTCTTCTATGAGACTTTTTCAGCTAAGTGTTCTCCTCGGTAGAGAAATTCAGTAATGCTCTGTGTTGTCCTTAGTTTTGAGTCTATTTTCTAGCTTACTGAGTTGTTAAGTGCTGTCGAGTTTGCAACTCATATCAATCCTGTATAGGGATTCGGAGGAGCAGCTGGTAGGTTTGAATTGATCCTGTGGTTCACAGTCCAGTGCTGACCCTACAGTGCCACACTAGAAGTCTGTCCATTGTTATATTTGATACAGTTCCTAGGCAGAGGTTTTTTTTCCTAAGCTTTTATTGTGAATTGAGTGATAGTTTACATGGGAGAACATTGGTTTTAAACTTACTCTGTTGTATTTCGTTTCATTGCAGTGATTACAATCCCCAATGTGCATCATCATTCAACAGTATTTACTTCTATTCCCTGGGTTTTTTTTTTTTGGATGTACTCAAAAATATATAATCATTTAAACAACCAAAGGGCACATTTCTGCAAGCCTGTCTCCTGGCCAGCAGCACATAGCCTTTCTCTTTCCATGAGTCTAGAGTCCTCAGCTGCTCTCTCTCTTCGTGTCATCATCTCTGGGCATGTTTTTTTCAAAGAAGAATTTACAATTTAAGATTTTATTTCACTAAAAAACTCCATAAATTTATTTGAAAGAGAATGATGGTGCATTGTAGAGATTTGGAAAGTAAAAGACAGCAAGTAGAAAGTACAATCTGTAATCTATAGATTCTATAGATCTATAATCCTGCTTGTTTTCTGTGTTGATATTCTTATGTATTTCATTTCACGTTCTTTTAAAATATTTTCTTATAGCTGCTATAAAGATTATAGAGTGTAATCTTAATAAAAAATTTATCCTAATTTTTTAACTAACAATATTATCTTGAACATCTCAGTACGTTGTTAAAAATTTATAATAAAGATACTTTTAAAATGTTGCATATATTAGTTATGTCCTACTTTAACCATTCTCCTGTTGCTAATAATTGGTTGTCTCCAGTCAATTTGGTTTAAATTAGTGTTGATTTCCCTATTGCCAGAGCTGTGAACTACTTGTTTTCTTCCTCTAGGATACTTTTAAAGTACACTACGAGAACAATAGCCCTTTCCTGACCATCACCAGCATGACACGTGTCATCGAAGTCTCTCACTGGGGTAATATTGCTGTGGAAGAAAATGTGGACTTGAAACACACAGGCGCTGTGCTCAAGGGGCCTTTTTCTCGCTATGATTACCAGAGACAGCCAGATAGTGGAATATCCTCCATCCGTTCTTTTAAGGTATAGTGTTCAGCTTGGACAGTGTGAGAAACTGTTACTTTATTATAGCTGTCTATTCTCTCGTTTTTTAAAACCAGTTGAATGAATGTAGGTAGTTGTTTGGGATTGACTTATATTCGAGTAGCAGACTGTGAATTTAACAAGAACTTGAATAATAGGCAAAGGAAAAACTGTACACGTAGTACCACCACCCAAACACAAGTATTGCTGGCATTTTAATATATTTCTTTGTCTTTGAAATGCTTGTCGTTAAAAAGCATTTAATTATTGTTTGCTTCTGTAGAGTAAACCACCAGATTGCTAACTGCAAGATTCGTGGTTCAAACCCATCATAGCATCAGGGTTGCTGTGAGTCGGAACTGCCTTGACGGCACTCAACAGCAAAAACAACATACATAGTTTTATATCTTTTTGTCTTATAAATGGAATCCTACTTAGAGAAGATTCACTGTGTGACTAAAGGTATTATATTTCACACTCCCCCATTCCTCCCAATCCCGATTTTCAGAATATGCTTTTAGATTTTTAAGATAACAATAGAATATTAGGTAGAGAAATGCTTTTCATAAACTTGTTGCTAAGTGCCCTTGAGTCAGTTTTGGCTCCTAGTAACCCTGGACAGGCTTTCTGAGGAGTGGCTGGTGGGTTTGAACCACTGACCTTACTGGTTAGCAGTTCAGTGCTTGTCTACAGTGGCACACCAAGAGGCGTTCATAAACTTACTAATTTGTAATTTGATGTAATTTCGTCTATTTTTTGTTTTCTTTCCTACAAAATAACCTGCAAATACATTTTTATCTTCTTTACTAAGTCTTCAATTTTCCCGAAGGTATTTGAGATTCTTTACTGTATAAAAGAAGTTGTCTACTTGCTAGGCTTTATTGCGAAGTAGATGTGATTTCTAGAAATGTTGAAATTTTTGGGGGGAGAATGTTAGACTGTTGTATCTTAATTTGCAGTCTGGCTACTTTTAAAATTAAATAATACCCTGATGGAGGTCTTGATGCAGAAGCTGTTGTATGTTTGGAATTGTTTCTCCTAGAATTTTCAGAACTATGTCAACTCTCTTGCAGACCATCCTCCCTGCTGCTGCCCAGGATGTTTATTACCGGGATGAAATTGGCAATGTTTCCACCAGCCACCTCCTTATTTTGGATGACTCTGTGGAGATGGAAATCCGGCCTCGCTTCCCTCTTTTTGGTGGATGGAAGACCCATTATATCGTTGGCTACAACCTTCCGAGCTATGAGTACCTTTATAATTTGGGTCAGTCTTCAACAAAGTCCTTCTAGGTTGGGGAAGAGCATTCTTGGCTCAGCTTGCGTGTTTCCTGACTCAGATTTGGAATCAGTCATTTCCTTAAGTCCTAGTTCCTTTTAGTGGGATATTATATTTAAGGCCATGATCTGAGAACTTGGGATGTTTATTGCTCTTGGGTTGTCTTTAGTGGACAGAGCTATGTACGTAGGTGTGGAGATAAAATGTTTATGCATTCGTATTATACTTAATAATATGATCTGTACAGATTTTGCTTAATGTCTTGTATGTTAGTAACAAATGTGCCTTTTTTGCTTAAATATTAATTTAGCTGAATATAAAATTTTTGGCTTATCTTGGGTATCTTAAATATGTTCCTTAATTTTCTTTTTGGCATAAAGCTTGATAGTAATCTAATTTCCCCCCTTTTCTAAGAGACTTGTTCTTTTACCTAGATTTTTTTTTTTTTTTTTCATTAAAGTTTACTATTTCTATTAAAATATGTTGTGGCAGTAGTTCTGGGTATGTAACATGCTTTTTCAACTTGTTGTTTCAAATCTTTGGAGCACTTTCTCTTTTCAAATGGGGCTCCTATTTAATTTTAATGCATGATCTATTGTGTTTATTCACTGATAAACTTTTTGCTTTAGCCTTTCTTTATGAAATGATTTTTTCTTTTTATTTCTAATTAATTTTTTTAGTTCTGTTACTTTTCTGAATTTCAAATTGTTTGATATTTCTGCTATGATTTGTGTCATTTTCTAAATGTTTAGCTTGTATTGAAACAGTAATCATTCTGATTGGTTTTGTGGGCATATCTTGCACACTGTCATTTTCTCTAGGGATGGTCTCTCAGTTTTTCTTACATAACTTACTTTAAGGTGGAGGACCACCTTTGTATTTTGTTGTTGCTCACTTGTACTGTAAACTTTTAGGAGGATAGCCTTCGCTGCTTCCCAGAGGATAGTATAATGTTGAAAATGATGGCTCCCTTTCTGAACTTTTCCTGCCTCTGTTTCCGTCTTTCCCATATCTTTTCTCCAGGTGCTTAATTTTTATTGTGCTCCAGCAATTTCCCTCTGTGGTATGCATTGTCCTGGAAGGGCAGTGCTGGTGGGCTCTTTAAAGTTTTTAGGAGCTAGCTTTTGAGTTCATGCTTCTTGTACATACCTGTTGTCTGTTTTGGGGTTCTTTTGCTCTGTGGACCGTCACTCCATTATTTCCTTCTGCTTTGTTCGACACTGATAATGTGCAGGTTTATGTCTGTTGGTGTCTTGTCTCCTCTCTCCCCTACCTCCTCTCTAGAGATACTTTGTTACCAACTTTTGTTGAAATATGGCCCATGGGTTTTTGGTTTTGCTCACTAGTTTTTCTGCCTTTTTATGTGGGAATTAGGAAAGGTTCAAGATTCATGCTGCCCCCTCCTGTCTCCCTAGAGTCTCGTTGTCCATGGATTTTAAATAGTAACTCCTTCCTCCCCTCTGTTTTAGATGAGAATACTAATAACCCTGTATTTCTTTCTCTCTGTGTCCTATATTCTGTTTTTTCCTTATTCACATTACTGCATCTGATTGCTTGATCCTTCAGGTGACCAGTATGCACTGAAGATGAGATTTGTGGACCATGTGTTTGATGAGCAGGTGATAGATTCTCTAACTGTGAAGATCATCTTGCCGGAAGGGGCCAAGTATGTGTGATTGAACTTTACCTCTGCAACCCATTTTCCTATACCGAGGGGAGACTATGTCCTAGCGTTACAGAGTAGGTGCTCAAGACATAGTTTTGACTCAGACTTCTGAGGATATATTAAAAAAAAGTTAGACTAAAATGAAGGCAGTACATCTATTATAAAACCTTTGAAAGCATAGTGCATGAGTGGGACAGAATCCGTAGTCATCTTGGTAGGGCAGAATGGTGGCCTGAATCTGCTGGGAACTGTTACAATAGGATAAGAGGAGAAAAAATGTAGAACAATGGATGTCAGACCATTCTTGATATGTTGTGCTTAAGAAGGATGCCATCCAAGTTCAATAAGGATGGCATGTTAGGGCTCTATGGTGATTAATAGTTGTCTGGGCAATTTAAACAAAAGGCAATATATTGGGATGATAAGTGCTATCTTTTAAAATCACAATCTAAGTTGAAGAATGAGGCTTTGGAAAAGACGAGGGTGTGTTCCAGGGTTTAAGTGGCAGAAACTCATGGGTACTTTCATGAGGTACCTGCTCTTGAGATGAGTTGAACACCTGTTTTCAGTGTTTGTGTCACTTTGTTCTAAATTCATTTTAAAGGGGAGTATCTTCACCTCCCTTTGTCACATGCTCACACTGATCACTTAAAGGGAGATTGTTCTTCCTTTGGAGGACATTCGTATCTAGTAAGGGCAGTTCCTTAAAGCAAAACTCTAGAGTGGACTGTTTTCTAGGAGAAAGAATGGCTCTGGGCAGACAGAAATAGTACCTGTCCACTACATCCGATTAGAAATTTTTAGTCATGTGATAATATTTTGAATAACTCATGAGGAAGCGCATCAAGTCTTCAAGAGGCTCTCCTTTGGTGGTGGTGGTGGTGGTAAATGCCATCAAGTTGGTTCCAATTCATAGTAGAATGCACATAATAGCTGTGTGAGCCTAAGACATGGAACCAGTCATTTTGAGCATTGGTAAGTGGAGGATGCAGGGAAAAGCAGTGTAGCTTCAGAAATAGCTCTAGTACTCAGCAAGCAGGGTGCTCCCTGCTGTCTCAAGTAGGGCTTAGTGACCTTAAAATGCTGCCTCAACCTTGGAATTCTCCAGCCCTAAATCGTTTGCCATTGCAGTTTATTTGAAACTGTGTTTGGTTTCTCTCTGTCCCAGGAACATCCAGGTTGATAGTCCCTATGACATCAGCCGGGCTCCAGATGAGCTGCACTATACCTATCTGGACACATTTGGCCGCCCTGTGATTGTTGCATACAAGAAAAATTTGGTAGAACAGCACATTCAGGACATAGTGGTAAGTGGCTCCACTGTTCTACTTTCTGTGCTTCCTTCCCGGTGACTGATATTTCCTTCTTGGAATGAGAGTGGTATGAGCCCACAACAATCCCTGGGATTAGAGGTGGAGCAGCAGGTACACTGGGAAGGAATGTTTTGTATTTGGCCAACTTGAATGATTGTAGGCCTGACAAGGTGCACCCCCCCCAGGTTTCTGTGTCTGTATAGATGTGTAAATGTCTGCCTTTCTTGTTCCCCCTCTCCAGGTTTCTGTGTCTGTATAGATGTGTAAATGTCTGCCTTTCTTGTTCCCCCCTCTCCCAGGTCCACTACACATTTAACAAGGTCCTCATGCTTCAGGAGCCCCTGTTGGTGGTTGCTGCATTCTACATCTTGTTCTTCACTGTCATCATCTACGTCAGGCTGGACTTTTCCATCACAAAGGTACTGTACCTTTTGGTTTTGTTCTTCGGCTTATTGCCTAATCATTTTGTACCCTTTGATAATGGGTCTCACCAGCTTTACTGAGAACCACTGATCTTCATGACAAGCACAGGGCATAACTCTGTCATTTAGAAAACTCCTCCCTGCCGTAGCCTCTTCTAATCCTTGTTATAATGTGGTTGCTGTGATAAGACTTTGGAAGCACACTTGGATCCTCAGTTGAGATAGGAAAAAAAAGAATAATTGGTGGACTTTTGGTTCTTATTATTCACCTGAACTTGGAAGTGGGAAACTCCTTATAGTTCTGTCACCAGCAGCTTCTCTCCTTTCTTGCTGTACTAACTGCTTGAGAAGAGACTACTTGAGAATTGAGCAGAAACCTTGGTTTTGGCCTGTCAGCAGCCTGTTTTTTCCCAACTCTCCTCCTTGGCAGACTCTACAGTTCCTCCCGTACAGTTTTTTAAAAAATGTTTTATTGTGAATCATGCGATAGTTTACATGGTAGAACATTAGTTTTATATTCATCCTATCGTATATTGTTTCATTGCTGTGGTTACAGTCCCCTCCGTGCATGATCAACCAACCAAAGGGTATACCCTGCACGCCTACCCTCCCGGTTGTCAGCACACAGCCCCTCTCACTCTCTGGGTCTAGAGTCCCCAGGTGCTCCATCTCTCCACGTCATTGTCTCTACCTCCATCTCTGGCGTCACTGCTTCTCTGGGTAGGGTCCTGCACTCCGCTCTTCTCCCTTGATGGTTCCAGGGACCTCCGCTCCTGGACTGCAGTCAATCACTCCCCTCCTTTTGCTACAAAACCATCTACCTTTACATTTCCAACCCTCACAGTCAGTCCTGATAACAATTATTCACTATTGTGCCACATGAGTGCCATCCCTCCCTTACAGTTTCATGAGGCCTTTCTGCGTCACACCCCATGTTGGGCACTCTGGCTAGAAATGTCAGGCCTGATGACTGAAACAGGAAGAGACAGGTCACCATCATACAGCCTGGCAGATTGCTTCTGGTGGGCAAGTACTAGGGAAACATTATGCAGCAGGGATGGTGTGCTTTTGAAGAATTTTATTTATCTTTCATTTGGGAGCGCAGTGGCTCCATACAAAAAGGTTCATGGTGCAGGCCCACCAGCTGCTCTTTGGGAGAAAGGAGTCTTTCTGCTCCCATAAAGATTTCAAGCCTTGGAGACCCAATGCAGGGTCACTATGAGTCAGAACCGACTCGATGGCACCTAACAACAGCAATCTTTTATTTAATATACATACAACAACATATAATGTGTCAGCATTTTCTACATGTACGTTTCAGTGACTTTGATTACAGTCTTCAAGTTAGGTACCCAGTTTTGCTCTCCATCCCCAAACTATTCCATTATCCTTTCCATACTGTGATAGTGTCAAGTTGGCTGGGCCCGGATTCTCAGGATTTAGCAGTTAAGATGTAGTTCTCCCCTCCATGGTGAGCACTACTATAGTGCAATCCACCCCCGTGATGTGATGTGATGCGATCAGCTCTGATCTGTTGTCATTGTCCTATGCGTTATAAAACTTGACTTTCTATGATGTTAATGAGGTCATATGCAATCTGTAGGATTAGCTTGTATTTTGAGTCAGTCCCTTTGAGATATAAAGGGAGAGAAGAGTGAGTAGAGCTCAGAGGGACCTACTACCACTAAGCTGGAGCCAGGAGTGGAGTGTATCCCTAGGAACCCCAGGGTCCCTGCACTGTGAAGCTTCTAGATCCAGAGGAAGATTGATGTCAAGATCCATGGAGGTCTCCAATGAATGGTGGGCCTACAGATGCCGAAAGGAAATGGAGACCATTCCCCAGAGCAAGTGCTCCGAATTTGGACTTGTAGCCTCCTACACTGTGAAAGAATAAATTTGTTTGTCAAAGCCATCTCAGTTATAACAGCAATGCGTAACTTAGGACACATACCCAAAATGCATTCCAAGCAAAAACTACCTCTTTCCTTTCCTAGCCTGTTCTGGCAACTACTGATGACTTTTGGTTTCTGTATATTTGCTTGTTTCATAAAAGTGCTATCATACAGCCCATTTCTGTCCTTTTGGATCTCATTTATCTCAGTGTAATGTCCTCATAGTTCATTTGCTTTGTGTCATACATCAGGAGTTCATTCCTCTTTATGGCTGAATACTGTTGCATTGTTTATTTGTACCACACTTTGTTCCTCCATTCTTTAGTGGATGGGCGTTTTGGTTTGCACCTTTGGTTATTGTGAATAGTAGTACTGCAGTGAACATTGATACACATGTGTCTGTTTACATGCTGCTTTCAGATCTTTTTGGGTTCTGTATGTAGGAGTGGGACTGCAGGGTCACGTACCAAAGTTTTTTCCACAGTGGGGCAGAGTGTGTGATTTTTATAGTGGATAGAATGTCAAAAAGGCTCCCCAAGGAGGTGGCAGGTAGAAAAGATGAGGAAGAGCATTCAGTCAAAGGGGACTGTTGATAGAGAAAAACAGGATGTGTATCGGCAGGAGCTGTGGCTAGTTTGTGTGGTTGTTGCTGTGTGCTATTGAGTCGCTTCTGACGCATGGCAGCCTTATTGGACGGAGTACAACTGTTAGGGTTTTTTAGGCTGTAATCTGTACGGGAGCAGATCACCTGGGGGGTTCTAACCACTGACGTTTCAGTTAGTAGCTAAGTGCTTAACCGTTGTGCCAACAGGGCTCCTTAGGGACAGACAGTGTGAACAAAGGCGTTGATCAGACCCACACAGTAAACAAGTGAGGTTGCTAACTTTGTTTCCACATTTGTGGAAACTGCAAGAATAGTAACAGTCATTCTTGTTTACTTTTCAGTGTTCTTGTGTGCTAGTTAATGTTTGACTTGATTTGTTTTATTTTTTTTTTACATGTATATTATTATTTTACTGAACCATTTGAAAGTACATTGGAGACATTGTGCTTTACCTTAGAAATACTAAGCATGTATGGTTACAAATCAGGCTGCGAACCTCAGGGACAGCATTTCTAAACTACCAGCTGTTCTGCGGGAGAAAGATGAGGCTTTCTGCTCCCGTAAAGATTTACAGCCTCGGAAACCCTGTACAGGGCGGGGTCGCTATGAGTCGGAACTGACTCCATGGCACATAACAACAACAACGTTATAGAAATACTGTTAACTACTAACTAAGGAGCTCTGATAGCATAGTGGTTACAAATCAGGATGCGAACCTTAAGGTAAGCAGTTTTTGAAACTACCAGTTGCTCCGTGGGAGAAAGATGAGGCTTTCTGCTCCCGTAAAGATTTATAGCCTTGGAAACCTTGTACCGGGTTGCTGTGGGTCGGAACCGACTCAAAGGCTCATAACAACAACTAACATGCAGTTCATTTTCATATTTTGCTAGTTTTCCCAATAATGACTTACCATTATTTTTCATACTCCAGAATCTCATTGAGTCATGCATTGCATTTAGTCTTCTTTAATCTTGGTTAGTTGTTTAGCTTTTTTTTGTCTTTAAGGATCTTTACCTGAAATGTAGAGTCCAGTTTTATACACTGTTATTAATTTAGGTTTATTTTAAATTTCTCCCTGATTAAATTCAGATTAAGTAGTTTTGGTAAGAATATTACAAATTGATAATCTTTAGTGCTTCAAGTCATGAGGGATCTGACTTGGTCTCAGTATGGTAATATGTGAACTTGTATCACTTTATTAAGTTGTCTTTATTTCATGGTAGTTACCATTCTCTTTGCAGTTGGTTTGAGGCCACGAAAACGTACTGTTTGCATTTATCACTGTTGATTCTTGCCTGAACCAGTTATTAGTATGATGGTTGCAAAACTATGATTCTGTTTACGTATATTAGTTATAAAGACACACTTTTCTTATTGGCTGATTATTTGTTTGTATACATGAGTTCTTGTTGTATTAACTGCTGGGTTATTGTCCACTGCTGCTATAATGAGCTCTAATTGTCCCAGAATTGGCTGTTTTTCCCACATCGGTGCCATTATTTTGAGTACTTTCTTGCTTCCT
>NW_006408660.1:6830806-6852282 GCF_000296735.1 Chrysochloris asiatica
AATATCTACGCTTAGCACTACAAACACCAAATCCAGAAGCAGTGTCCCAAGATTTGTTTGCAGGTTTTTCTGTTTTTACAAATAAAATGTATTGTCAAAAAGTACTGTGTTCACAAGGTACTTGGATTAGTTCCCCCCCGTGTTACTTATTTCAAAGATAATCCTATTTATTTCTGTTTGAATTTTATTCTAGGTACCCCCCCCCCCATCATTGTTATTACTTTACTTTGGTTAAAAATCTGTAAAATATTAACGAATCTTAACTCAGAACTCTAAACTGGTGCATGCCACTTCCTCCACTTTTTGCCATCCCTGTTCTGTAGATAACCCAATTTCATCAGTACTGAATAGCTCCTGATTTTTCTCCTTTTTAAGCAGATTCTTATTTTCTCTTCTTTTTCATACACAGGTAGCAACTGCATATATTTTGTGTTCAGCCTTTTTCACTTAACAAGTATATCTTGGAAATTACATATTGGTTCCCCATGGTTTTTCAAAGCTAGAAGTGCTCCTTCCTATGGTTGTTACTGTCACTTATTCTGTCTCTTATCTATATATCTCCTCTTAAAGCTTTGGCATTGTATTGAGAAAAAAAAAAAATCAAGGCCTGTTTCAGCCTTTGAGCTGCCAAGTTAGGACTTCTGAAGTAGACCAATGGTGACAATGTAACTAGGACCCTATCCTTATCCTGAGTGGCAGGATAAAGAGCATAAAGAGCTTGGGCTTAATCCCTTAGGTCCTGGGAAACCCTTGAAGGATATATGAAGGAGAGAAACTGAAATTGCCTGGAAGCCTTCCCTGACCTGAACTGAAGTTTTGTTTGCCTCCTTAGTCCCTTATATTACCGTACATTTTTACCATGTTTCACATATAACTGTTTGCCCCAGTGGATGAATGTCTTGTCCAGTGCTGGCTTATTGTACTTGGACAGCTGTTGGTGGTGGGTGCTGTTTGGGAGATGAAGGGTGAAGTGAATTCCAGCTGGGTGTTGTCACATGGGGTATCTTTCCCTCCTCCAGGATCCAGCTGCTGAAGCCAGGATGAAGGTAGCCTGCATCACAGAGCAGGTTCTGACCTTGGTCAACAAGAGAATAGGTCTCTACCGTCACTTTGATGAGACCGTTAATAGGTACAAGCAATCCCGGGATGTCTCCACCCTCAACAGCGGCAAGAAGAGCCTGGAGACAGAGCACAAGGCCTTGACCAGTGAAATCTCACTACTGCAGTCCAGGCTCAAGACAGAGGGCTCTGACCTCTGTGACAAAGTAAGTGCCTCCCATCTCTTTGTCACCCTCACTTTTGGGGATTGTACCCGACTAGAGCAGCAGGAGCTTTGGGTGGCGCAGTGGTTAAAGCACTCAACTACTAACTAAAGAGTCAACCATTTGATCTCACCAGCTACTCTGTAGGCGAGAGATGTGACACTCTGCTTTCATAAAGATTCACAGCCTTGGAGACCCTATGAGGCACTTGTGCTCTGTACTGCAGGCTTACTGAGTCAGAACCAATTCCACAGCAGTGGGTGTGGGTTTTTAAATAGAGTCAGAGCAGCACACCATTGCTCTGCCTAGGTCAGATACCGGACAACTTGCTTGCTTACTATTTATCCCCCTCACTAGAATGTCTGCTTCATGGGGCTGTTTTCACTGCTATTTCCGGAGCATATAATATTGCCTGGAGGAGTAGTATGACTCATTAAATACCTGTTGGATATTGAACAAATGTGACTATATAAGAAAGTTTTCAGCCTGCTCTCCCTGTCCTCTCACTGGTATTCTGCTTAGCTGAATTCCTGAACCTAATTTGGCAAGTCGAAGGGAAGAGATGGAAATTTAAAAATTATTTGCTATGTGCTAGGGCACCATGCCAAATGGTTTCACATATTTTCACACTTAATCCTCACACTTCTGTTACAGATGAACCTTGTAAGGGTCAGAGCTTGAAGGGACAGAGTTTGTAAGTAGTAAGGCTGCCATTTGAAGCCAGCCTCTCTCCCTCCACAGCCAGCCCGTTTGTTGCACCCCAGTGTACCTATGCTCTGGGATACCATGCTCTTTGTTACATTTGTGGCTGGTCTGTAGGAGCTCCTGGCTCTGTAAGCAGGGGAGGTGGTGGACCCTGCTGAGTAGGGATAGGAGAATCACTCTCAATTCCTGATGTACTCTTGCCTTGGCCAGGTGAGTGAAATGCAGAAGCTGGATGCCCAGGTCAAGGAACTGGTGCTGAAGTCGGCCGTGGAAGCGGAGCGACTGGTGGCAGGCAAGCTCAAGAAAGATACATACATTGAGAATGAGAAGCTCATCTCAGGAAAACGGCAGGAGCTGGTTACCAAGATCGATCACATCCTGGATGCTCTGTAGCCTCTGCCCATTGTGCTCAGGGTAGGCCAGGCACCTGCACCTCAGATGGCAGGCAGGATGGGAAGGCTGACCCTGCAGTTTCCAATGGCCTTCAAGGAGGAGAAGCCTAGCCCTGCTTCAGGCAGCACAAGAAGCTTAGGTCTTGCCTCTAAATCTTTTCCTTCTGTTTCAAAAACTTAAAACAAAACCCCAAATTCCATTAAAAACAAAACACTTCTGTTTTTTGAACGGAAGAAGAATTTTCAACAATTGTTAATTGTTTTGTTTTGAAGTCTAGGATATTCTTTCAGCCTGTTAAGCCCCTTGTTTTATACCCTTCTAATTCCTGATGTATGGGTATTTTGTGAGTTGTGTGTGGGTGTGACCAAATGAAAATAAAGCAGGGTCGGTGAACATTTGCGGAATGTTTTTGTTCTTTTTAAAATGTCTGTTAACTTGATTGTTAACTTTGGGGGATTATATGTTTATCAAGTATTTTTTAATCCATTAAATAATGGATTTGCTCTGCCGAGCAAGTTTGCAAGGCAAATATTTTCATTCTACATGTGAGAAAACTGAGGTTCAAGAGGTAGCACAGCTTAACTAAGGCTACAGAGCACTAGTAGTGTGAAGGCCTTATTCCTATAGTAACCCAGTCAGTAGTTTTTGAATACCTGTGATGAATTACAGACCCTACTAGACACTAAGGAGACAGTGATGAGCAGAGTAGAAGACCATATTGATAACAGTCAAATGACTAAATACAAATTCATAATTTTAAACTATGACAAAACCCTATGGGGAAAGGGCACAGAGGCTTCTGATAGTATGGATTGGTGTATACTGTACTTAATCTGAGTGGGTGTGGGGGTTAGGGAGGATCCCCAAAGAAATGACCTTTGAGTTGAGACACAGGACAGGGAGTCGGGTGCTGGGGGGAGACACAGGGGCTCCTGGCAGGGAGTGGTGGGATAGAGAGCATTAATGTGTCTTCGTTATCTAGTGCTGCTATAACAGAACTATCCCCAAGTGAGTGGCTTTAACAAACAAATTTGTTTTCTCATAGTTTGTTATTGTTAATTGCCATCAAGTCGGTTCTGATTACTAGTGACCCTGTGCAGGGTTTCCGAGGCTTGTGGTTCAAACTGACCTTGTGGGCTAGTGCAATATCCTTCAGGACTCCCAGTTTAGGAGGATAGGGGTCTGAAATCATTATGCTGGCTTTAGGGGAAGGCCTCCTTTCTGTCAGTACTGGGGCAGGTCCTTGTTCCTTGGTGATCTTTATTTGGTGTGGTATCTTTCTTCCTCCAGCTTTGCTTCCTTAATCTTTTATATTTCAAAGGGGACTGAATCAAAATGTATCCTATGCTAATACTGCCTAATTAAGTAAACACATTGTCAAGTGGATTAAAACCACAGTTACAGGGATCAAGAATTGCAGTACATTTTTTGGGGGTGGTACTCAATTCAATCCCATAATAACATGTGCAAAGACCTTGGGACAGGCCAGTCAGTACATGGCCTGTTTGAGGATCTGAAGGAAATCCTGAGAGTAAGGTTGGAGAATGGGTAGCATAATGCTGCAGAGGTGAGAAGAGCCAGGAACAAGAAAGGGCTTTGTAAGTTATGCCAAAAGTTTTGCCTTTATTCTAACGTTAAGAGAAGACTGACTAGTATATGAGAGGCAGTCTTAGATCTGTATTTGGACTAAGAAGTTATTGACGGGCCAGAAGTGGATGCAGTAGCCAAACAGATCCTATTGCATTTATCCAGAGAAAAGGTGACAATGGCTTAGACCAGGGTGGTAATGAAAAAGGGAGCAGTGTTATCTGCTTCTAGGATGGTTTGTGAGCATTGCATGAGTTTTAAATGTAAAGTCCCATATGGTAACTGCTTGTTGTTGTTCAGTGTCGAGTTGATTGTGACCCATAGCGACCCTGTATAGGGTTTCTAAGAAGCAGCTGGTGAGCTTGAACCACTGACTTTGCAGTCTGATGCATTAGCCCACAGCGCTACACCAGGACTCCTCACTAGCAATTGTTTCCTGTTCTCCAATCAATTCTGGCCTGGAGCTGGAAATTGTGGAGGCTGCACTCTTTAGGATCTGGCCTCTGGAGCCCTTAGTTGGGTCTGAGCTGTGCTTCCCTCAGCTGTTCCCTTAGGGTCATCTGATTACTCACTTGTCTGGATGCATAGCAGGGTCACCAGGAGCCCCTGTGTTTCCTGGGGCACTCCCTATGTTTCTTAGGGCATCCTTTGTGTCTTTAAGGAAGCCCTAGACCTGGAGCTGTGGTTGCATTTCTTATCATCCATTCCCACTTTTTTACACTGTAAAACACCCACTTAACTTGGTAGAAACCGAGGGCTTACTAGAGTCAAGAGAACTCTGCTAGCCTTTCTGCAGGTGGGTGAGTGCCCCCTGCTGATCCAGAGGCTGGCTCTGAGGCTTGGCCACTGCTCGCTGGTCTGTGAAAGAATTGCGCCTGCGCCTTAGTGTTACATGGGATTGTTGCACGTCACCTGGGGGTGAGGCTTCAGGAAGTTAGGCTGAGTACGCAGTCGCAAAAGGTCAGGCTGGGATAAGAAAAGCTGCTCATGTCAGTTCTCAAAATCAAGGCTCCGGTTGTGGCGCCACCTAGCGGTGCAGACACAGAACCAGCCGCCCCCCAGCTTGGATTGGAACTGGGTTGGGTTGGGTGCAGAAGCCAGGCCAGGGCTGGTTCGGGGTAATGGGCTGTAGGACTTGCAGATGCCATGTACGGGATGTGGGGCTGAATGTGCCCTCCAAAACCATGACTTGCTCACCAATCTGGGCTGGACTCACAGGTGAGGCTTCCCGTGGCACGCAAGCCTCCTCATGCCCCTAGCGTCCTGTGCCTTAGGATCCTGGGCCATGGCCCTGTTTTTGCAGTAGTAAACAGGGCCTGTTTTTCCTTTGTAAATCGCAGAGGTGGGGTGAAGTAGGATCATGGGTGCGAAGCCTTGGTCCAGGCCTGGCACCCTTTGGAGCAGCATGAGATGCCCCAGACATCGACCCCTTATGTGATACAGAACCCAGCCTGTCACTGGCCCTCACGTTGGGTGGGGAGGAGTGCCCTCCACTTTGTGGTGCTTCCCCTTCACTGTTAAGGCCAGGGAGTCAGCCCACCCTGTCTAAGAGGCCTCTTCTAGCCTGCACCTGTCAGCCAACACAACCCCTCCTTCCAGCCGCTGAGGCAGGCCCCCCCGGGCCTTGTGCAGATATGGCTGCAACCCAGTCCCTGGACTAGAGTGGGGAAAACAGGACAGAAGAAATGCTAGGTGTCACTTTTCCTCCTTCATTTGTCTTGGAGGCTGACATGGGAGAAAACCCCAGAGGACTGAGTACGCCCTCACAGTTTCACCACAAGTATCCTGACCAGGCGTCTGGTGCCGAGCTGATAGTGCAGGGCCCGGCCGCAGCCCCTCCGGAAACCCGCCCTGCCAGCGGTTGAGGGCCACAGACCTAGACAGGAAACGCCCCCAGGCGTACCCCAGGGCCCATGGCCTCCACATAAGTGTGCTGTCTGGTACCATTTTGAAACTGGCCTGACTTGGACTCTGGCCTGGTCCTGGGGCTGTCAGCTTGGGACCTGGTCTGGCATCTAGCTGGACAGCCTTGAGAGACAACAGAGCAGACTGAACCTCCAGATTGGGCAAACCCAGAACCACAGCTGAATCCAGCCCTTTCTTTAGCATAACCAAATCCCTTTGGTGCCTCCAATCCAGCCCTTTACATTTTCAGCTATGACAGACCCAGAACTAAATGTAGAGAGCATGGAAGTGAACAGAATGGTAGTTGTATTTGGTGTGAACATGATGGGATATTTAAGAGGAGTAGTTGCTGGGGATGAAAGATTTGCATGTAGTGTGCAAACTGGGAGGGAGGAGCCCAAATTCTAGCCTTCTGTTTTGATTTCCATTCAGGAGATGGAATCTAGAAAGCCCTATTTCAAGATAGGAAAGAGAAGAGCCTGTTTAAGTGCTGATGAGATGGTTTATAACGGGGAGGGAGAGGTTGAAGATCAGAAGTGAAGGAGCCAGTGAGTAGAGGAAGTCTCAGAAGAACAGGATCAGGTGGGTTGGAGGGTTCCAGGGGGGGAGAGTGCTTATTTCTCCCATTGGCACGAAGGAGGAAAGGCAAAGGCCTGGTGAAACCAGGGTTGAGAGCAGCCCTCTTTTATACCACGTGACATTGGTCTCTGGAGTGTAATGCAGTGTTTGTTTCCCGAACTTGAGAGCTTTCAGTATAGCTAAGAAAAGGGGCAGCACATCAGTACCTGTAACTCATTTAACAAATATATTACACGTCAGGCATGGTGGTGTGTTTTTTTAAACTTTTATTGTGACTAGAGTGAAGGTTTACAGATCATCAGTCCCACATTCAACAAATCATACTCTACTTCATTACAGTGATTGCATTCACCTTCATGTCCCATTAGTTACAGTATTTACTTCTATTCACTGTAACTCTCGCACTCCTCCCTGTGTCTCCTGCTACCTTCATCATTCTTCTGCCAACCTCCTGCTTGTATATTGCCTTCTCTACCATCCAAGTTGGAATCTGGGTGTGGAGCTTCAGGATAATGTGCTGGACTTCAAAGTTGGCTTGAATTGCAAGGTCAGCAGTTCAAACCCACCAGCCACTCCTTGGAAATCCTGTAAAGGTTCACTCTGAGTCAGTAGCTGACCCATTGGCACTTAACAATAACAATCACCCAAGTTAACATGCGTCTACCCTTTAGCTTGTAAATAAATTTTCCTTCCCTTTCAGGTACTGCTTTTGGCATGGGGATGCAGAAAATAGGACAAGTCTTGGGTAATTTCTGAGAAAGGCAAGCTAGAAAATACTCATCAGTGCTATGAAGAACATGCTGTGGTGGATGGATCTCGTCTGCGGAATCAGGGAAGGCATCCCTGAGAGGAGACAGCTGAGCCAAGACCTGAGGGAACCAAGAACTAGGAAAGGGGGTGGGACCCCTGAGATCTCTCAGGCTGTAAGGCTGACCAGGTCCTGCTGCCTCTCCCTGCCTGGTTTCACCCACTGCCTGTTTCCACGCAGGCCTCTGGTGGCTGCAGAACCGCTAGACCCTGTCAGGCTTCAGGGCACAGGCAGGGCAGCTGGGGCTCCTCAGCCTTCCAGCTCCTTCTCTGCAGGCCCTCGTCCTGACACCCTTGTGGGCCTGTATTCTTTGCTCACTTCCTCCCAGTCTTTGCAGACAGAATGGTCATACACCTCACCTATGCATGCTGGGCTTCTGATAGGAAATGGGACCCACTCATGGTGAGACCTGTAGCTTTTTATCTCTATACCCTCACAGGACTCAGCAATGTGAAGTCCTCCAACCACAGATCCTCAGATGATCATATTGTTTGAACTGAGTGTAGCTGTTTACAAAGGCTTTTAGAAATGCCTCTCTCTCTACTCATGATTCACCTGGCAGGTATTGGTTGTGAAGCCAGAGAGCAGTTGAGGCCCCGGGTGGAGAAGAAGGAACCAGCTTTGACTGTGTGACAGACTTGGGGTTGGGTCCTGCCTGGGGAACTTTGGGCAGGTCCCTCCCTCTCTGGGCTTCAAGTCCTACTGTAAAGAGGTCTGAGGGCCCTTTTGGCTCTGGGATTCTGGGGCCAGTAGTGTGGGAGAGTCCCAGGAACAGCCTCAGCTGAGGGAGGGAAGAGGCTCAGGTGTTTTCTTTTTCTCAAATGTCTGCTTCCCAGTACTGGGATGCTTTACCAGTGAGGCTAGGAGGTGGAGGGAGCTCCCTGAGCCTACATAACCCATGTTGGCTGGGTGGGGGCTTTCTTGCTCTGTCTTATCCTCTATACTCTTGTCCAGGGGCACAGAGTTGCACCGACTTTGCAGCATTGGGGCATATTCATGCCTATTCCGTGTCTGCAGTCCAAAGTTGTGCATGCGGTGCCAGAGTTCCATCACCCTTGTGAACACAGCCAGGCTGGAGATATTTGAGCCAAAGGATAGTTCTCCTTCATTCCGTCCTTTTTTTAAGAAACACATGTAGTAAGAAGAACTAGTATAAAAACCAACCTGGTTGGTGAAAGTCATTTTCATGCATGTGAGAGGGTAGCACGTTGCTTTTGGAGATCTAAGATGGTCCATGTTGAGAACCCTCCCAGACTTTGCCTTTTGTTTCTCTTCATTTATTTCCTTTTTGCTATAATAAAACTAATCTTGGTTTAAGGAATAAGGTTTTGCTTTTTTCCATGCAACTTTGTTGTTAAGTGCCATCGAGTTGGTTCAGATTCATCGTTACCCCGTAGAGGGTTTCCAAAGAGTGGCTGGAGAGTTTGAACCGCCAACCTTGTTGTTTACAATCTAGTGCTTATCTTACATACCAGGACGCCTTCTGTGCAACTAGTGTCCTTATAGAAAGAGAAGAGACATAGGGGAGATGACCAAGTGAACATGGAGGTAGAGGTTGGAGTGATGAACCACAATCTTAAGAATACCTGGGGTACTAGCAGCTGGAAAGACAAGAAAGGTTCTCCTAGAGCCTTCTGAGTTAGTATGGCCCGTGGACACCTGAATTCAGACCATAGCCTCCAGACTGTAAGACCATCAATGTGTCTTGTTTTAAGTCAAAAAGAAAAGCAAAGACAATCCCAAACAAAACTATGTGTGTGGAAAAGCTTTCAATCAACTCTGATATTGTATATATGGAAATTCATGCCAGAGAAGTGGGAAGAGTTATAAACAACTTATTTTACTTAGCATCCCCACATACAAAATCAAAGTTGGTCCTTATGGTATGTCCCTATAAAAGTAACAAATATTGGCACTTTTCGTAAAAAGTTCTTGAACTTGGGACTACAGTGGCAGGGTGGTGGGCAAAGTCTCCCATCTCCCCACCACCCCAACAGGACTTCCAAAACCCTTGGAGACACATGCTAAGTCATTATGATAGAATAACACAGCATCTGCTGCAAGCCAGGCGCTGCTCTCCTCACTTTACGGATCTCCACTTCCTTAACCCCGCAACTCCATTTCCATTGTGCAGTGGAGGGAACTGAAGCCCAGAGAGGTTAAGTGACTTGCTCATTACCAATACGTGGTTTTGGTCTTGGTTTTCTGGTCTCAGAGCCTTGCTCTTGCCATCTGGACAGCTTTTTCCTTTCTCATCACGTTTTTTCTTTGATGCACACAAGAAGAACGCAGCTATGCAGCTGCACACAGGTTGTTCCAGGGGGCACCCTCATGTAAAAATACTTCTTGGCACACCCAGACCCCTCTACATGATACTTTCACCCACACTAGAGTTTATCCAGGTACTCTGCTGACTTCTTCCTGCTTCTGTGTCTCCGCTGTGCTGACTTTTCTAGAAAGTCCTTTGGGCTTGAGTGCTTCAGAGCATCTACTGAGTCACTGATCACCCCCCCCCCCCCGCCCCCCAGGCTGGAAACCCAGTAGGGACAAGGCTTGGATTTGGGCATATCTGATGGCAGTGGGTTTGTGTGCCCCTGGCCTGGAGCTGAGAAGGTCATTGTCTGTGCCTAATGTTAGTGGATGTTGTACAGACACTCCATGAAGATACTGGTACTCTCTTCCAGAGTAGCCAGCTTTCCTTCTCAGCTAGTGAAGATGTGCATTCTGAGGCCAGGTCACAGGGCAGGATGCTCAGAGCCAGGAAGGAGCAGGGCAGTAGGACCAGTTGGGCTCGTGGTGCTGGAATCAGGCTAGGGAATCCCACAGCAGGGAAGGGTGGAGATTTATCAGGATGGAGGCTGAGAGCTGGCAGCTCTGAGGACTAAGCCCATTTTGAACGTGACTGGGCTAAAGCGCTATGATTTGGGGATAAGACTTGGGCTGGGTATCTGCGCACCTGGGACACAGAAGGGGAGGAGACAGCTCCAGGAAGGTGTTATGTCAGGCTGTGACCACAATGTGCGTGTGTGCAGATGTGTGTTTGTGTGTGAATGAGGTAGTCTGGGGCAGTTGGAAGAGTTTTGGATTCAGACCTGCCTTGATTTGAATCTTAGTTCTGCTATATGGGTGACTTTGGGGCAAGTCACTCCGTTCCTTCGTGCCTCAGTTCCTCTATTCAAAAAGTGGAGCAAGTCATATCTAGGCTGTGAGGATGAAAAATAATGTGTGTAAACAAAGTGCCTTACACATTTGGCAGTTATATGTGTAACTGAGGGCGGGGGGTGGGGATTGTGGGAGACTTAGCATTCTTTTAGGTTTGTGGAATGCTCTGCAGATCTGGTGTGGAGGGCCCACCCCAGCACAGATATTCTGTGATTCCAGGGTGCCCTCCTGTCTGTTTACATAGTCGGTCGGCATCCATGTGTTGTCATGGTGCTTCATGAATGCAGGCACAAACAGGTGACATGTATAGCCCTGCCTTTGAGGGTGTCTGGTCAGATAGGAGGTACAGACAAAGGTAGAGATGGCACAGGGGCCATGGGGATGGGGTGTCTATGCACACTTGGCTCAGAAGGGGAAGCGGCAGCTCCAGGAAGGTGTTCAAAGGTGGTGTGGGGTGTCTCTCCTGATGTAAGTCAGGTCCTTTGCTGACCACTTCACTATCTTTCTCTTCTTGTATCTTTTTCTTCAGTGCAGAGATCACTGCATCTCACTTCATCTTTGACCCTTGCTCCCCTCAGCTTACCAGCAGTCTCGCCTGTGTTGGATGCATGTCCTCAAGAGGGAAGCATCACGCAAAGTGTGCAGAAGAGTTTGATTTGTGTCCAGTTTCATTTATGTAAATGGCTCCTCCTGTTTCTTACAGGTCTTCAGAATTGGTTCATTCTGTTTTG
The DNA here is from genome assembly GCF_000296735.1 of Chrysochloris asiatica. NCBI lineage: Eukaryota > Metazoa > Chordata > Mammalia > Afrosoricida > Chrysochloridae > Chrysochloris > Chrysochloris asiatica. The sequence continues at coordinate 6,841,939 of NW_006408660.1, forward strand.
ACCGCCTGCTGACAAGTTCAATTTTCACCCCAGAGATACTGAATCTATATTTTAACGAGATCTCTAAGAATCAACTCGGGATCTTGTTAAAATGTAGATTCTGATTCCGAAATTTGGAGTGGCAATGTACACTCTCAGTCAGGGGTTGAACCAGAATGAACAGATTCGAAACCCTAGTTTCTTCCTAGTCTCGCTCAGCTCTGCATCTTTGGGGTCTGTCACGTTGCTGTGTGTTTGTAGGGGCTTACATTCCTGACCCTGCAGTGTGCTCCCGGAGGATGGATGCCCAGACTGCCTCCCTCTTTCCATTATCTCAAAAGAGGACACGGTGAGGAACGCATGAGTGTCTCTTGGAAGAAAGAAGACTCTGGAAGAGAGAGGATTTGTCCTCCTGGTCTGCATTCTCTCCAGGAAGACCCGTCCTGCCCTGAACATTGTGTCCTTGACTTCTATTAGCAAACCTGGGAAGAAGGCAGAATTGATTTCCATTTTACAAACATGAGAGCCAGAGGGCAGTGACCTGTCCAACGCCACAAGTCCCTTTTATGCAGGTCTGGAACAGAACTTAGGGTGGGGGCCTATACTGCCTCCAATGCTATTGGGGTCAGCTGAGTTCAGCCCCAGCTCCCACCAGAGCCTCCAGACTTGTTCTAAAGTCTTAGAGCTGGAAGACACTTGGCTGTTCCCTGGTCTAGTATCCTCAGAACAGCGAGACTGGATGTGTGTATGTTGAGAGAGACCCAAGGGTGGTGTGGTCAGCACTGACTTCATTTTGAGCTGGATCTCAGAAGAAAGTGTCAGTGGTGCAGCTGGGGATATAACCCACAAATGCACACACATCTCTTTAACAAGACAGAGCAGTTTCAGAAATGTGGGCTTTCTGTATGGCATGCTGTGAAGCCCAAACAGAGTTACTGTGTTTGATTTCAACTCTATTCACTTTAAAAAAAAATGTTTTATTGTGAATTATGTGATAGTTTATATGGGAGAACATTAGCTTTACATTCATCCTATTGTATATCATTCCATTGCCATGGTTACAATCCCCTCCATGCATCATCAGCTAACCAAAGGGTATACCCTGCAAGCTTGCCCACCAGTCGTCACCACACAGTCCCTCTTCCTCTCTGGGTCTAAAGTTCCCAGCCGCTGCATCTCTCCATGTCATCATCTCTCCCTCCATCTATGGTGTCACTGCTTCTCTGGGTAGGGTCCCGCTCTCCACTCTTCTCCAATGATGGTCCCAGGGACCTCCGCTCCTAGACTAAAAAGTTAATCACTCCCCTCCTTGCTACAAAACATCCACCTTTACATTTCCAACCCTCACAATCAGTCCTGATAACAATTATTCACTATTGTATCACCAGAGACCTATCTGTATCTCCTTTCATCAGCCCCACCTAGACAGATTGGATATTATTCTGTGGAGATTCTACCTTCCCCCATGCCCTCTGGATCTAGGTTCCCTCTTGAAAGCTTGTAAGCCAGTCACTTCTTGCCTTTGTAGCCCCCCCCCCACCGCCCCATTTTGGGTAGCCAATGTCCAAGTTGCCCATCCCTATCTACTCTGTGTATGGAGGGGTGTATTAACTTTTTACAGTTACTTTTTACTCATTATTTACAAAAGTGAAACTGATTTTCCATTTATGATAGAAACTGAGCATCTTACTTTAAAATTAAATTCACTGATAGAATGGGAAAAAAACAGAACTCAAATTCTTAAAAAGTCTAGACCTACTGGACCAGTTGAGACCAGAGGACTCTCTGAGACTATCATCCTGACATACTCTTTAAACCTTGAACTGAAACTATCCTGTGAACTCACCTTTTAGTGAAAGAACAGATTGACACACAAAATAAGGGACATTACCCATGAACATGATGCTCCACTAAAAATCCATGTATATGAGACCAAAATGTCAACAGCTACTTTAAAGCAAAGATGAGATGGTAAGGAGACAGGGAAACCAGAGCACTGGAAATGGAACAACCAGAATACAGTTAATGAGATTGTTGCGACATTGTGATAAATGACGAACAACTTGTGTAGAAATTGTCAAATGGTAACCTAATTTGTGATAGAATCTTTCACTGAAAACACAATAAAATATTCAAAAAAATATTAAGCTCAAAGAAGGATCTTGAAAGAACTCAGTCTCAGATTAGCATGTGTGACCATGGGGTGAGATACTAAACTGCTTTTTTCTTCAATTTCCCAATCCATAAAGTAGACATAATACTAGTAACTAACCCATGCTCTGGTAGGGTAGTGGTTACAAATCGGGCTGTGAACCGCAAGTTCAGGAATTTGAAACTACCAGCTCTTCGGTTGGAGAAAGATGAGGCTTTCTGCTCCCGTAAAGATTTACAGCCTCGGAAACCCTGTACAGGATTTCTATGAGTTGGACCTGATTCCACGGCACATAACCACCACCACCAACCCTTGGAGTACATTTTGGTGTGAGACTCAGGTGTTTGACACACAGTAAGTGCTACATAGAAGTCAGCTGGTATGGAAACAGGGCGATTGGGTGAGGTGAGCATGGGGCATAGGTGTGAAGGTGGAATTTTAATGTAAAATAATTATCTAATTCAGCTGTGATTTCAGAGGGGCGCTGAGCCCCTCTTGCCTTATGTTGCACTCCCTCAAACCAAAGGGGCTGTTCAGAGGTGCCTTCTTGGGAAGTGCTGCCATGCCACCCCGCCCCCACTCCCAGTTCCTTGGAGCAGGTTCAACTTCTCCCTATTTCTTGCGACTGGCTAGGTCTGTGACCTGGGTCAGAATTGCTCTCCATGCTTTGTTGTTAAGTGCCGTCCAGTTGGTTCCGACTCATATTTATCCTATGTAGAGCCTCGGTTTTTCCTTTGCAAAATGTTGGTGTGTGTTCGGAACCTCTCTGCCTGGGGACGTGATTCTGTGCCACCAGGGGGCGCGCCAGCCTAGGTAATGCAGGTCTTGGTTCTTGGAGAGCAGCGGGCCAGCGTTTTGAGCTGGCTGCGAGGTGGTTGTATTGTCAGCACCTGGTACACTGGTCTTTAGAAGGTCTCTCAAGCGTGGCCGGAGTTCAATCTGGGAAAAGGAAGAAGCAAGCACCTGTCTTGAGGATGCTTGAACTGGTGGCCAGTGCTCAAGTTCCCGCACCTCTACTCACTGGCTGTGGACCTGCTTCTCATCTGGATATCACTGGAAGTATACCCCTTTAGTGCAAAAGTTAATGGAGACAGAACACTTAGAAAGAACAGTGCAGGCAGCAAGTGCTCATTTGCTATTGAACTCCTCCTATTCCAGGCCATGATAGGAATTTGACATCCTATACCATTGTTTCCTTACAATTAATTACCCATGAGTGGAGATGCCCTGGCCAACACAACCCCTAGCCAATGGTGAGACCCTACTCTAAGGTGACCTTTGCAACTGCTGAGGCCTTGCGTCTCAGGCTTCCCTTGAGAACCCAAAGAAGTCCAAAGGCCACCCAGCATGCCAGGGGTGGCCTTTGGACTTGTGAGACCACAGTCATTGCAAGGCAGCCCAGATGTATCCCGGGAGGAGGGAGGATCAGATTAGGCAGTACATGAAACCCCAGACCGAATTCATTGCCTTGGAATTGGTTCCAACTCATAGTGACCCTCTGGGACCAAGAAGAACTGTCCCATAGGGTTTCTGAGGCAGCAAATCTTTATGAAAGCAGACTGCCACATATTTCTCCCATGGCGTGGCTGATGGGTTCAAACCAAGCTCTTAACTAGTGAGCTACCAGGGTTCTCAGCAATAGGTTGTTGTGAAGTGCTGTGGAGTCAGTTCTGACTCATAGAGACTCTGTATGGTTTCTCAGGAATGACTGGTGGGTTTGAACCTTGAGGTTAGCAGCCCAGTGCTTATCCTACAGTGCCACACCAGGACTCCTCAGCAACATACCTCTGGGTATTTGGGCTCAGCCCTGTGTGACGCTTGCCATAGGCCCAGGAGGATGGATGCCCGTTAGTCAAAGCTTTCCCCAACCTTGCCGGTCACTGTGATGAAAGTGCCTCCAAGGCCACCTTGATTCCCTGCCTTGACTCCGTATCCCATCAGGTGTTTCTCATACACAGTTTCAGTATGAGGCAAGTTTGACACACCCGTAGAACAGATGAGGAAAGGAGGTAGATGTAGAGAGGTCAAGTTCAAGGCCACACACTAGGTAAATGACAGAACATAACCTGGAACACAGGTCTTCTCTCCCCCTTTCTATCTCTCCCCCACCATACCAGAAGATACTGCTTGGTGACTATAGCTCAGTAATGGAATGAATCACCAGTGAAGTAGCTTTCCTGGACCCCAGCCAGGCTTCTTTGGCCTCCCACAGAGCCAGGCTCATTTCTCCTTCAAGTCTATGCCACTGTCTCCCATTCAAACCCTATCCCTCCTTCATGGTCCAGTGAAGCGCTCTGTGAAACCTTCCTCTGTGATTCTGCTAGCCATGACACTGGTTTCCTTGGCTCTAACAGAAACTCCCCTTTTTTCAATCTACCAGGAGAGACTCCTGTTCATTCTCTTAAACCCATCCCCAGCATTGCCTCTGGGAAAGCTTACCCTTGCCCCATGGAGGGGTACACATGGAGACAGATGCTGCTTTGCTGGGTTCTCTACATTCTGGTTGCTACATTGTAACAGCGTCTATGCATTGGTTTATATGTGAATTCATTTAAAAAAATCCATCCTTTGCATTTAAAATGGTAAACGTAATATGTATATGCTCATGGTAGGACACTCAAGTGTATCAGAAGGATGCGAAGAGAATTTTAGAAGCCTCTTTCTTTCTACCAGCCCCCAGGTCCTAGTCTCCCTATCCAGAGGAAGACTTGGTTAGCAATTTCTTGTAGTACCTCCAGAAATTCTGCATGGAATTAATATTTTTCATATTATAATATGGAAAGTCATATTTCATTATGTTTTCATGATCTGTCTGTGAGGTGGGGTCTGGACACCCAGAGGGGCTTTTCCTCACAATCTTACTTGGTACATCCAGCGTAGGCATTGCTGACTCTCCCAGCTTCTCCTGTCTGGAGAGTGCACCTGCCACCTGATGATTGATGCATGGTCTTCTTTCTCCGGTAGTGTAGTGCTGTGGGTTAATGTGCTAGACTTCAAAGTTGGTTTGAACCACAAAGTCAGTGGTTCAAGCTCACCAGTTGCTCCTTGGAAACCCTATATGGGGTCGCTATGGGTCAAAACCGACTCAATGTCACTTAACAACAACAAAGAGCTCTGGTAGTGTAATGGATTATGATCTGAGCTGATAACCGCAGTCAGTAGTTCAAATCAACCAGCTGCTCTGTGTGAGAAAGATGAGGCTTTCTGCTCCCGTAAAGATTTACAGCCTTAGAAACCCTATGCAGGGTTGCTATGAGTCAGAACTGACTTCATAACCAACCAACAACTTTTGGTCCTGGGAAAAGGAGGAAGGCCCCCGGCCAAGGGTCCCACAAGCGGCTCTCACTGTTTCCTGTTGCCGTTGATGGGGAGGTTCAGGTGCCTGGGGATGGTTAGGAAGGCCTTGAGTTTGGGCCGTGTGCTGAGTCTTGTCACGTAGGCCGAGAGCAGGAGGACAGCATCCAGGCAGCTGGGGGCCAACACCTGGTGATGGATCAACAGTGGGACCAGCAGGTTGTAATCAACAAAGGCTATCTGGTCACCCTCGATGAAGACTTGGCCCGCCTTAAAGGGCTTCAGGTGGTTGGACAGTGCCTTCATGTAGCCATCCTTGTCTGCCTTGTAGTTGGTGTAGATGAGGGTGACGTACTTGCAGCTCAGGTCCTCCATGCTGTCATTCACCATGTCCATCAGGGGTGCCTCCCGAGGGTCCTTCCCGTACAGCCCGAGGGAGTGGCCCAGCATTGGACTGGTACATGGGTGAGGTCTCCGTGCTGGAACTTGGGGAGTTGCCTGTACAGACAGGAAGCCTTGAGCTGGCTTTGCAGCCAGGTCACCTTGGTTACCACCTCCACTTTCCAGAGCCTGTCCTGGTCAGTCAGCAGCATGAGCATGGTCTCAAGCGCCCCCGAGCCGGAAAGTAGACAATGATGTAGGGTGCCATCGGAGGTGTGGGTGCAGGTAACGTCGACAACAGAGCTCTGACCTTTAAAATGTTATTTTAAAACTTGAATTTGTGTTCTGTACTTAAAAATCAGAAAACATCACTTGGAAAACATCAGCTGGTTTGGCCTGTGGACCTGAGCACCCTGGTTTGTCCCTCACTCACATGCATGCACCCCCAGTTTAGGCCACCTCACTCAGGTCTATTTCTGCCTGTCTCTGGTGGACCTCTGGGCCTGTGAGCTCTCTATGTGGCAACCTAATGAGGGAGACACATTACATCAGGTAACCAATGACAGGCTGTCACAGAGCTAAGTTCCTGAGAAGGAAGCAGCTCAGGACCAGAGAGGGACATAACTTGCTGAGTCCTGTGCCCCCAGGACTGAGGGTCCAAGTCTACTTTCTCCTACTGCTCTGCTCCAGGTTTCTATTCAGGACCTGGCGGGCTGCTACACTTGGGTCCTGCACTGTTCTCTCAGTGTAATCAGGGAGAGATCTGAGCTGTGCTGTGGCTGCCCTGCCTTGCATGACCAGTGACATTTCACAGCCTTCACAGACGTCAGTACACATTGAAGACAGCATGTATCACCTGAGCCCGGGAAACTTCACCAGTGGGAAAGAAGAGGGTCAGGGCATTATTTTTTAAGGGGACAGTGCTGCTCAGCCTGGGAGAAGTAGGCCATGAGGTAATGGGGCCCAGAGTTACCAAAGTAGAACTACAAATACCATGGAAAAGACTGGATTTCAAGATTCTGAAGTGGAAACCCAATGACTAGCTGTGTGTCACCCACTTGCAGTGTCTGATTTGCTAATACCATCATTTCTTAAGAGAAAAGGTATTTATTTCCTAAAAAGTGGGGAAGCTCATGAGCGCAGAGCACAGTACAGCCCTTTCCATGAATGTGTTTTGCTTTATAGAAAATTCATTAGGCTGCCCTTTGGTTTCTGTTTCCCCACAAGGAGAGGGAACTTCATCTGATTGAGTCTGCTGCCCAGTGCAAGGGGACCCTGAGTGCTATGATCCCCCAGAGACTCCCCTGCTTGTAGTCCAGCCATATTCTGCCAGATCCAGGCTAGAGTCTGGGCCCAGCTGCAGAAGTAGAGGAATGTTCTGGAGGGCTGTGACGGGGATGTCAGCCAAGGAGAAACCCACATCCCTTTATATGCAGTGGCCAAGGAGGCCAGCGGAGCCAGGAATGGATCCCAGGGTTTGCTGGAAGCCCCCGGGCTCGGGCAAGAGGGCTCAGAGCTTGGCTTAAGAGGCAGCTCCAGCTGCGGGAGACTTCCAGGCGGAGGGGAGGCCTCCGCAGGCTGCCAACCATCCAGCCTGCACAGCATGGGCCTGCTCAGGCCCTGGCCGCCATGATGCTTGCTGGATGGCAGGATTGGGGGACTCAGGTCAGGACAAGGCTGGCTGGACTGCATATCTCTGCTTGAGGCCTCTTCAGTCTTTCCTTTCCCAGTCGGCACCCCTCATCCGCCCCTGCTCCCCTGGAGGGGGTGGGTGCAGAGTGGGAGGTTGTTGACAATTTGTGCATTAATCTCTCTGCCTGGGGCCTCCTGGTCAGGTGATGCTTATCAGGGTTCCGCTCCTGTCAGATGGGCCTTCCGGAGCCGTGGGGTGAGGGGGGCAGGCAGAAGGCCCTGCTGCAAGGCCTGGAGGCTGCCTCACCATCTTTGGGCCTGCACATCCCCTTGTCTCTCCCCCCCTTTGCCCCCCACGCCCCGCGGGCTGCCTTCTTTACCACATCAGGATACAGAACATTGCATGAATTCCGGTCTCAATGGAATTATTTCAGAATTCTGGTCAACCGCAAGCTCAGGGTATTTCACAAACTATCTATCACTGCTGTGTGGTGAGGCAGGGCCTGGGCTGGGGGCAAGTAACGGATGCAGAACGCCCTCTGTCCACTGCATGTGGGGGTAGTGCTCCCACAGGCCCCCAAATGGCATCCAAGGTCTATTACCAGATGGCATGCCTTCAGCTGCTTCCATACTGTGCTACTCTGTCAGCAGGGCCAGGGGGAAAGTGTAGGGTGGGAGTGTGTGGGATGAATGGGGACCACAGAGGTAGGGGTCCTCTTGAAAGCCCACCTCCTATTAGGTGGGACCTCAGCTAGCAGTTTCTCTCTGAAAGTCTCAGTTGACTTAGCTATAAAATGGGCTTACGATGCCCACTTCTTAGTTCATCTAATATTCAGAGATCAGTAAGCCTCGGTGGAATTCTCCTAACACTGTAAAAACTGTTGTGGGGCCAACATCTCTTAAGTACCTAATGGTAATACTAAAACCAGACCCATTAATTTCCGTGGAGTCGATTCTGACAGAGTAGAACTACCCCATAGGGTTTTCAAGACTGTAAATCTTTATAGAAGCAAACTGCCACATCTTTTACCAAGGGAGCAACTGGTGTGTTTGAACCGCCAAATCTTTCATTTAGCAGCTGAGGACTTTACCACTGTTCTACCAGGGCTCCTCTGTTGTAATAATAGACATACTTAATATTCATTTTACTAATAACCTCCAACCGTCTCACTACCTGAGGCCATGCTTACCACTTGGGGAGAGAAAGACGCTAACTCAGGTGCCTTCCGTTCTATACCCAGGGTAGACATCAACACACACTTTTCCTTCCAGCGTGGACAGTAGTACTTCAGAGTCTTTTTTATCACATCGTCCTGGCAACACTATAGCTCATTTGAGGAGGCACATGAGGGGAAACTTTGTAATGTTGGCCCTAACTGATGAAAGTAGTGTAAAAGGTCCCCCTTTGTTTTCTGTTCCCTACAATCCCCTCACAGGGTTCTGATTCTTCCTCTGGACCCTTGGGTCCAAGCCAGAGGGTCTGAGTGGGGCAGGGATTGGAGAGGCCAATCACGCCTCCTCCTCTGCAGGCTTCCAGCTGGCCAGGAGTGATTAGGCCAAGGCACTGGGCAGAATGTGATAGAAAAGCTTGCTCAGCAGGATGCTCAAGGGTCACTGCAGAGCCTGGGGCTTGAGTACCTGGGGTTTTCTGCAAAGCTCCTAAGGCCAACCCAGTGCCCACTGACCAGTGAGAAAACAGGGCCCTAGTCAGAAATCTCCAGAACTCCCGCAGCTCCTGGGGTGGGGTTGGAGTTGTCAGTGGAGTGGAGGAAGGCACAGGCTGACAGGGCCACCAGGCCACATGTTCTCAAACTATGACAACAGCTTTTACGAGCCCCACCTAGGACTCCCAGCTGGCCGCATCTCAGGGTATTAGCAGAGATGATGAGAGGGAACATTGAAATGAAGGTGGTTTCAGAAAACTGGGACCCCTTGACCTTGTGGGAAATGTGAGGGGATACAGATCTTTTGACAATTTTAAAGGACTAACTGGTTTCTATCTTTCATTAAAAAATTTTAATAATAAAGTTTAAAATTAATTATTTGAATAAATCATGTACAACTTGGAAACATTAGCCACATACTCCATTCATATATATTCCTTCCTTTGACATAATAAACTTGATTTCGATTTTTTTAATAATGGAGAAGAGAGATAAAATGAAGTTATAAAAAGTAATCACACTATATTTGAGGTCCAAGGATTACTATTCTGGACAAAAAAAAAAATATTACCAGTTGGTCTTTAGAACACATATTAACTGCCTATTCTCATAACATATATTTGCCTCACAAAGTTAAAAGCTGTAAAGTGGCCAAAACGTTCCGAATGGGGAAAAAAACATAACCTCAGGTTAAAACCTCTATTTGTATGAATTTGAAAGTTGGTGCATCTGAATGTAAGTGTTGTAATATGCTCTATTACAAGGAACTCTGGTAGTGTAGTGGTTACAAATTGGGCTGCGAACCGCAAGGTTGGCAATTCGAAACTACCAGCTGTTCCGCTGGAGAACGATTAGGCTTTCTGCTCCTGTATAGATTTATAGCCTCGGAAACCCTGTACAGGGTCGCTATGAGTCAGAACTGACTCCATGGCACATAACAACAACAACAATATGCTCTAAGCAGAATCTATAGGTTTACTGTATTATGAGCTCTTCCTACTAAGACTTCTTAGGCACCCAAGTAATCCACTGAGATATTGTTTGAAGAAATCCAGATATTTAACAAAAACCAACTATTGCCAGGTTATTATTATTATTTTTAATGTTTTATTGTGAATTATATGGTAGTTTACATGAGAGAACTTTAGTTTTACATTCATTCCATCATATATCATCTCATTGCCATGGTTCCAATCCCCTCCATGCATCATCAACCAACCAAAGGGTATATCCTAGAAGCCC
>NW_006408660.1:6853590-6879353 GCF_000296735.1 Chrysochloris asiatica
TGTTTCTGACTATTCCTTTCTCTCCCTCTCCAGTGTCTACTCTGTATTATAATGCAAGGGAAACCAAGATTAAACAAACAAACAAAAACAGTCAAGCATCTTAACATGATTTCCCCCCACCCCCATTCCAGTCATGACTCAATCCCTGTATCTCAGAGCCCTGTAGTTCCAAGGCTGTGCATATATCGTCCTTTATCTCTGTCCCATTTGCCAGGTTATTTTTATTTTCCTTAACAAACAGCAAACAAGTGAACTGGTTTATTAAAAGGGGAAAGATCTGTAAGCCACTGCCCTTGAGTCCCACTGCTGGCGTCAAACTGGACTCCTCTTGATCATTTCCAACACCCTGAATGCTGATTCTACCCATCTTCTGCATCCTTTAACTTTTATTTTAGAACATTTTTGTTAGAAATAAATTCCAACAAAAAAATGTTAAGAAGAAAGATAGTATAAAACACACCTGTATCCCATTTACCCAAATTCATCACAGTTGAGCATTTTACCCCTTTTGCTTTATCATTTTCTCCTTCTTCCTTATGTCTCTCTGTAGATGTATATGGATTTGTGTGTGGCTCTATACCCCCTCAGCACCATGTTTATTATGCACATATGATATCACACATTATTTGGGAGGGGTCATTTATGCAATGTGTCATGATCCTCGGCCCTAGCTCCTGCAGTCTTTGACACAGACATGCTACAATACTTCTAGCTAACTTTCCATCTGTCTTCCAATTGAAGCAATCATGTCTGCTATAACAGCTTTGTCCCTTCAAATACAGGCCCCAGAGCTGCATAGTGCACTTAGGTTTTTTCTTTTTTTTCCCTTAAATGTTTTATTGTGAATTATGTGATAGTTTACATGGGAGAACATTAGTTTTACATTCATTCTGTCATATATCGTCTCATTGCCATGGTTACAATTCCCTTCATGCACTCCTTCCCCGGTGCCCCCCAGGTCTTCAGCACACAGTTGCTCTCTCTCTCTCTGGATCTAAAGTCTCCAGCTGCTCCATCGCTCCACGTCATCATCTCTGTCTCCGTTTCAGGCATCAGTGCTTCTCTGGGTAGGGTCCCGCTCTCTGCTCTTCTTCCTTGATGGTCCTAGGGACCTCCGCTCCTAGACTGCAAAGTTAATCACTCCCCTCCTTGCTATAAAACATCTACCTTTACATTTCCAATCCTCACAATCAGTCCTGATAACAATTATTCACTATTGTATCACAAGAGACCCGTCTGCATTTCATTGCATCAACCCTGCCTAGACAGAGTGAATACTACTCACTGGAGATTCTACATTCCTCCAGGCCCTCTGGATCTCGGTTCCCCCTTGAAAGCTTGTAAGCCAGTCACTTCTTGCCTTTGTAACCTCCCGACCCCCATTTTGAGTAGCCAATGTCCAAGTTGCCCATCCTTGTCTACTCTATGTGTGGAGGGGGTAGGAATGATTCTTGCTGTAAGGATTTATTCCCTCTTTTGAGCTACTGCTTCCATAGGTGTAGGTCAAGTTCATCAAATTGTATGAGAATAAATTTTTTTTTTTCCTCTTCTTTTTATTTCTGGTTGAGCTCTGTTCAACCAGCATTGAAGCCAGGACAAGTGGATATTTTCTGCAAGTGTGGGTATTCTTATACATATGTCCTCTCTTCTTATCAGCTGGACACTTCACTCTCTACTCTAGTCCTCTGTGGCTATGTCACTGACTCTGGGCCCAAGATTTCCCAGGTCTTGCCACACTGCTGGCCAACCAGGTCTTCACCCGGGTTCACAGAAGTCTATTGAACGTTGTAGGGCTTAGCACACCGCTTCATTGCTGTTTTTCCCTCACTTCCCCTTATCGGTGTCGAGCGTGGTCACCAATCACAGCGTGTATTCCCATTGAGTCTTAGTCTTGGAAGGGGGTTTGCACTGAGGGGACCCGACCACTTGCCTTGATGTTTCCTGGGCAAGCAAGTTGCTTGTTCTTGTAGTAACAGTCGGTCTGCCTATGTTGTTTTATATTTTTCCTGTAGGCCTTTCCTTCAAGAAGTATCTTCTGTTCTTCTAGCTGCTCCAGGTTTGTCTGCTTGTCCTTTCAAGTGGGAATTTCCCATCTCTGGAGATCTGGATGTGGTTCAGGCTTCCACCTATAGTCTTACGTATTGCAGAGGCTCCGCAGGAAGCCTCGTTCACTGGGTACGCTGTAGCCCCATTTTAGGTATTCCAATCAGTCATAGGCAGAAGACGGACTTACAAGCCTTCTAGTGTGATGTTTCTGACTATTCCTTTCTCTCCTCCAGTGTTTACTCTGTATTATAATACAAGGGAAACCAAGATTCAAAAGACAGCCAAGCATCTTAATATTATTCCCCCCTTTTCCACATTCCAACCATGGCTTGATCTCTGTGTCCCAGAACTCTGTTGTTCTCAAGTTGTGCATATATCATTATTTACCTCTGTCTCACTTAGCCCATTGAGATCTGTCTACTTTTTCTCCCATCTGCTTTGTTCTTCCATTCCCCTCTCCCTACTCATATATTGCCCCCTCCCTATCACCCAAACTATCCTGTGTCTAATCCCTGCCCTGTGCTCCACCTCCCCCTCCCTCCCTCACCCACTCCCAACATCCCAATAATCAACAAAGAATTCCTTCCACCCCCCTTTAGTATGGGTTCTTTCCCTTAGTCTTTTACAGTAGTGGTCCCATGCAGTATTTCTCTTTTTGTGACTGACTAATTTCACTCAGCATTATGTCCTCAAGGTTCATCCATGTTATGCGGTGGCTTGCCGCTTCCTTGTTATTCTTCAGTGTAGCATAATATTCCATTGTGTGTATGTACCACAATTTGTTTATCCATTCTTCAGTTGAAGTGCGCTTAGTTGTAATGTGACTTTTATAAAAGGTTTCAAAGAAGGTTGCCATCTTCATTGATCATCCCTGCCTGTGAGGGGTGGAGGTTGGGAGGCTATTTGAGGCGTTTCTTGTCTTTTGCTCCCCTTGTCTGTGTACACCTTATCCTCTAACTTGCTACATTGCCCTCTAATTTGCACTCCTGCTAGCCTCACACAAAGTACTATCCCATTGTATTTTTATCTCTACCAGTTCCCATCATTGACATCTGACAAAGGATTAATGTTCAAAAAGAAAGACAAAGAAAACATTAAAAATGTAAAAATGCTGCCTCTTAGTTTATATGGACTGAATAGGAAATGAAATTAATGCATTATTATTGTAAAAGACTGACGTTTTCAAAGGTTTCATTATGCTTGGATCCACAATCAATGGTCACGGAAGCAGTAGTCATGAAATCCAAACGATGTATTGCATTGGGCAAATCTGCTGCCCAAGACCTCTTTAAAGTGTTTATGAACAAAGATGTGAGTTTGAAGACTAAGGTGCACCTGACCCAATCCATGGTATTTTCAATAACCTCATAAGCATTTGAAAGCTGGACAGTGAATAAAGAAGACCGTAAAAGAATTGATGCTTTTGAGTTATGGTGTTGGAGGAGACTATTGAAAGTATCATGGACAAACAGATCCGTTTTGGAAGAAGTGTAGCCAGAGTGCTCCCTGTAGGCCAAGATGGCCAGACTTCGTCTCTCATACTTCGGACATATTGTCAGGAGGGGCCAGTCACTGGAGAAGGAGATCATGTTTGGTAAAGTGGAGGGTTGGAGAAAAAGAGGAAGACCCCCCAAGGACATGGACGGGCACAGTGTCAGCATCAATGGGCTCAGGCGTAGCAACGATTAAGAGTTGGGCTCAGGGCTGTGTAGTGTTTCATTCTGTTGTGAATAGGGTCACTATGAGTCAGTACTGACTCGATGGAACCTGACAGCAACAACAAGAAGGAACCCTGGTGACATAATGGGTTATGCGTTGGGTTTTTAACTACAAGGTCAGGATTTTGAGTTCACCAGCTCCAAGGAAGAAATAGGAGCCTTCCTGCTCCCGTAAAGATTTTTAGCCCCCGAAACCCTACACAAGGGTCTGTATGAGTTCAGAATTGTCGATCTCTTTCCAGAATTTTCACCCTTAATCAGCAGCTCCATCATGGGGGCCAGCATCTGCCTTAGCCCAGAATCCTTAAGGTACCTTGAGTTATAAGTTTACCACATTGCAGAAAGTTTTTAAAATAGCAAAAACCAAACAAGGCAAACAAAACCTTTCCTCACAGATCTGCATATCCACAATGATGGGGTGTATTTTGCTCAGCGACATTTTCAGGAAAATACCAGTTTCTTTTTCTTTCCCTTCTTTCTTTCTCTGACTTTTTGAGGCTGAGTTTTCGTTTTTTTTTTTTTTTTTAAATGGTTCCTGGTAGCATTGTATGAGGCCCAGCCAAGAATAGGGAATTCCCATTGTGGAGGTGGCTGTGGGGGCGGCATGGACTGCAAAATATATCTTAGATCGCTTCTGAGAGGCGTGTGGGAAGTGCCGTTGTCCAGGGTGGTATTATCGCTGACCCTCATCTTCATCGCATTATCTACAGCACTTTCAGGAAGTGTGAGAGGCTTGGTGGGGAGGGACTGACATCATCCTAGACTCAGCCATGCTGTCAGACTTTCTCAAGAGAAACAGCTGCACCACACAGAACGTCGAGTGTACAACACACAGGAGGACAACCTTAAACCCAGACAGCCTCTTGTATGCAGATCTGGAGACCTGAGGCTACAAATGCCACACCTTCTGGGCCACTGCTGTGCCAGGCTGCTCAACTGTGACTGAGTTGAGCAATGCGTAACCTTTACAACCTAATGAGGTGACCCTGGCCCAGCTGACAGTGCAGGTGCCTGTGGATTAACTTTATAGGAAACTCATGACTCCTGACTTATTTTCTATTATCAATTTTTTTGAGAGTCATGGGTACCAAAACTATTACTCCACCATAAGGAAAACAACAGTATTAGGGCCTTTAAAAATGAAAACAGTAGCTGAGTGTCAAGGTGTGATGGGTACTATGACTAACTGTAGAGCAAATAAATGTCCTGTGACCGAGTGATTGCTACTCAGGTCCAGCTGATGGGGCTATGTGGGTGAGAAATGAAAGCCATTACAGTGGCTTCGTCTTTTTGTGCTTCCATTTCCTCATTGAGGATAATACTATAATGTCTGCAAACACTGGCTGTGAGGAGGATTCTTTACTGTAAGTCCAGCACTTGAAGCTTATGCCCACAGTTAACATGGTGAATGGGTATGGAACTGTTGCCTTTCACTAGTTCTTGGACCAAATGTTATCAATGCTACTAATAACACATGACTGTTACAGTCGGCGAACACGTCTCATCTGTATTATCTCATCTTATTTAATCCCCATCACCATCCTGGGTATTCCTAACCTTAGGTGACAACTGAGGAAACAGACACAGAGAAATTTAAGTGCCTTGCACAGGGCCACCATTTGAGTGTTACCAGCCCAGTTACCCTACAATGAATGGGCCACAACATGTGCTTTTTAGCAATGAAGGAATTGCCTCTCCAGTGAGACAGATCTTGTGAAGAGTGTGATGGGAGATGTTTTCAGGTAAACCTACTTTCATCTTCCAGGGTGTACTTTTGCTCTAAAGTGGAGAGCTTCTATGTAGACTACACAACTTGACTCTACAAACTGGATTCTCCTCTATGCCAAGGGGAAGGAAACTGCATGGTCTGACTATCACCACCTGCCAGACACTGTCAGAATGTCCAGGGTTGTTTAACCCTCCCAGAAGACTGCTAGAGCCAGAGCACAAGTGCCATTCCACAGGTGAGGAAAACGAGGCCCAGAGAGCCAAAGTCACTGGTCTAATGGCATGGCTGGGACATGAGTCAGGTCCGTTTTGGCCCTCTTGAGGGATCAAATCATGTTCCTTTTCAATGTTCTCTGATTTGGGGGAACAAAAAGAAACCTGAAGGGGCAAGATCAGGACTGTAGAGTGGATGAAGTAAAATACCCTTGGTAAATGAGCAGGTGCATCGTCATGATGAAAAATGTCTCAGCTCAACTTTCTTGGTCTTTTCCTTACCAATGCAATTTTCAATTTTGTTAAAACTTTTTATAAGCTCTCTGTGATCATCCTTTGTCCTTCAAGAAGAATCTATCAAGATTACCCCTTGGGAATCCCAAGAAAACAGTTGCCATAATTTTTTGAACAGATCTCTCTGCCCTGACTTTAACTGAACTGATCTCCTCCAAAGCCACTGTTTTGATTAGAATTTGCTCTCTGGATCATATTGGCAAATCCAAAGACTCATACCTGGTTGAGATTTGTTCCATAAAATCATCTTTATTAACTTTGATCTTGCTTTAAAAACTGTTGGAAAGATCAGCTCTTTGAGCTGGCTTTTGACACCCATTGACCAAAAGCATGTTAAGGCCAGATGTTCAGTAAGAATGGAAAATCTGAATCATGCGGATTCCAACATCAGTAGCTATTACATCAATGGTAACTCCACAGTCTTCTTCAACCAGTTTCTGGACTTCAGCCACAGTTTCTCATTCATTGAGGTTAACAGTCTTCCCTCTCTTGGCTCAACTTTGAGGACTTCCAGATCTTCCTTAAAACATTTGATCCATTAAAATTTTTGTTTTATGTGGAATAGCTTTTCTATAAATTTGTTGCAAAACTTCAATGATTTGAGACGATAACGACTTGAGTTTTGTTCAAAATTTGATAATAGCTCTGAATTTAAAATCTTTTTTTTTCCTATGGCACATAATTTTTTTTTTTTTTTTTTTTTAAGGTTTTTATTGTGGATTGAGTGAAAGTTTACAGGGCAGATCATCAGTTTTACATTCAAAAAATCATACACCTTGTTTCATTACAATGATTATAATCCCTTTCATGTACCATCAGTTAATAGTATTTCTCACTATTCACCACTTTAGCTCTTTTTTTTTTTTTAAAAACAAACAAACAAACAAACAAAAAGACCACTCAGGCATATATAATAATTTACACCTCCAAAGGGCATATTCTGCAACTCTGCCTCCTGGCCACCAGCTCTTAGTTTCTCTCTTCCCATGAATCTAGAGTACTCAGCCTCTCCCCATCTCCATGACCCCGTTTCTGCCTCCGTCTGTGGCACTGCTGATTCTCTGCATAAGGTCCCTCATTCTGTTTGTGCTCTTCTCCCTTGATGGTCCTAGGGTCCTGTTTCTAGATGGTAAGATTAA
This sequence comes from Chrysochloris asiatica, assembly GCF_000296735.1. Lineage (NCBI taxonomy): Eukaryota > Metazoa > Chordata > Mammalia > Afrosoricida > Chrysochloridae > Chrysochloris > Chrysochloris asiatica. The sequence goes on from NW_006408660.1 coordinate 6,860,729, forward strand.
CCAATCACCTGTTTTTGTTGCAAAACATCTACCTTTACAATTGTGACAGTCGTAATTTGTCATGATAATGATTACTCACTATTGAATCATAAGAATCTTATCTAAATCTCTTTCCACCAGACCTATCTAGACAAGATGACAGCTATTCAGTGGGAACTCTTTCTTCCCCCACATACTCTTAAACTAAACTCCATCATGAAACCTTGTAAGCCACTCACTTCATGCCTTTATAGCCCTCCTCTCCATATTTTAGGTAGCCAATGTCTACGTTGCCCATCCCTATCAACTATGTGTACAGAGGAGAGATCATTGATACTTGATGTGAAGACTCCTTCCCTTTCTGTTTGTAGAGTTACTACCTCCATAAGTATAGATCAGGTTCATCAATTTGTAGCAATTTACACTTGTTTCTTTTATCAAAAAATTTGCTTGTTTGTTTGTTTAATCTTTCTCTAGTTGAGTTCTGAGAATCAAGCCATTGAGGCTAGGTCAAATGGGTACTGTCTGCAAGTTTGGGTGTTCTTGTGCATCTTCCCCTATTTCATATCAGCTGATGCTTCACTCTCAGCTCTAGCCCTCTGTGGCTATGTCCTTGTCCATGGGCTAAAGTGTCCCCAGGTCTCACCACACTTTGGACAAACCATCCCTTCCTCTTCTCTTTCTCATTTCCAGGTCAACAGGAGTCAATGGACTGTGGTTGAACTCAGCCCATTTCTTCAATGCTGCCTTTCCTCCTCTTCCACTAACCAGTAGCCCAATGTGGTCGCCAGCAAGCTTACATGCTTGTTTGTGTGTTCCCTTTGAGTTTCAGTCTTAGAGGGGAGTTTGTCCTGAAGGATCTTGATTGCTTGCCTTGATGGCTTCCTTGTGAACAGCTTGCTTATTCTTGTGGTAGCCTGTCATGCTGACATTTTTGTTTTGGGTTTTTCCTGATGGCCTTTCTTTGAAGATATATCTTCTGTCGCTCTAGCTGTTCCAGGCTGGTCTGCTTGTCCTTGCTAGCCAGATGGTTCTGGATGGGATTCAGGATTCCACCTAAGGTCCTATACACTGCATAGGCTCTGCAAGAGGCCTATTTCACTGGGCAAGTTCTAGAACCCTTTTTAGGTATTCCAGTCAGTTATATATAGACTGAAGATGGGCTTACAAGTTTTCTCTAATCATGTTTCCCAGCATTCCTTTCTATCCCACTCAAGGGTAAGGGTCTATTTTACAACAGCAGGCAAGGGAAACTAATATTCATAAGACAGTCAGGCATCTTCAAACTATGCCTAGATCCCTGTATCTCAGAGCCCTGTTGTTCCAAGGTTGAGCATGCATCACTATTTACCTCTTTCCCACTTAGGCCATGTAAACTTGTCTCTGTGTTCCCCTATCTATCTTGTACTTCCACCTCCTCCCCCTTCTTGTATTCCCTCCTCAACACCTGAACTAAAACCCTCCTCCCCAACCCCACCATTGTGAGTACCTTCCATTAACTTTTCCCTTCATTTAAGACAGTCTATTTTATCCTGTAATCTATCTGACCTTATCACCACCTGGATGTCTGTTCCTCTCTGTGTTTACCTTCTTTCACATTATAATTGTCTCCCAGATCCTCTGTTCTTATAATTTTATTCTGTTCTCTGTTCTTCCATTTGTCAATTGAGTTCAGGGTGATGCTGCCACGCACATCATTCTCTGGTTGTTGTCTGTTCTTGTTGGTTCTCAGTCCACAGAACTCCCGTTAGGATGTTTTTCATTGCAGGGTTAGCTTTGGCAAAATCCCTTAGCTTCTGTTTATCCTGGAATGTTTTGATTACACCATCGTATTTAAGTGACAGCTTTGCTGGGTAGAGGATTCTTTGTTGGCAGTTTTTTTTTTTTTTTTCTTTTAGGGTTTTATATATGTCTCCCCATTGCTTTCTTGCCTGCATGGTTTCTGCTGAGAGATGTGAGATTATTCTGATTTGCTTACACTTCTCTTTTCCCTAGCAGCTTTCAGGGTTCTGTCCTTCCTTATCTTTGCTTTTGGAGAGCTTGATTATTATATGTCTTGGTGATTGTCTTTTAGGGTCTATCCTTCCTGGGGTTTGTTGAGCTTCTTGAATGCTTATCTTTTTGCTTTTCAGGATGTTAGGGAAATTTTCTTCCAGAAGCTCTTCAACTATTGCAACTGTGGACTTGTGTGATTCTTCCTGTTCCGGAATGCTGATGATTCTTAAGTTATTCCTCGTCATATTGTCCAACATAAATCTTAGGCCTTCTTCAGATTTTTAAAAAATCCTTTTTTATATTTGCTCTTCTATCTTAGTAGTGTTGAGAGGTTTATCTTCTAGTTCACTAGTTCTGGCTTCTATCTCTTCAATTCTACTCCTTTGCCCTTTCAGTGTATTGCCCATTTCTGATATTCTATTATTAATCGTTTGGACCTCTTTCTGTAGGTTTTGAATTGTTTCCAATGCTGTATCTATCTTATCTGATTGTTTCTGTAGCACTTTCCTGACTTCTTCCTTATTTTTCTCAACTCCATTGTATAGTGTTTTGATACATTTTATAATCATTTTCCTGAATTCCTTCTCCGGCATTTCCAAAGCCTGCCCATCTTCCAGGATGGAGTGTCGGTCCACTTGCAGCTCATTTGCCTCAGTCACTTAATTTTGTTTCTGGATATGTGCTGATATAGTCATCTGTTTCTGTTTTTTGGGCATATTTCAGGAGTTAGCTGTGCCTTCATACTTAGATGGGTATATATTTTTATATTTTTTATGCTTTTTGGTTGTATTTAGGTAGAATTGATCAGGAGATGGGTTTCCCTTTTCACTCTTCTTCCTGAGAAATTTCTAGCTTCCACTGTTGGTTGTTACAACGTAACTCAGGATTTAATTTTCAACCTATTTTCATTTTAATCTGCCTGTCCTGCTCCACAATCCCTGTTCAGGCCTTTTTCCTAGTGATAAACAGTTCAGAGCCAGCTATGACCATTTTGCGCTGCCGTTTGGTTTTAAGTGGAAACTGTCTCTTTAAATTTCAAGGAGATCTGTATGAATGCGTAGTAGAACCCTCCGGAGGTGGGGTTGGGGTGTCAGGCATCACCTCTAGTCACCTGAATGGAGGTGTGTAGGCAGCAAGAGACCAATGAACAGATACAAAAAAAGAATGTCCACACTTTGATCTCCGTGGTTCTGTCAGGTGTCCGAGGCTGCTCTGATTCTTTCCCTGCTTTGGTCTCACCCAAGATAGTGACTCTGGGAGCAGCTGAGCATCTTGGGTTAGAAAGTACTGGATTTCTTGCTTCTGCTACAAATTTCCCTAGCTGTAAGCCTTCCAACCTTCTAAATATTACTTTATATGTGGTTCAGAGTTCTGGCACCATCCCCTGATCCTGCTTGGTCCATATTCTGTGTTGTTGCTGACAGAGCTCCTCACTGCGCTTCCATCCTGTCTGCCATCTTGTTTGTTCTCTCCTTCTTTTTCTTTTTTGAGGTCACCTTAATAAGACTAAGATAAGTGTATTGCTGAGAGGATTTGTGTGCAGCCATCTACTGATGGCAGAAACATGTCTAAACACACATTTTGTTTGGGATAAATGAGTGCACATATAAACTGGAACCCTAGCAGCAATACTTTTTGACTTACTTTTATAAATTGAAGAGCACAGAGTCTTTCGGGAAAGGATTGTTGTTGTTAAGTGCCATCGAGTTGGTTAGAGAGATGAAAACACAGCCTTCAGAAGTGTTTAGCTTGACCTGGAGAATCTATTGAGAAACAATAGCTTCACAGTTTGATATTTTATGCTTAACAAAGTTTCTATGGTTTTGTTAACGTTTTTTTGACTTACACTCATACATAGGGTCATTATGAGTCAGAACCAACTCAACAGCACCTAAAAACAGGCCAATTCCAAGGAGCCCTTGTGACTTTGTAGGATAAGCACTGTACTGCTAACTGCAAGGTCAGCAGTTCAAACCCACCAGTTGGTCTGTGACAGACAGATGAGGCTTTCTGCTCCTGTGAAGATTTACAGTTTTGGAAGCCCTACTGCTATGAGTCAGAATCAATTTTGGGTTTTTGGTCTGGTGGCACAGTAGTTAAGTGCTCAACTGCTAACTGAAAGGTTGGTGGTTTGAACAGTGGTGTCACTAGGGTTGGGGTCACCCTGCCCCTTCTCCTGTAGACCTCCTCTTGTTCTAGAACATGTAGGATCCTTAGTAATGTTCATTGGCAATTTTAATTATAGGATGATATAGGATAAATATTGTCATTGTTGTTAAGTGTTATGGAGTCAGTTCTGACTCTTAGCAGCCCAGCATAGTGTTTCTTAGGAGCAGTTGGTAAATTTGAGCCACTGACCTTGAGGTGTAAACTGACCTTGTGGTTCAGTGCTTATCTTACAGCACCACACCAGGACTCCTGATAAATACATTGTTGTTAAGTTGTTTCTGCCTCACTGACCCTGCATAGAGTTTCAAGGAGTGGCTGGTAAGTTTGAACCGCTGACTTTGAGGTTTAAACCGACTTTGAGGTTCAGTGCTTCTCCTACAGTGCCAAATCAGGACTCCCCTGATAAATATGATGTTGTTATTGTTAAATGCCGTCAAGTTGGTTCTGACCGATAGCAACCCTGTGTAGGGTTTCTGAGCAGCGTCTGGTGAGCTTGAACCACTGATCTTGTGGGTCAAACTGACTTTATATACGCAGTACAGCATATTACCTCACAGTACCACACCAGAACTCCTGATAAATTGTTAAAATGTAACATGTATTAGATTTATGAATACTAACAACAAAATAGTTTTGTAACATCTTGAATGACAACATTATTGGTTTTAACATTATTCGTAACTGAGTGGAAGCCTTCTTTGATTTTTGTCCTTTTTCTTTATTATTTTACTCTCAAAAAAGTTGTTGATATAAGTTCACAGGTACGAATTACCACATATTGTAGCTAAAACACCCCAAAATTTGAAAAAATCAGCAAGTAGAAGAATACTTCCTGCAAGGAAAACAAGAGGACATGTTTGTAGTACATGCAGATGAAATCATGATTCAAAGCTTCATCATGATTGGGTAATAAAGACAGCTCTGACCTGAAGATTCAAGAAGTAAATTAGTATAATTTAGCCCTGGAGGTATATTGATACATATAAACTGGGTTTATGAAGAATATTTTTGTTGTTACAGCTAACTACAAGCATGTTTTTATAAAAAAAAATAGAAATTTCTGTTGAAACACTGCACAAAACTTTTATAGACGGTCATTTTGTTGTCACCCTCCCCCCCCCCCCATAGTGTCACCTGGTGTGGTCTGTACCCTTTGCACCTAACTGCAGCTCCGTAAGAGAAACATGTGGCTGTCTGCTTCCGTAAAGATTACAACTTTGGAAACCCTACGGGTAGTTATACTCTGCACTGTAAGGTTGCTATGAGTTGGAATTAACTAGATGGCAACGGATTTTATTTTTTTGGTTTAGGCTGATGACAGTTTTTCCTGTTGAGAACACTGTATGAGATAGAATCTTTAATGGTAGAATTCTGACACAGTGGAAAACAGTAGAAATATTTGAGGGCAGGGGCTCCGTGATGCTCTTGGAAAGCACTATTTTGATGGATACCCACTCCATGTGGCCTCCTAGAGTTCAGTGTGGTGGGGGCTGGAGGAAAGGGCAAACTTCCTGGTGCATTATGGAACCAGAGTGGAGGTCATTCCTCTGAGTCTATGGAAGTGCTTGTCTCATGTGCTTCTTCACTCAACCCCTGTAAACCAACCATGACATTTGTAGGCTGGTGACTCAGAATGCTGTTTAACATTTATCTTAACTTCCTTTCTGCCCTTCAGTTTTTCCAACCTTTTCTCTTCACATCCTCCCATCTGACAAATGGTAGCAAATCTGAGATCCTGTGAGGGTCTCTGAATGTTAAAGGGTCAGAAAGACCTGTTAAGAATCCAGGAAATCTTCTGAAACCAGAACTGTTAAAATTTAGGTTCCTTATTGGTTTTGTTTTTAGATAGATGGGGAGCTAAGAAAATTTGGCCAAGAAGTTTTGATTTGAGATCTTCCGATCAGGGTGCAGTGAGAACATTTGTTCGTTCTGGTAGAGCACACGGATAGAGCTATAGTTCTGCTTTGACAGCTAATGAATTTTTGTGAACTTGGCCACAATTCAAGCCAGAATTGACCAGTTGGGCTCTAGCTTGGTTTTATGTTCACCTCTTTGATTATTTTTGGTGGTGTGGATTTTGAAAGGAGAAATGAAATGCAAACAATTTCATGAATGTGTCCTTAAAATGATCCACTTTGTCAAGTCAGGAAATGTTCAAGTGAAGGTTCTTTCTGGCATGTGACTCTTGCCCTGGGCTGGTTTAAATTTGGATTGTGGGTTTTAAAAGGTCTTGCTTTGCTTTTCCAGGATGGTGTGGCAGAGGTGAGCAAAGTAAAACCTGACATTTGCATCTAATATCTGGCCCTTGGAGGATTTGACTGTCGAAAGTGCCAGATATACTATGTCCACTCTTAATTTGAGGAATCAGCTCATAGGGGCCACATGATGAGCTCTAAGAGTAGCTCAAGAAGGACTCCTAGTGACAAGATCGAGGCTGTGCTCATCTGCACCCAGGATCTGGGCTGGTCCAGGACCACTCCTTCCTGGCAAAGGAAATCTCAGAGGGATCAAGTCTATAGGGGCTCCCAATAGAGCACCGTGGGGGTCGAGACTTTACATGGATTCCTTTCCCGGAGGGATTATCTCCCATTGGATCCTCAAGTTCCTCAACCCTCTGAACCGCCTCTTCCCCAGACTCAACCTTCCTCAGATGATTGCCACCTTCTCCCTTAGTACACTTTAAGAGTTTTCCCATGTCCACATTGCCCCTTGAGGGGAAAACCTTAGCTGATAGGTTCTGTGGCCACAGCCTTCCTTCCTACCCTGGGAGGTCTAGTTTTTCCATTCACCGGCCCTTCCTCTCTCCTCAGGGTCTATGGAACACAGGAGGCTGAGGGCCTGGAGGTGACTGCACGTGGAGGGGCCTCAAATTCAGTCCTTCAACAGCCTTCCTGAAAGAGGCTGTATGTACAATTACGAAGCCTTTGCCAGGGTTGAAAGAAGATGGCATTCCTCAGACAGCTTTTAATTTGTGTTCTATTACTGAACTCACTCATTATAGCGACTCCAAATCAACATGTATATATCTTTATGAATTTTCTAAATGGTCTGGTATGAGCATAATTACATGATAGCATAAGCAATGGATTTCAGGATCAGTTTGAACCACGAGGTCACACTAGTCTTTTGTCAGAAACCTTATACAGGGTCGCTATGAGTCAGAACCAATTAGGCAGCTCTTAATAACAACATGACATTTCTTTTCTCATCACAGCTTTAACTTTTTCAACAGCAATACTTAAAATATACAATGGTCTATGTATCTGTGCTTTGCCATTTCTTTAATTAAAAAAAAAAAATGTATTGGTGGTCCCCACAAATGGAAATAGCTACGGTCTCTCTTGAGTGTGAAGGACCCCATTGTCTGTCCCTTTCAACTCAGAGATTTTTCATTCCCCACATAATCTCTTAGACAGCTTTCTGTTCCATGAGCATTGCTGAAGTGAGGCTTCCCTTCCTATCATTTTCCTGCATGAAAACTTCCAGGACCTCACGATACCCAACTCAACCAGCTCTGTCATTCCCTTCTCTCTTTTCTTGGCGTTCCAAGCTAGTCTGCCAGAGTTACCTTCTAACCTGAGGCCTCCCCAGACTGGAGCATCTTTTACACCATTGCTCTATAAATTCCCTAAGACATAAGTTTGCCCAAAGAACTCCTGTTAGTAATTTTTTATAAGGTAGTCTGGTTTTTACAAATTCTTTTAGTTCCTGTTTATCTGAAAATAATCTAATTTCATCATCATATATATGATGAACACTTTTACTGGATATATGATTCTTGGTTGGCAATTTGTTTCTTTCAGTTTTGTATATGTCATTCCATTGTCTTCTTGCCTGAATGAATTTCTTCTGAGTAGTCTGAGTTTATTAATTCTGCTTTGTAGGGAACTTTTTGTTTTTCCTGAGCTGCTCTCAGGATTCTTCCCTTGTCTTTGGTTTTGGAAACTTTGATTATAATAGGTCTTTTTCTTTTGTGGTCTATCCTGTTTGGAGTTCGTTCATCTTCTTGAATGGCCATCTTCTCATCTTTCATGATGTTAGGGAAATTTTCTTTCAACAACTCTTAGACAATATTCTCTACTTTTTTTTTTTTTTTTTCTTCTGTCTCTTCCTGCTCTGGAATTCCTGTCACAAGTCAGTTATTCCTCTTGATAGTGTCTTACACAAATCTTAGGCTTTCTTCAGATTTTTTTGTCCTTTAATATGATTGTTTCTTTAGCAGATGAATATTGAGAACTTGTTCTTCAAGCTTAGTAATTTGGCTTTCCATTGATTCAATTCTGTCTCTTTTCTTCTATCACTTCTGTTTCTGAAGTATTAATCTTCTGGCTTTCTAATTGCTGTTTTTGTATGGCTCTACTTTTTTCAATTATTTTGCCGGTTTGTTTCCTGTATTTTCTTCACATGTTTTTGCCCCCTCTTGCTCTTTTGTCTATATATATTTTTTATTTCACCTGTAGTTGTTACCATCTTTCTTACAATCCATTCAAGTGGTCTAGTTAGCATTCTTTTAAATTCCTTATCAGGTAGTTCTGATACCATTTCTGACTCTGTGTTGTGGTCACTCTTTTGTGTAATGTCTGTTTTATCAGAGACATTGTAATGTTGGATTTATATTTAGCTGATGATGTCATATTGGTGTGTTCTGAAGCACTCATCACCTGAGTGATGGGTGTGGTAGAGACCAGAAGTATGAATGCAGTTAGTTCTCTGTTCATTGTTTGTGTGACATAGTTCAGAGTGGGTTCATGTGCCTCTAGAAGCGGGGTGCTATGCCTAGCTTCTGACCCCAGGCAGAACAGAGGCCGTGCAGGAGGGGGTGCCACCGGCAGCTGGGTCGTCAAGGCTGGGGACTGGCCACATCCCTGGCTACCAGTAGGGAGCATTGCACCCCTTTCCTGCTAATCTCCAGCCACATCCTTTGTCCACAGGCCGCTGTATCAATAGCTGCTTGCCGCTTGCAAAAGCTCAAGATGATCATGCACCACTCCACGCCTGCCCATGGTCTGCCAGTCTTACTTCTCTTTCACGGCTCCTGTTCAGCTTCCTCTGCCACTCAGTACTCAATCCACCCTCTGTCTTATCCTCTGAAGCTCAGGATTCCAGGATCACCACTTGTGTCTATTTCACTCCATCTCCTGTGTCTTTGTTGCAGAGTGTCAGTTCAGAGCATCTGCTAACTTCACCATCTTACCCCAGACCTCCCTGGGGATTGAATTTGACTGGAAGTGCCAATTCATGGATTTAATGTTAAAAATTTGAATGTGTTTATCCTGGCATCCAGTGAAAGGTTTAATGAGACCAACCCGGTAGCAATAAGCACTGTTACATTCAAATTGTGGTTTCTAAACACCAGTCCCCACTTAAAGAAATCAGGATGTGAGAGACACAACTGATCCAGGTCTGGGGCAGGGACTATACAAGATGAGTTGGACCATCTAGTGATACTAGATAGCAAGGAAGCTATCCAAGGTTACCAGGTTCTTGTAAAAAAAACCTCAGGAGCCAACATGAATGATTCCCATTGGTCAAAGATGGAACAACATGCATATCAGTAGGAATGATAATTGTAGTGGGTTGTAATATAGCAGGTATAATGAAATCCATGAGTCCATGATAAAATAAACACAAAATAACATAAATAAACAAGCACAACATAACCAAAATCATTGTCACAAGTGGGAACCAACTTATTGCTTTGAAAAATGATGAATAAGAGGGAAAGGAAATCTATCCTTCCTTTCCTATAAGAAATACCATGGGGTAATCAAATAGTGGAAGAGAGAAACTTGTTCTTTATGGATATATTTCTACTAATGAAGGCAAAGCGATGATGGAAATTGAGTTATGATGGAAATAGAATACTACCATTTTGCAATGCTTAATGAATGAATACTGGTTATCAGTGGTAGAACTCTCAGCCTCTATACTGGATACCTGAGTTTGGTTCCTGGCCAGTGTATCTATTTGTATTGCTATGATGATTAACAAGTTTCCAGAATAAGACATATTAGGAAGAGAGGCCTGTCCATCTATTTCTGAAATCCTGTCAATAAAAACCTTATGGCTCACAACAGTCCAATGTCAAACCGATCATGGAAATGGTACAGGACTGGGTAGCATTTTGTTTCATTGTATGTGGGGTTGCCATGAGTTTCCAACAATACAGTAGCTACCACATTGAATGACTGGACTTAGGTATTGGTGATCAGTGCCAGCTAAGACTACAAGAGAGAGAACACCAGGTCAGATATACCTTCTAATGGAAGAACAATCAGCATCCATAACATATTCTTGTCCAGAATATCAAACTTGAATCAGATTAAGCCTTTAGACCCAACTACCAATCTCAGAAACTACAGAGACTGAAGAACACAGACTCCTGTGCTTCTCAAACTTCAGTGTGTATGTACTCACCCAGGACTCTGGTTAAAATGAAGATCTGGGAGGACTTCAGATGTTCTCTTTCTGACAAGCTCCCTGATGCTGCTGGGGCATAGGCTATACTCTGAATATTGGGGTGCTAGATGAGACCACAAGGAGCTCTGGTAGCGTAGTGGTTACAAATCGGGCTGCGAACCTTAAGGTCAGCGGTTTGAAACTACCAGCCGCTCCACGGGAGAAAGATGAGGCTTTCAACTCCCGTAAAGATTTACACCCTCGGAAACCCTGTACATGGTCGCAACCGACTCGACAGCACTTAACAACAACAACAACAGATGAGACCACAGGGAAAAAGCCAGCAAAATCCACACTGTGAGGAACGCTACCAGATCAAAAGTATAGTTTTCTTCAACAAGTAAATTGTAAGAAAAAAGAAACAAAATAGCCTAAGACATGAGTCCTGGTGTGGCGCTGTGGAAAAATGCACTGGACTACAAGGTCTGTTTGAACCATAATGTCCATGGTTCAAACTCATCAGCCAATCCTTGGAAACCCTATGCAGGGTTGCTATGAGTCCGAACCAACTCGAGGGTACTTAACAACAACAACTACTAGAGACATATTCACAAGTCATACTGTGGGGGACCCATTTGGATCTTGATTTCAATAAACGGTAAAAAAGGTGACATTTGTGAGACAATTGTAAAATGGAACACTGTCTAAATGTTTGATAACATTAAAAATTGATAATTTAAAAAGATGTGATAATGGTATTATGGTTATGGTTATAAAGTTTCTTTTAGAGAAACATATTGAAATATTTATAGATGATTTATATTCTTTCCTACAAAATAATATGGGAGGGACAGTTTAGCTACAGATTGCCGGCAGGCACCATGGCAGCTTATGAGCAGATCCATAAGGGGCCCCTGAAACTGAAAGGCATTTTTCCGCGTGACCAAGCGGGAGTAGCAGAAAGGACAAAGACAAAGACAAGGCAAAACTTCTGGAAGTGATTATGGGAAAGAACAGAAAGATGGAGGTGGAGAAGCGATGCGGCCTGGATAAGAAGACCCCACACAGCCCAGGTGGCCTTCGAGAAGATGCAGGAGAAGTGGCAAATGGAGAGGATCCTGAAGAAAGCATCCAAAACCCACAAGCAGAGAGTGGGGGGCTTCAACAGACACCTAAACACATTCGTGGAGCATTATGACACCCCCAGAGTCAGTGGAACCAAGTAGCCTCCCATCCTATGGATATGGTATGGTCTCGAGGGGAAACAAAATGCAAAGTTGGGTTTATATCTGGTGCCTTTGACATTTTCCAGGAGCATTCTTTTACCCATGGCTTTGCGTTTTCTGCTGCGACAGTGCTTTGTGAAACTCTCCATTCTGGAATTTGATTAAAGTAAACTATATTTTCATGTAATAAATAAAATAAAATAATATGGAAGGGAGTTAAGTGTGTGACTCTGAGCTGATAATTATTGAACCTGGGTGATGGGTTCAATAGCTTTTATGAAAGTTTGATGTTTTTGATAATAAAACAACAACAACAAAATGGACGAGAAACAACAAAAATAAAAATTCTTTCACATACTAGACTTGCTCCTTCCCTGGCCTCTTTTGCCTCACATACAGGGATACAGGGTCCAGGCCTGTCTTCTATTTTACAGACGTCCTTCCACCCAGGCACCCAGGAGAAGATTGGCTTCTCCCATAAACTCCTCCAGGAACCTCTATGGCCCACACATCCTGATGGCCACACGCAGCCTCATAGATAGAGGTTCTCTGTCACCAGAAACTTCCTCTTTTCCCAGTTGCTGACAGGGACTCCCCTCAGCACTGCCATCCATCTTTGTCCTCCTGGGGGCAGCCATTGCTCAGAGAAGAGCTGTAGGCTAAGAGCTCAGGCCCCTACGGCTCAACCCATGTTCTGTGTCCAAGGCAGGCTGCTAGCCTTTGAAAGTACAGTGACTCTGAGATGTGTTTCTTCTGAATAGGAGAATTTGGCCTTATTCCACTTTCTGAAGGGCACTGGGCATGACTTCAGGGACACAGGATCATCCATTTGGTAGGGGAAAGACAGGGATAAACAGAAGAGTTTGCCTTAAGGACCTTACACTGTGATATCTATCCCAGGTTCCCTCCCTCCAGAGTGAGAGAGGCTTCCAGAACAATAACTATCAAGATAAGGCAGAGTGACACTAAGTTTACATAATCTCATTTAGAGATAATATTTAAAAAGTCTAGACTCAAGGTCCTTTCTGAAAATCTGAAAGCAATTTTCAGATAAAATGGCCCCTGAGCTCTTCTGGGTCATCTCATATCCCTATTTCCTTAAGCATCCCACAAGAATGCTGGCTTCCAGAGGCTCATACAGCAACTACCCTTACACCTTCCTCATGGGAGTCTCTTTTATTTATTTATTTATCTTAAATGTTTTATTGTGAATTATGGGAGTCTCTTTAGGGTTAGAAACTTGGGAGTAGCATAGAGGTCAGAAAGGGCTTCCAAATGACTTCTTAGGCCCTATGTGGGAAGGGTCTTAGTTTCACCTTTCCCAGCCCAGGGTTCACTTGTTACACTTGAATGTGTCCTCTCGGCTTCCTTCCCACCACATGGTGAGGGAGGGTAGCTGCTCTCTCAGTCCAAGTGTGCGCCACTGACAATGAAATAATTCTTTCTACATTGCTTTATTGAGCACTTACTATCTGCCAGAGATGGTTTCAAGTGTGTGAAATACCACAGTGAACCAAAGCAACCATGGTACCTGCTTCCTAGAGGGGAAGCAGACAGTCCACAATGAATGTAGCACATAGGAAAATTGATCAAATGTTGGGAATATTGACAAAGAGTGGAACAGGGCTAAGTGTGGTCAACATGTAAAACTCAGGCTATTTGATGGCAAGAAAATCCAAATTTGGTTTCTTTTGAAAGAATGGGGCTGTCTGGCAGCATGGGGACTTTGTTCTTGCCTGACAAGCATAGAAGGAGCAGGTACCCCTATACCTGCTCCTGACCGCCATGCTCCCCATCACACGCCTGTTCCTTTATGTTTCCTGCCTGGCCCTTTGTACACTTGACACTGTGGAATGTGGGGTATAAGGTGCTTGTGCTTTTTGCCTTTTCCCCCCAATTCAAGGTATAACTTCACAATGTGTCCAAATTCTCCAGGATCTTGTTAGGTACAGAGTGTGACGCAGTAGATACCTGAGGTTGTGCTTAGCTAAGTAGCTTGGAGTGCTACCAGTGCTGCCTGCCCAGAGCAAGGGCCTCATTAGCCCAATCCATTGATTTGAACATACGCATGGATGGATGTTGACTTGGACTCCTGGTGTGGCACTGTAGGATCAGCACTGGACTGTGAACAACTAGGTCGGCAGTTCAAATCCACCAGTGGCTCCTCAGAAACCTTATACAAGGTCACGATGAATCAGAACTGACTCAGAGATACTTAGGAACAATGGAAAACCTTTCCTTCCATCTTTTGAGAAATACCGAATGGTTCAGTTTTCATTTGCGACTAGTTACTGTTGACTACACGAGGCAGTGGGGTTCTGTGGTAGAGTTCTCACCTTTCATGTGGAAGACCCGGTCCAAGGCCAGTGTACCTCCTGTCTGTCAGTGGAGGTGTGTGTGATCCTACAATGCTGAACAGGTTCCTGCAGAGCTTCCAGACTAAGACAGATTAGAAAAAAGCCTAGCAATCTACTTAAAAAACAAAAACAAAAAATCAGCCAGCGAAAATCTATGGGTCACAACATTCCAATCCTTAGCATGGCACAGAATGGGTTAATATTTTGTTCCTTTGTCCATGGGGTCACCATGTGATGGGATGGTGTGTCATGGATTTGGTTCTGACTCATTGCAATCCTATATAGGATTTCAGAGGCTGTAAATCTTTATGGGAGCAGAAAGCCCCATCTTTCTCTTGTGGAACTGCTGGTGGTTTCAAACTGCTGACCTTGAGGTTAGCAGCCTGACTCGTAACCTCTACGCTACCAGAGCTCTGTGTGAGAAGGGGGTAGGATGGCTAACAACAACTGCTCACTCTATTTAGGGAACCAAGGAATCACACCAGTGAATGATGTCCTGATCACGCCTGGATCTCCCATTCAGACTGCTTATTAGGAGAGTTTCCAAATAACACCCTATCCCAGATGAATTTGGACTCCTGGTGTGATGCTGTAGGATAAGCACTGGACTGTGAACCACACACAAGGTTGATGGTTCAAACTTACATGCTGTTTGGTACAAACCCACCCTGTTCCACTATGAGTCGGAACCAACTTGACAACACTTAGCAACACCATCCAGACAAATTAAATCAAAATTGTTTTATATGCTCCCTGGTGACTGCTTGTACAGCACTCAGTGCATTAAATGAAGCATCAGAAGCAAAGTGAAGAGGTGTGTTTCTGTGGCCTTTGATTAATAATAAAGTGACAGGGTTAGAATAATGGTGGGGAAGTTGAATAATGTTATTCTAAAAAGATCCCCCTACCTCTACCCCACGGAGCCATTGGAAGGACTTTTTGTCTGAGGAGTGCCTTTGGTACCAGCACTTAGTCAGCAAGCCAGATGCCCAGGTGGAAGAATTTACAGGTATGTCAGGGTCTCTAAAACGTGTATATGGAGCAGAAGTGGCTACGGAAAGTCAGCAAGAGGGGAATAGAAAGTCCTCAAGTTTTGTTGCTGTGTTTGAGAGTTATCAGATTTGGGTGTGGAGGGCAGGATGAGCTGAAGAAGGTGTGTGGGTTACCCTCTAGAGACCACGTTCCCAGCCTCAGATCAGCTGCTTGCCCCTGACCATAATGCACACATTGATGTGGTGGGCAGGACAGCAAGGAGGGGAGGACAGCTGCTTTGTATTAAAGTGAATTTATCGCTTCAGTAGGAGCTCTGGTAGCATAGTGGTTATGAATCAGGCTGCTAATATTAGGCTCAGCAGTTCAAAACTACCAGCTGTGCAACTTGATTGCCCAGGAAACATCAAGGCAAGTGGTCGGGTCCCCTCAGTGCAAACACCCTTCCAGGACTAAGACTCAATGGGAATACATGCTCTGATTGGTGACCACGCTCGACACCGACAAGGGGAAGTGAGGGAAAAACAGCAATGAAGCCGTGAGCTAAGCCCTATAACGTTCAACAGACTTCTGTGAACCCGGGTGAAGACCTGGTTAGCCAGCAGTGTGGCAAGACCTGGGGACTCTTGGGCCCAGAGTCAGTGACATAGCCACAGAGGACTAGAATGGAGAGTGACACGTCCAGCTGATAAGAAGAGAGGGCATATGCATACGAACATCCACACTTGCAGATAATACCCTCTTATCCTGGCTTCAGTGACTGGATGATCAGAGCTCAACCAGAAGTAAAAAGAAGAGTAAAAAAAAAAAGTATTCTCATACAGTTTGATGAACTTGACCTACACCTATGGAAGCAGTAGCTCAAAAGAGGGAACAAGTCCTTACAGCAAGAATCATTCCCACCCCCTCCACACACAGAGTAGACAGGGATGGGCAACTTGGACATTGGCTACCTAAAATGGAGGGTGGGGGGCTACAGAGGCAAGAAGTTACTGGCTTACAAGCTTTCAAGAGGGAACCTAGATCCAGAGGGCCTGGAGGAAGGTAGAATCTCCAGTGAGTAGTATTCAATCTGACTAGGTGGGGCTGATGCAATGAAATGCAGACGGGTCTCTTGTGATACAATAGTGAATAATTGTTATTCAATTGGACTGATTGTGAGGGTCAGAAATGTAAAGGCAGATGTTTTATAGCAAGGAGGGGAGTGATTAACTTTTCAGTCTAGGAGCGGAGGTCCCTAGGACCATCAAGGGAGAAGAGCAGAGAGCGGGACCCTACCCAGAGAAGTAGTGATGCCTGAAATGGAGCCAGAGATGATGATGTGGAGTGATGGAGCAGCTGGAGACTTTAGATCCAGAGAGGGAGAGCGACTGTGTGCTGAAGACTTGGGGAGGTAGGGGGGAAGGATTGCATGGAGGGGCTTGTAACCATGGCAGTGAGAGGCTATATGATAGAATGAATGTAAAACTAATGTTCTCCCATGTAAACTATCACATAATTCACAATAAAACATTAAAAAAAAACAACAACAAAAAAACTACCAGCTGTTCTGCGGGAGAAAGATGAGGCTTTCTACTCCTGTAAAGATTTACAGCCTCGGAAACCCTGTGCAGGGTCACTATGAGTCGGAACCGACTCCACGCCACATAACAACAACAACATTGCTTCAAAGTTTGGGTTCTTAATTCTCATCACCATCACTCACAACATAATCATAGAAGGAATGATGTTTGTTAATTGCTTTCAGTGCCCTAATTATCTTACCATGGGCAAATCAATGAGCTTCCTGCCTGTGAACCAGGTTACTATCCCTTTTGTGCTGCTAGACTGGGACAGTGGCAGAGTGCCAATGAGAATGCCTTTGTTTTTCACAGTGTTGTTGTTGTTAAGTGCCATCGAGTCTGTTCTGACTCATAGTGACCCTGTGTAGGGTTTCTGAGGAGTGGCTGGTGAGTTTAAACCACTAACTTTGTGGTTCAAACTGACCTTGAGGTCGAGTGCTTATCCTATGGTGCCACACCAATGAATGTCTCTTCCAGCCATAGTCTGCAACTCCCACCAAACAATGTTTTTGTCTGGGTCTGGGTAAGAGAAGGTGGAAGATGTTGATAGGATTATATGAATCAATTGTGAGCAGTTAGCAGAGTTAATTGTGATTGTAAAAACATGGAACTCAAACATGTATAAAATGAGCCTGCTCAGAAGCAGGAGTGGGTAGATTTTACTACACTGGAAGCAGAACCCGAAGTGTAGTGTGTCCTTTGGACCCTGAGATTCCTGTACATTGAACCTCCTAGACCCAGAGACAGAAAACTATGAAACCAAAGGAATGACAAAGGAACAGCAGTAACAGCATCAAAAGCCAGATCATGAGACAGAGTGGTAGGCTTCTCAACCCATGGAGCAAGTAGAGCTGAGTAACTATGGGCAGGAGGTTCACTTGCAGAGTAGGGTGCCTCCAGACACTTAACTGGGGGAATTAGTTTGTCTGATCCAAGGAGTTAGAGCCAGGTACCTCCAGGCTGAGGCTTACGGTGGAATGGTGGGTCCTGTGAGCATTTATCAGCAGCCCTAAAAGAGCTTTATAACATTGCCTGGTCAGAGAGAGGCCTAGCTGTGGGCATGGCTGAGAAGAGACTGTTCTGACTCTGTGTTGTAACCTGTTAATTTCCCTAATAAACCTCACTCATAACTGTGAGTATGGTGTCTGAGTTCTGTGTGGCCACTGCAACAAAAAACTGAACCCAGTTGCGTTGTGAGTGTTGTGTGAAAAGTGGTTGGTGCTACACTTTTGCTTCCAACAGAAAATTCTCAAGATGCGATTGACAAAAATGTATGAGACTTTCCCCATGATATGCTATGCTATGTGAATATATCTATTTGTACAGGTTCGACATCTGCTTACTTTTATTTCTGCTTCAAAATCAAATTGGTTTGATTTCCTGTTTCAGAAATCATGCTTTTAATGCTCAATCCGTAAACGTCTAGTGTACTCTAGGTGCTTAAGAGAAAAACACAAATGCTGGGAGAGAGATATTAATGTAGATAACCAGAGCTAGAGTTCTTCTTAGGGGGCCCTCTTTGTTTAGGGAAGTAATCTTGCTGAAGAGCACTGGGAGAGGATGAGAAAATAAGCAGAGAGTTAAAACGGTTGTGATAAAAACAAACAGTAATTTGAGAGGACAGAGAACTGCGAAGAGTGGGGAGAGAATGAGATGAAAGTGAAGGGGTGGGGAGAGGGAGTTATGGTCTGACAACATTGAAGGGGATTGGGATCCATGGAAAAGGTAGCCAATAAGAAATTCTTTTTCTTAAAAATGCTTTATTGTGAATTATATGATAGTTTACATGGGAGAACTTTAGTTTTACATTCATTCCATCATATATCATCTCACTGCCATGGTTCCAATCCCCTCCATGCATCATCAACCACTCAAAGGGTATATCCCAGAAACCCGCTCCCTACACTTCCCCCTCCTCCCCCCAGTTTTCGGCCCACAGTCCCTTTCC